>NW_021163084.1:600000-1186444 GCF_004324835.1 Dendronephthya gigantea
AACGCCGTGTATCCATTAATGGGCATTTGCAAGAGTTAAAATATTCTTTAAACAAATAGAATCACTCTGCATCCCAACATTATGTACGAGAAAAGGCATTATTTGTACGAAATTCGCTTCTCAATTCGGCTGTTGTTCGGTTTGGCTATAGCTTACACTTTGCGCAGATGATATCAGCCTGGTTTCTATCATTCATTCGCCAGTGTCACGGAAAGAAACAGTATCTTGTTACTTCCGACGAAGTTTTATAATTATGCAAACATCTGGCTGTAAAACTGTCGGCGTTATCTATTCCATCTAAGGTTCTTCGTTGACATATTGTATAGAACCACATAAATTTTAACGATTTTTGTAACTATTTCCCCTTAAAATCAATAAAAAGAAGCACGAAATAGGCCATATTTAAGCATTTCTAATTTTTGTGCAAATATTGTGCATTATTTATTTGGATATACGAATTCATGCAAATCGGCAACAGCGAATCTACATCACTACATGAAACGTCTGATCCTGTGTAAATAATTTGTCCCCCAGCAAGAATATACCTTTATAGCTTTTGTACTGGTGGAAACTGGTATACAATATAAACACACTAAACATATTTCTTGTTTCTAATTGCCTTTGCTTATATACATATTTAAGACACACAGAAGAAATTTTAAGACTTACCTAAGATTAGGTATAACACGAACCTCGAAACCCAATTGGCAGATAGAGATTGATTCACATAAGACTAACAGCTGCAAAACAAGCGCGGACTTGACCCCACAGTTTGATGCTCTATTGTGACGTAGAGATTTCGCAAGTTCAAAACGCATGCGCTGTTTCGAAGTACAAACATTGACGGGCAGACTGAAAAAAGTTTGGCATGTGGTTTCCGGAGAATTTTATAAATAACTGGAAGGCTAAAAAGTGAGAAACATGCTTATTCCCTGAGGCCAAATTTTTTGTTCAGTTTTGAGATGAACTGATACTCGACTCCCTACCTGGTGTAGAAATTTCAAGACCATGATAACTATTTAAAAAATAATAAAAAATTGGCAGGCGGCGAAAGAACGGCAGATTATCATTTATTCTTCTTTTAGCTATATTCTCTAATTTTTTAAGCGGGGTTTTCATTATCTTTAGTTTGATATGCAGACAAACGTTTGGGGTGAAACATATTTGTTTATAATCAGAACTATAGGGATCCAAGGATAGCACAAAGTTTCAGTGCCCTTACGATACTTAGGCAACCAGACGTTTGTCGCACTGATGCAGCTTGATTTTTATTTAAAAAAACAACAGGGATTCCTATCATCGTTATGATAATAAATTAACAACTGGATTTACATTCAGTTAACTTCATACTTATTTACGAATATACATATCAAACCCATAATATCTTTCGAAAATAATTCTTTGACTGTGAGCTTCTAATATACTGTAATAAATATATTGTAGCTATATATATATAAATTAGTATAATTGGTATAATTACAAAGATGATTATTGTCATATTGGAAATTCTGGCCTCTGGAAATTCTGATTTTTCAAAATAGCAAGGAGTTTTTGTCAAAGTGACGGATAAAGAAATCAGTAAGTCTTTAGGAAATACTGTACTTATAATAGGTAGAACAAAAGAATCGAAAGAATTCAAAATCTTTTTATTTTAATTGCCGTAAAATTGTCGAGATATTGATTTACGATTGTAAAAATGTATTTTCTATACAAAAGTCAATAGATCGGCTATTTCAAATAATCACCTTTCTAATTATACTAAAATATAATTATTCACCAAGAGAAGATATACTATAATTTAAGCTATTACGCATTAGAAAACGCTTGTAGCTCACGCCGTGAAAACGTCGCGGAGTAAATTGTATTTTTTTTAATTCCTATGTTTAACCAACACTATTTATTAATTCCTAATATTACCATTTCTTAATCCACACCTCAATCCGAGATCTCTTCCAATTTTAATCCATTTCGAACGAAAATTAATACGGCTTTTTTCGCGTTTTCGTTGGCGCTGTCAAACACCGATGACGCACCTACACATAGTGTTATTTTGTTGGGCACGTGACCAGGCTGGCGTTCGTCCCTCCTGCCTTTTTCTAGGGCAGGGGGAAGAGCGAGGAGGAGCAACGTTCATAAACAAAAAAAGAGCAATTGTCAGTCAACTAGTTTTCGTTCTGCACTCGTAGTTTTCTCTTTGTGTACAAAGAAATATCATACGAAATATCACAGCGATTGCATATAAATTGAAACTTATTATTTTAGTACACCTAATCTGTTGGACCATGGATATCCTTCTCACCAGCAAGTATAAAACGGCATTTACTGGGCTTTCTTTTTCACACGCATATACAGACAATAAATCGAACTGAATAACAGATGGTTCCCTGTTGGAAATTGTGCGGATATAGGATAATTATCATGCAAACGTCGTAGGTATAAATTAATACTGCATGAGGATCAATAATAAGTAACGAATTTGGATAATTAAAGACAGATTGGAACTCGGATTGGAATTTGGAAGTGACGCTCAACTTGAGAGCATCAAATACGTATTGCGATAGTGAATGTGAATTGGCGTTTTTACTTTAATCTTTATTATTAAAAGTGAAACTATAATTGTGATTATGTTGCTTTAACATAGCCTCTAACGGCATTTCCAACATAAGTGGTAAAGAGAGATTGGAAGTGACGCTCAATGTGAGAGTATCAATTAGGGATTGCGATAGTGAATGTGAATTAGGGTTTTTACTTTACTCTTTATTTTTAAAAGTTAAACTATAATTGTGATTGTGTTGGTTAACATAGCCTCTAACGGCATTCCCGACATACCCATTTCTTGAAAGACCTTCGGAGAGGGAAACATCGTCAACAAATTTCCAAATGTCAGATTTTCCTGACCTGAGATTGTAAATCATTAACCATGACAAAAAATAGAATAGGACCTAATTTAGTTCCTTGGGGAACTCCTGCTTTAACAGGTAACCAGCTAGAAACAGCTTCACCAAGTTTGACACACTGCCTTCGCTCTGATTAAAAATTCCTAAAATATTAATTCGGACCGCAAGAAAAAAACTAAACGAAGATAGTGACCTAGAAAGTCCAAATGCATGGGAGAGCCAAGAATGCAACAAGTCAAGCAAGCAAAGGTGGTAGATGAACCCTTTATGGAACCAAGCTGTTGAGGATCAATATCATGCCGGACATCGGAAATCATCCATAGAACGACAAAATCTGCGAGAACTGCATGCGAGAATCTGCGAGAAAGGGATGCCGTTAGTGATATAGGTCTTGTATCAGCTTCATTCACTGATTCACATGTTGCTTGATTTTAGGAATAGGAGTGATACATGAATCTTTCCATATATTTGGAACAATCCCAGATGAAAGTGATATATAACTATCAGGACCAGAAGTTTTCGAGGCATTAATGGCTAATAATTTCTCGCAAACCTCGTGGAGTTCAATATGTAACGGATATCGGATAATGGAATAACTGTAAATATAGACTAACACTAATAGAATAAGGAAAAGTAAGTTGCCGCGGATGCACCATTCATTGTAAGTACTTCCGAGATCAATATATAAATATAGCAGTTAATAATAGAAAATAGCATTATAGATAATTAAAGGAAGCTAACACGCCCTATAGAACGAGAGTATAAATAACAAATGTAAAATATGAATAATAGAGTTGGATCTAGACCTGCATGTTGTGTGTGTGAAGTAAGCTCGGCTCGTTACAAATATAAGAGACTGGATCAACGGCGGGAAAATATGATGGCAATAGCGTGGTGTGTTTCATTAACTCTAGCGTTAATTACGTTGGCTGCAGAGATCATAATTAAAAAGTTCGTTTCTCTTGCAGTTTTGGAGGTGGTTACTCAGGATCAATTTCGCGGCATTCCAAAGTCATCAGCAACTTATGCCCTCATCAGTATTATTCATACATGCGCCCACGCGACTGATGGTACTGGTGCTTCCGTCTTCTACTGTTCGATTACCGCAAAGCCTTTGATCTGATTGACCATAACATTCTTATTATTAATTGGATCATCGATTTTCTAACATTTAGGGAACAACGAGTGAAACTCGCCAGGAATTGTTCTTAGGAGCCAAACTAGCCAAATGTGGTTTTTTAAATGCGGAAATATATTGACGATACCACTGTTGTTGAAATAATATCAAAAGACAGTCAAAGTACTATTCAAACAGGTGCGAACCAGCTGGAAGATTGGACTGTGTAGAATAAACTCCAACTTCCAAAATGTAAAGAGCTATTGTTTCAATTCACGACTGTTAGAAGCCCCTTTCCCAGTATCGTTCTAGGTTCTGCAACTCTCGAGGTAGTTGATCATGCTAAGGTTTTGGGACTGACTATCAGCAACGATCTAAAATAGTCCAAACACGTCGCACACACAAATTGCCCGTCAAAGAAATAATCAACTTTTACTGTACATGCGTAAGGCCAGTCCTTGAGTATAGCTGTGAAGTTTTCCATTTTGCCCTGCCCACCTATCTTAGTGACGCTATTGAGCAAGTACCAATATGTCGATGGTCTCTTTTAAAGGAACATTAGGAAGAGTGCGGTGACGTCATAAGATACCAATATATCCTCTTTATTCATGGTAAAACTGCAAATCTCCTTCGCGAAGCTAAATGCGTCAGTGATGGTGTACTCATTAATAGAAAATGGTTTTAGCTTCTCTTCATGCCATTTAGCAAGCTTATGATTATAAGAGATGAGCAAGCCTCATATTTTATCATTGTATCTTGAGATGATTCCAAGTACATTTTTATCACAATTGTTCATAGTAAAATCCTCAATTTTCTTACTTTATAACCATATAATATAATACGTTAATAAATATTTAGTGTATATCCTTTACCAACCTTAAATTTTATTAATTGTAACTTTACATATAATACTCTGTAAAGCATATCTCTATTGAATTCTTTAAAAAAACACGTAAAATGTTTTTTCAAATAAATCTATCTATCTATCAACAGAGATGTAAAAAGGGTTAAAGAGAGTTAACTAGCTCCAGTCCGATAACAATCTACCATCCTTTTCCAGAACAAGTGTCTCCTTTGTGGGGTCGATCAGCCATTATATTTACGATCTGCCACCACTTTCGACAATCGTCTTTCTTTAGATGTTAAACTTTTTTCTGTAATATTCTTTCTTTCTTATTGCTATTTCGGTTTGAAGTGTATACTTTAATGTTTTCAACCAGAGTGTATTTCCATTATGGTAGGCTTTTTGACGCTCCTTAATAAGCTTTTTGGTCGCCGCTGATATCCAAGGCTTATCAGAATGGCAAAACCTTACAGACCTCAATGGGATAACTTTGTTAAATGTTGTTGACAAACCATAAACCAGAAGTGTACTAGGCCACCGACCAAAAGCATTAATGGCGGCAGATCGCGGATAACGGAGAATTAAGGCGATTTTCCATTACCGTCCGCTAAAGCGGCCTTTGAAATTGTGCCCATGCGACCGTGACGGGCCTTAAAAACAAAGCACGCTTCCCCGCGCGGGCAAAGCGACTGCAATGGAAAATTGCCTTAAAGTGCTTAATCGGTTTAGTTTGGGATTTACGAGTAGTGTCGACTTTAAGAAGCAGATCTATCGAGAAGAGGGTTATAAACGATGCAAGCTAAAATAGCTGAGAGAGGTCTTGCCTGGCAGGTCGAGCGGATCCATAACCAAATACATTCAAGATTAGGATTTCAAGATCTAGTCTCCGCTGACAGGGAATGTTTTGTAAAGAGTTTTTTGCCAAATTTACCAATATTTTAAGGCAAATTCACTTTTTTTAAAATTTTAATCTGGTTTTCAAATGTGTGATAATTGGTTTGAAATATGGACAACGGGAAATTGACTGGTGTGGCGTTTTTTGGTATTTGCAAAGCATTTGATTCTATTGATTACGTGATTTTGAAGAGGTCTACAAACCATACAGAAGTAGATCGAAAAAAAATAAAGAAAAAAAGAAAAAGAAGCTGGAAACGCGTACTGGCCTTCCTCATAGTCGGCGGGATTCGGAAAAAAAGACCAAGGAACACTTCAAAAATACATCATATATTTGCTTCTTATAACAATGCATGATTCCTTTAACGTACCCGCTGCTGCTTCGGAAAGTCAGGAAAATAGTACACGTCCCTGATTGTGGGATCAATGGGCAGATATAATTGATCAAAACCCTGTTCGAAGAAAGAGTTTTGAAAAGAAAGCAAGTATAGATCTCCACCACAAGCTAGAGGGTTCTACTTACCATATAACGCAGTGATTAGAAAAGCTACAAGAGAGGAACAAAATAAAATTGGAAACACCATGACATGTACAACCTACTTATGGTCGTCTAAAACTACAAAACTAAACGTTAAAAGTGGAGAAAAAGTAAAGCTGCTCCCTTAAGAAGAAGACACACCATATAATAAAAACCTTCAAAAAGGTCACAAAACCAACAAAAAGAAGACAGGTCAAAAGATAGATGATTTCAAACGAACATCTGAAAATCATGTTGATCAAACTCACCCTCATTCAAATTGAAAGAACCCAAAACAGGATTTGAATATCGCGATGAATGTATGTGAGAACCGACAACTAAAGCCAGGTTAATTCATGCGCTAGAAGACCTAACGCTCAAAACCAAGAAAAAGAATTTGGAAACGCCTACTGGCCGTCCTCGTAGTCGGCAGGATTGGAAAAAAACAGGAACAAAGAGCACTTCTTTTCATAAAAATGAATGATGCCTTCATCGTACAATTGCTGCTTAGAAAGTCAGGAAAGTAGTCCACGTTCCTGATTGTGGTGGAATCTATGGACAGGCAAGTTTAATCAAAACCCTAATCGAAGAAGGGGTTTTAAAAAGGAAGCAGGTAGGTCACCACAAGGTAAAGAGTTCTACGCACCATATAACGGGGTGATTAGAAAAGCTACAAGAGTCAAGAGAGGAACAAAATAAAGTTGGAAACACCATGACAACCTACTTATGGTCGCCTAAAACTACGAAACTAACCATCAAAAGTGGAAAAAAAGAAAAGCATTCCATAGAGAGTTGTACACACTATATAATAAGTAGATCAGAAAGGCCGCAAAACCCACCAGAAGAAGTTGGAAACGTTTATTGGCCGTCCTCATTGTCGGCAGGATTGGAAAGCAGATGATTCGCAAATATTCACTTCATCATATGACTCGGAAAATTTAAAGCGGAAAATTTAAGTTCAGACTTGAGAAACATGACGGACTAGTTAAATGTAAACAAACTGCAGTCTCATCACTATAAAACCAAGCTTATGGTTATAGGTCTAGATATAATCTAAACTCTAAAGTTGGTAATCTACGCTCTAGCGTCACTATAAACAACAAAACTCTGACATCTGTCACCTCCAACAAATGTCTGGAGATTGATCTTGATGAGAAGCTGGCCTTTGATATATATATCGAAGAATTATGTAAAAAAAAGTTCTGGTATAGGTGTCTTGAAGAAATGAACATGAAGCTCTACAAATTTCCAATCAGATCGTTGGAAAACAACTGTCTATTTTCCGTGAATGAAGTGGGTATCCCCTGCATCACAGACGACATTACCGAAGTTGAAGTTGACGAGTTTGGCACACAACCACCTTGGGGCGTTATCGACGATTTCAATTCACTTTTCAAGGCGCGGTTGCGAAGTTCGTTGCCAAGTTGTCAATTATGTTTCGAAGTTCGGGAATGTGCAGGAACTTCGCTGTGAACTTCTTAACTTCGAAAAAAAATTCCGAAGTCGACAACGTTGAATTGACACGTTGTATATGTAATGGCGGGCGAAGAACTGACGGATTTCTTAGGAAGTATCGAAAACAAGAATGCATGGTAAAGAGAGCTACGAAACAATAGCCAAATTAAGAGATACTTTACATCTCAACTCTCATTAAAGCTGCGTTACATTTGCAAAAACGTAAACTGCATCTAGGATCTTGGAAAATTCTTGACTATCACTTGGATTTGCTCCGCAATGAATCGCCGTTATCAAAGCCACTCCACAGCGAATAGATCACGCAGATGAAAAAAGGTTCAGCTTACTCAAAGCCAAAGGTAAGACACTGTTATTAAGTCGCAGATAATTGTTGAGTGAACAAAATATTAATTATTATGAGGAATTTATTTGGCAATTGTGTATTTTTCTCAGGATAAAAATGACACCATGTGGTGCTATATAAACGTCGTCAAAAAATTGAAAAACAGATTTTCGATAAAGAAACTGAATCAGTATACGAGCAAACGGAGCAGTTCTGACGCCAACTTCTGGTGAAGATCGAGGTTTAGTTGAATCAGTAGTTATCCAGATCTGCAATATTTTAAATACAGAACTAGACCCGAAAAAGTAAAAGGTAGATGGAGAGTGAAAGAGAAAAAAATAACTTCCGTTAGGAGCACTTTCACTTCACGTGTGTCTGGGACTCTGGGTCACATCTGCCAACACCCAGTGGAAACAGAGATTTCTTGGAAAGAGAACAAATATTTGCTTAATGACATGTCGCGGAACATACAAATACATCACACAGCCTGTTGTGTCAGACCAGGTGTGTTCTCGCTAAACACTCAATTCGACCAATACTTCTGCAGCAGCCGTCACTCGACCACTTTTTTTGTTTGTCGCTAATTACAGCAGAAGGGACCAAAGCCACAATTGCCAACTTCACCAGTATTTTAAACATTTTAGAAAACATCGCAACCAAGCTTTACTAAATTTTGGATGCTCTCATTAGCTGACCAGCATTGTTGAATCCTACTTAAAATTTCGTGGAACCAATTCGTATTTCGTATTCATACGTAAGTGCACAGTAATGGCGTCGCTCAACAAGCAAGTCCTACGTAAGACCAAGGTTGCCTCAAAGTCGCTTTTGGCAAAGAGCTGTATGAAAAACGCATTCACAGAACTGGTTTCAGCCACAGCAGAAGACAACGATGCATTGATTAAGCATATAAATACCAATGTTAACTCGTTCCTTGATAAGTACCCAGATTTTTTAACTGTTATCACCGGTGACTTTAATCCCTGTAGTACCAACATATCCCTGCCCCCACTCACATCGGTACCAACATATCCCTGCCCCCACTCACATCGGTACCAACCTATCCCTGGCCCCACTCTAGTAAATTTGACATTTTTTATGATACCATAATGGAAGCTATTAATAGATATTTGCCGTTGAGAAAACAGAAAATAACTCCTTGTGATAAACCATGGCTAACGAACAAGTTAAATCATTTATCTTTGGTTCGTGAGGTACTCAGGAAACAATTATAGATTGATTAAATAAGGTACATTAGTTATGTTATATTAGTTCTGTTTATATTAGTTTGTGACAATGACATGTGTCAGTTGACCGAAAAGTAGATTGCATGTTAAAGTTAAAGCCAATTGATACTAGAACTCCTATCGAAAGGATCTAAAAGAAAAGCTAACCTGTTTTGTCGAATATTCGGTAAATTTGCTAACCAGATACATATTGAATGTAGCCCTGAGGATACGCCAAAGAAGTAAGTATAGCAACGATTAAGTTCTTAACTCATTTATACATTATTACTTTACTTATAATTCTTAATATTGTATATATAGATCGAATAGTATCAGTATTAATGAACAATCAAAAGTCAAAACTATACGATTACGTGTCTACTACATTCATCGAAATAAAGCGCATAACTCCAACGGACCAATCTTACAAAGACAATCATCATTGGCAAAGTATGGAAAACAATCGCACACGTTTAATATGTGGCGTAACAAGGTCCAAGTAGAAGTGAAAAAATGAAGAGAAACCTACTACAAGGATGAGGTCCAAAATGTACATCGTGGTAGTGATCTTCTAAATGGTGGAAAGAAGTTAAGAAATTGGGAGGCAACGTGAGTGAAGTGAAATGGCCGGAGCAACTTTTGGGCGACAATGTTTCATCACTGGATGAACTTGCGGAAAATATGAACAATTACTTTGTTAACTTGTCCCCAGAATACCAACCACTAGATCCGAACACCAGTAATCATCTAGACAAAATTCCACCAAAGTTGCTCATTAATGATTATGAAATGTTCCATGCTTTGAAGAAAATTAAATCTTGATAGAGTACTTCGCGATTTTGCGTTAGAACTATCGCCGGTATTGGCAGAAATCTATAATAACACTCTGCAGGAAGGAACAATCCCAGAGCTTCTCAAGTCATCAATTGTATCTCCCATACCTAAAACTATTCATGATTTTTGAGGTTGAGTATGCTGTTAAGCCTTTAGTAACGCGAACAAACTCTAGCTCATTATCTAATGACCGTTATTTATGCTTTGTTTTCATATTCAGAATATTTGTTTTCATATTGGAATCAATATAAAATTAATCTGCACTGTAACTTCTGAGGTAACTTCGTTTATTAAAGAGAAAATATAATCAACGAGTGAAGGCACAAAATATCCAAAACCTCGACATTTTCAATAACTCTTTGATGAAAGAAGAAAGATTGCCTGATTGGTCTTGCTGAAAAGCTGAAAATTTTATCAAACATCATCAGGGCTTTTCCTTTGCATCTAAGCGCGTTGCGAAACATTTAGATTAGACTGGAACTAGTAAAATACGCGTTCCCATTGGCTCGGCGTTCTCGGTGTTCTGATTACATTTTTAGCCAATCAATGCCTACCTTGCCGTCCTTGCGACGGCTGCTACACTTCTGAAATTCTGACATTTTATAGAGGCGGATGAGTAGTAAAGCACGAACGGCCTCTTCTATACATCTGTGAGAGAGTGCGATTAGAAACAAAGCAAAAAATTTAAGACTTATCTTCTTCCAGCGGTAGCAGAATATTGCATTTGGAATATAAGTAAGCAATAAATATGCAGTTAGTTATATAGTGGACAATTTAGTATTATCTAACTTCAAACCCAAGTTTACGCTCATCTACATATATAATCAAAATTGTATCGAGGATGGTGAACGAAAACACAGTCAATGTATATTAGAGGATGTTGACAACTATGCCTATGGGGATATTAGAGTCAGTGTTGGGGGATAATTCAGTTAATCAAGTATACGTCTTGGGATTTCACATATGCAACTTAGTATGTGTTAAATGTGAGCCTCGAGTAATCTTGATTGTAAGTGAATGATTCAACTGTGATTCAAATGTAAAACTAGGGGATGTGTGTTAGCTTTAGACATATGGCTTCTGACGGCATATTTCCGACACCGATTAAAAAAATTAAAATTAAAAAAAAACAGTATTAGTTGAGATGGAAAATGAACGACGTGTCAAATATACATAAATGTTAATGAAAGGGCTGTTAAATGGTCCGAATTCGAGACTAAAACTTAAAAACAATTTGATCTTTCAAAGTCTACTTGCATGCATGGTAAAAGTATATATGACGATATAGTTAGTTTCGAAGAGAGGTTTTCCTTCTTAAAACTGAAAGTGTGAACACACAATCCATCGTACAGATGGAAAAAGATATTAACAGATGTGTTCTGAATTGCTCACATCACTTTCAAAAATACTAATGTTCTAGACATACTTGTTATGCATGCCATTGTTCAAAACGCCTATTGTACACTTTGCATAGTGTCAAGGATATCGCAGGAACAGTTTTCTAACTATGTAGCTACTTTTTATTGAATTTTGCTTGAAATTCCTATATTGCATAATCAGTGCGTTTTTATATTCATTATTATTTGAAGATCGTCCTTGAGAGAATGTGAAATTTTACAAGACGCGCCCTTAATTGCAAATCGAGTGAAGAACATTCAACTTTCGTTAACAAAGTGTAGAAACCAAGATAATTAATTTATGGATGGTTCGTTTTGGATTAAAATTGGAAGCGACCGGGATGGTGGTGCATGCGCAATATGTTGAATAATCAATTCTTTAAAATCGTCTGTTTGGATCAAAATTGGACAAGATCATGGATGAGATGATCCACATGTTATTTTATATACGTAATTTCTAATGCAGTATTAGAAATAATAGAATATGATTGACGTCATTCGAGGTCAAATCAAAAACAAAAAACGCGTGATATTGTACATACCATGAAAATGATGAAATGTTGTTGCTTTCGCAGTTATTCAACCCATGCACCCAGATTCGGAACATTAAATACAAAATACCTTCGCGATAATTCTCATTTCATGGTAACAGCAATAATTACTCCACTTTGAGTACATATGAAATTGAAACAAATCATACCTCCGTAGATCCAACGTAAACAGCGACGTCATTTTCTATAAATAATAACTTTGTCTAACGTCTATATTGGCTGACTCAGCATGGTCGACAATCGAGAAACTGCAGCAACCAGCTCTTTTTTATTCTTTACGGAAGACCAAAGCATGGTCAAACTCCATACGTGGCGTCTTTATTTTAATCGATTATTGACGCTCGTTACATGCCTATAGTCGAATTTTACGGGTAAAGTGACTCCATCATCGTCTTGTCTCTTGATGTCTCTCAACAAAGCCGATGGAATATTTGGGTTCTGTGGTCTCGTGTACTCTGCATGGTTTGCCAAGTCGAGTATCGTTTATCCGGTCTGATATTTACCAGTTGACCAGTGTTTTTTACCTGGTCTCCACAATTAGATATATATAACGGGCTTGAGTTCAACATTGCCATCGGTTCTTTATAACGAATATCCCATACAGGTAAAGAAGATTAATTTTCGACATACACTTTAAGCTGCTATATCTTGCTTCTGGTTGTTTTTTTAAAGCTCAAATGGTATCAGGAGGACACCGAAACAGCAAGATACGCTACATCGAGCCAAGTTGTCTATTGTAACATCTTTGCTGTGAACACGAGGCGTTCACTTTTGATTATCATCACCATCCGCCTATACATAGTTATTAAATTACAAAACTGTTAGGAGGAACGAAAGCACTTTGATTAATAAACAATTGAAAGGAATTTTATCTTGATAGTCTGAGACATGCTTCTACTCCACCAAGAAAAAGCCTTACCTCTGTTCTCAACCCACTTCAAGTAGTTGTCAAGCTGATGTCCTAGGACATCACCTCATATGTAAAAATACCCAAATAATTTGTTGCCACAATGCCACTGCATGAAAATTGGACGGCACTCGAATACCAAACTAAAAAACATATGGCAACAACTAAGACTTTTTTAGGAGATCAACGCCCACAATTCATATTTCGAAGTAGGCATGTATATATAATTAAGACAGATGAGAACTTTGAAAAATGTATGACGAAATGGTATGTGTACAGTCGTAATATATGCTGTTTGAATTGTTAATCCATCCAACAAGAGGCCCTCATGCAGATCACATTAATTGGTTTATACTACTGTCATGTTTCCGCCAAATGTCATTTGCAAATTTCTATACGTACATGTATTGCTTTCAGTGAAATGATTGTTAGATCAGATTGTTTGTACTCTTGCATTTGGTGAAGCAAACAGGAAAAAAGGAAACATGAATCTTCACTCACTGAAGAACGATTTTTGCGGTATTTTTCGAACATTGTCTGGCATTTTATTCTTATTACTATTAGAAGATCTATAGTTCGAACTCAAGTCAAATTATATATGTTTACAAAATTGAATTAGGTTGAATGAAAATCCTCCGAATTCGAATTTTTTTATTTTTTGAATAATTGAACTGAATTCAAATTTTTTTAATTCAGTCCTACCGCAGCAACCCTATAGCCGAGCGTTTACTCTAAACCCTGGTGCGATATGCTTTCGGGATTGTCTTAAAAGCCCTTCTTAACGCGTATAATTTTAAAAACCATATTCCAAGTGTTACCTTTACCGTATTATAATGCATGCATGAATGTACTTTGGTTTGCATATAACATGGTAATCTCATCAAATATATTAATCCCGTGAATAATCTAAGCATAGATAAACTGATTAAACAAATAAGTATCAAGTTGCCGACATTTAAAAATGCTATCACTCTTCCGATCTATCACGTTAATGTCACTATAGTCTACACTAAGTTTTGACACCTTAATAAGGTACACATTGTTAAACAGTCGTACCTAAAAGGTCTGAAATACCTTTAAAGTTTAAACTGTTATCGAGACATGAAACAGTCTCTGTTTACGGCGTATTTATAGTCACAAAAAATCTGCGTGTGGTGTTCTCCATCTCCGTAACGAAGACCTGGAAGTGATTCATATTGATGTAGAAAACACATTTACGGTGTTGTTGTGGTAATCGTCTTCTAACAAGCTTGGAAAGTAAGCGATCGTACACGATTGTCTGCTGTGATATGTTTGTTACAGGGTTTTTCTAGAATGTTTTAGTGAAGTATATGTGATAGTTCTAAAACCAGACACTTATAAACAGAAAATATAACGGCAACATCTCATCTTGGCTAAGGTGTCAGATTGATAGGTGGTATTTTTTTACGGCTATGCAAATAATGGTTGCCTGCTATTAAAATCGTGCATCAATTAATTAACTGTACATGCATTGCCTGTTCACAGCACGACCAATTTGTGTTCGTCTGATCTCTAGTCCTCTAGAGGTCATGTTAGTGTCATCGCTTTCTTCCCATTGCCCGAATAAAGAGTATAAGCTGTTCCCAGAGTACACCTTCGGTGTTGAGAAAAGCTAAGCACACTTTCCACATGAATATTTGATGAGACAGCTACTTAAAACATGCATAAACTACATGCATTCAGTCATGCAGACATTCTTATTCAGGTAAAGTTATAATTAGGTTCCAAAGTTATTTTTGTTATCCTAGTATGTCTGTTAAATGCATGAAGAACGAATAGTAACATACAACAGCAGGGCCACTATGGTGCAGCAGATGTATAGAGTCAACCTCCAGTTTTGAAAACTATAGATTAGGTGCATGTTACGATTAAGGAGGATAGCGCGAGAAAGACAGCCAAAACTCTTTCATAAGAATGCCACCGAAAGAAAACGTGTTGTAATGTATGAATTGTAGAAGTTGAAGACATGACTGAGTTATTTGCGGTTAGGCAGAGCTCTACTGCGTCAATCAAGACAATGATTGATGAAAGGACTAGAAGGACCACTTGAGTCGAAGCCTTCGACGTCAGTGTATGGGTCGTCGCGCACGTCATGCCTGCTATCTTACTGGCCAGTCAGTAACATTTCCTAGTCAATAACTCAGTACTGGTCGGCAGCTTTGCCCCCTCTTAACTACATTTTGATAGTAAATCAAAAATACACAATTTTGATTGGCCAAATATGGCACTAAAATTTTCATACAACCGGCCAATGCATATATTTTTGTACAAAAGTATTTTAAGACGCGGGTTTTTCACTAGCGATGATTTTGGCGCAAATGTTTGCAGAGTTTAGAGCTCTGGGGCCTATGAAACAAAAGCAGAATGTCGTTTCGCGCGAAAATCATCGCTAGTAAAAAACCACGGTTGCAGAATATGATTGGCCTTTTAAGGTGGTCTTATACCAAAAAATTTTTTTTGTCTGATTTCGAAAAAATAAAAACTTTTCATGACATATTGCAAGCCAAGTTGCTCTGAGTGAAAAAAGACTTGTAGGAATCTTCATGCAATCACTATATATAGTTACCCAGACTATTTACATTTTTACACTAAGTAACAGATAGAAACCGTTTGAAAAGTACCGGGAGAATACAACTTCGAGGTGCTAGATGTAGTCAAAGAACGCATGTTTTACTTCATGTTACATTTTTTTTTTATATTTTAAAAATTCTACATATAGGATGGAGAACTATCGAGGGAAAAAGCAAGCATTGTCAAAAAAGCCAGGTTTTTCTCTTTTTTCAAGAGCAGCAACACCAACAAAAGAGCATGACGGTAAGTTGTTAAGGCTGGCGGTCCCTCGTATCTACTGATTGAAATTAGTGGACGGTGACAAACCAAGTACTTCATTTAATAACCACATTACCTCGGGGGTTTTTTTAAAAAAAAATGTTGTGGTTTTGAGAATTTATGGTTTGACTTATTTGTAATTCAATAATTCATATAATCTAAACCATGAAACCATACAACATCTCAAGAACTAAATTAGCTATATATATTGTAGCCAACGGTGGTCATATTTAAACTGCTCGTTTGCAAGTACTGGGAAATGTATTATACCACAACTCAAAATATAAAAATTCGTAATATATATAGTTCATATCAAAATATATAAACAACTTTCAACTCATTAGTTTAAAGTTTGTTAATATTTCCTAATTTGGACTGTGGTGTCATTAGCGTAACAAAGCTTACAAATACTAAATACAACTCGTGTTACCATAAATTCATATCACAAACCCCACGCACAGCCTTTTAAATTTTGTGTAAATACTTAATTTGAACAACATTATACGTTATAACTCAGACATTAGCCTTCTTGCTGTGTAAGGGGTTTCGTGGTCCACTGATTTCAATAATGAATTTGACACAATGTCACTATCCCTTCCTTTCTTTCACAGACCCGTGAATTACTATATTAAACAGTATTACATTTCGGGTTTTTTTTTATTTCACACCAGAAACATGTGTTCCCCAAATTCCATGCAGGCTGTAAAATAGCATCCGTGGATCAGTAAGAATGAGTGGATTTATACATATTATATAGGACCTACATGTCTGCATGGTTTATAAGATCGTATTACATTTAGCATTTATCATTTGCAGCATGTTTATATGTGCTTTTTGTGAGAGATTGTAATCCTGGAATAAACATTTATATTTGAACATATACGAATCGTATTCGAATCACACACGCGCTTGGCACCAGTTTCGTAGTTGTGGCTATTGTGGCTACAAATTGCTAAACCCAGTTAAAAAAAAGTATTTACCTGAAGACGTCTACAAAATATTTTCGTTTTCTACGTATTTCTTCACCTGAGCCAAACATAGCATGATTTCGCGCGAGGCGAAAAGCTCTAGTTTGTATTTGTTTACAGTACTCGACAGTTCTTCGTTACAACGCTTCTCGATTCTCTAAGGCTAAGCCTCTTTACTGTAAACCCCCGATCAACTTTGCGTGTAATTCCCTAAAAGCAGACTTCACGGTGTCGTTATCACGCTGTAAGTTCAGATTAGCTTTCAGACTATTGCACGAGTGCCTTGAAATATTTGTAGCCCGCGAATGTTGGCGACTTGGCGCCCGGAAGTTATTACTATACAGCGCCTGCGCGCAGGCTATGTAAGTGAAAGCCCCCAAGGCCTGAGGGGTCATAAATCATTCAGCAGCAGGAATTCAGAATTATTTGAATTAGATGATTCCAATGAGATCATGAGAATGGACTAATTCCGACTAGATATTTGTTATCACCAAAAGTCAAAGACCAAAATCACATCTGCACTGAAAATTATCCCCAGTCAACCACACAATGCTGTGAGACGCCTATAGCACAAAATGGGGTCTCAGGCAGAGAAACTTCAGTTGTCACATAGAGCTAACATCTCGAGCTCGCACGAGTCACTGAGCAACTAGACCTAGCTTCTTCTGTGTATAATGATAATAATAATAAAAACATAAATTATTTACCATCTTTGGTGGAAAAAATTAATACAATAACGTTGTCGTATCGAAATCGGGGAGGGTATCGAAATGGGGGGGGGGGGGTTGTGTCGCAAGTAGGTTTCCATTTTCATAGAAGAAATTTCCTATCTAATAACAAGGCCACCGAAAGCGGTTTCCCTATAATATTACTAGCAATATTTTCACTTTAAAGCCGGTTTTCCACTAGTGATAGACATCAATAAGGGCCTAATTCCACAGGCGATTTTTCTCGGCGAAATGCGAAATCTTTCGGATGTTTCTTTTGAATTTCGACCACTTGAATAAAATTAATTGTGCTTCATTGCTCATAACTCAAAAGAAGCAGGCGAGATATTCGCATTTCGCTTGAAAATTTAGCCGGAATTAGGACTTAACAGATGACAAATACTTTACGAATTGATCCGACCAAAGAAGAAACAAGCAAAATTTAAGAAATGCTAATAAGTCGAATCACGATACAATTAATAACCAAACAAACACGATCTATTTTAAACTACATCGCATAGTTATTTGACCCTATAACGTTAAGAGCTTTAAACAATTGGATAAACAGCGGAAATACACACAGCATAATGATTTACCATTATAGATTTTTACGATTTAATTGTAGGCGATTGATATTGGCTTTAATCACAGGTTGTATATACAAACGTCCTGGCCAACGCCTACATTGGAAATATTTTCAGGAAGCGACGCCTTTAAACCAAACCAGGAAATATTTCTACATTGAAATATTTGACATAATTTTCTAATGGATATATAATTTCTGAATTTTTAACCGTCTAGTGCGAGATATCTTTAGTTGATATCTATATAGTTCAGACCGTTTTACATACTTTTTTTTACATATACATTATAACAATTCAAACTACCACCCAAAATGGATCCTCAGGTTTGAAGATGTCTTTTTCAGGTAGTTAAAACACGAACGACGGAAAGTCGCTTCGGAATACCGTCTACAATTGCAACACAATAAACTAATCGACACTTTAGGTCTTTGTTTTCTGCCACTTTAAAATTTTAATTCTACTTCTGAAAGACAATTAAGTACTTAATGACGTTGAATAATTTTTTGTTTAAAGTACTTGCCGACTTTACACCTCCGCAATGGCAGTATAAATACACGATTTTAAAGCAAAATTTTCCTACCAAAACCAAGATATGGCGAAGTATGAAAGGTTGATGGCACGGACGAACCCAAAGATAGTCGTTACTCATGGTAGCGCGAAAATTAACGATGGCTTTCTAGTAGAAAATGGTATATAAACGTAATTTATAAATAGCTTTCAAATCTTCGTGCGACGTTATTCTGAGTGGAACAAACTGAATCCATGTTTCACCGCAGTACGTGACCACCGAAATCATAAGTCTTAATATGCTATTCCATTGCTTTGTACTAACTACAAACTTCCCTCTAAAGGCAAGGACGATAATTCGAGAAGTTGATATTTAGGAATGGATTATAGTTCTTCGTACCATTAAATCATATGTATCATATATGTAATGTATTACTATGTAGCTATCAAACGACTCAGTAGAGAATATGTAGTTCTAAAATACTAAACAATAACTCTATATACATATTATAATTTATAAATTGACTGCACACTGAAAGAAAGTGAATAATATATATATTTACAATTTATAAGAGTGCAGTCAATTTATATCAGATCATCTGCTGCGTATTTCGTATTACTTATCCATTGAAATATTTCAATTTATATTTATGAAGCATTGAGTACAGTAATGGTAAATAATTCTTAAAAGAACTTTGTTATATAACTCTGTGCCTTTTTCCACGTTGATTTTATCTTAAACGCGTCAGTCTGCAGTTATCAGATTAAGACATAAAAGATTCACTATGACTTTGTCTTCGAGACAGACAATCATGCTTCTGGTAAACAAGTGTTACTTCAGTATTTCATGCAGTTTTTATAGGTTGAGGTTACACAATATGTATATGATGCATCTTATATTATCGTAAAGCTTTCGGTGGCGAACCTAGCTAGACCTTTTATCAGTGCAATTTAAAAAACATCTAACGTCACATTTACATCACAACTACTGTCGCTATCTGTGTATAGTGTAGATTGTTTGCACGAGAATTCAACGGTTGAAGATGTATATCTGAGAAAAATCATGAAATTGGAAAATTTTCGTGTTCGATTTGTTTTTAGAGACCATAAAGAGATGAAGTTCAATGCTTTTAAAGTATGAGTAGTTTGTTTTGAAAACTCTCAAGCTAATTACCCTGATTCTATACTTCCCAAGGCACAACTGGAATGAATATGGAACGGCTGAAGTGTTCCATCGCTTTGTTGGAAAGTACTTTAAAGGAGCGAAGCAAACAGATCGAAATCCACGCGAAGGAAAACAACTTTCTACGCAAAGAACTGAGGCGAAAAGATAGCATTATCAATGAATATGAAATTATGGTAAAACAATATAAACTGAAAGAAAACCAGGAGCTTAAAAAGCTTCGGAGGGAAATTGGAAATCTTCGGCATACGCTTATGGATAATAATCTCCTCATCCGGGAGCATGAAAACAAAATCGACCAATTACAAAACAAGAACGAAAAATTGATGTCAGTAATGAAACCGCAGACCTGTGTTATACCACGTGTGCGGGCTCAAGGCGTGTCAGCCCCGCCCATGACCTTTAGTGTTGACTCGTTACGCCGCTGGCCAAAAAACACAAGGTAAGAATTATTAGTAGGCTTCTCAGTGGTTTCTGCAAAACACTTGACACCAAGCACTTAAAAGTTAGCTTTATCCCGACATTGTTTCGGTCCATATGTCCATATGTATTTCGGTCCACACATGCCATGGCTTTCCTGGTGAAATATCCTGCCCCAGATAGACAAGATCAGATAAACAAGCCCTTAGGTAGTTAATGAAGCGCTAGCCACTGGGTAATGTCAATGAACCTGTCAAGACGTCTGAATTCCCTCATACCACTCTAGAGTGGCATGAAGAAACTCAAATTTTGGAAGATTCCAAATAAAAATTATATTAAACTGTATTCAACACCAGCAGAGTGGACCAGGTGACCAGATTTGGTAATTTGTATAACCAGATTCGGTCAGGTGCTCCACCAACAGACAGCCCCACCTGATTTTAATAATTACCAAAATAATATCAGGAGGGGGCAGTCCCACTAGATTTGAGAAGCTTTAGACCTTTGCAGGCTACTTAAGTTGGACCTTTGCTTAAAACATTGGCATATATAGTCACACCGAGAGTGGTTCATTTATGCCACGTTCATTACTGCCATAATAATAACAGAAGTATCCTCACTGGTGGGTTATTTCATAAACCACAAAAGAAAGGAATCTTTGAGAACGTTATTGAGTGATGATTAAAGTGATAAAATGATTAATTGACAATAACTTTATTCGCCGAATATTGACAATTTGGAAAATAATGATAATTTGTGCGAATACGGTTAAAAAAGATTTTTCGACATTCATCCACGGACCCTCTTTTTTATTAAAAATTCATTGCAAAATTACTATTGAACAAAAATTAGCTACATTATCTTTCGATAGAAATAACAGGATTAGATGACTAGAGAGATATGAAACCCGCGTCACGCATTTTTTATGTCTAGCAAATTTAGCTGTACAGCACTGGTCGAGTGGTCATGAATTTGAAACTACCTAATAGATTTTATTAACACGCGCAAACAGATTATAAACGGATTAAATTTTTTTCGTCATCAAGTTTGCATGATAAATAAGCTACGTTCAGCAGTGAAATATTTTGCTGCACATTTTCCCAGTAAATATACAGCTGGTGATCCGAATATGCCCATTACTTAGTACATTAAAACACTTTTCTTTTCTCAATAAAAGTTCTTTCCATTAAAACCCATTAACGGAGAGTGAAACATTAAGGTTGGGACCTCATTATGAAGGTCAGTTATTTGAGATCGACGCCGCAAGAAAATCGACTTTGTTACCGGCTGTGCTACCATAGCAGCTAATAGCTGCGGTCGATAAGAATACAGGATATAGACAGTTTCAAATCTTTTTGGGAAAATAATCTCAGTAAAGCACCGCGAAATCCACGGTAACAAAAACCAATTGCCATATGAAAAATCAATCATATTCAAGTTAAGCTTGCTGGCTATGCGATCGCAGACATCTGTAAATAAAGGATGAAAGTGCAAGAATCCACAAGATCACAATCAAACGTTTTAATAATTCAGTGTGAAAATCTAGTTTTAGAAGTATCAGAACCATATGCCGTATCCCTATTTTGATAGGACAAATTATAAATGTTCCGTTATAAATCGCTTCAGAAATTAAAGGACTCGGTAGGCTTGTATTTGGACATCCAAGTGTTTCCCCTGTGTTGAGAGAAAAACCCCAATAGAAGCTATTCATGGGATCTACACAGATTTTTAATTCCTATATTGAGTCATTTCCAGTGGAGATGAAGGTGCGTCCAACCCTCTCCAACACAATAATGAATAAATTTTTGTCGATCACCAACTACAGTTTTCTTCACAAAGTCAAAGCGACAATTTTTGGAAGCAGAAGATCACTTGCTGCCCAGTGTCGACCGACTGCATCATGATAACAAGGGGGAAAAATGTTGACCAATCAGGGCGTTTGTTGACATTTTGGTCTCTAGACCAATCAGATTACGTGGAATTTGCAAAATGTAAACAGAAGGAGTGAAATCATAACACCCTGTTCAAAGCCTTCTGCAGCAGTCAATATTTAGTTTTTCAATCTTAAAAAACTAGAATCTGATAAAGCAATTCCTTTTCTACAATTTTGTCGTCGGATTTTTCCAGAATCGTCCTGGAGCGAAAATTATTTATGTTTGAATTATCTGGACAAAGTCGTGTTTTAACAGACGATCAAATTTGAGATTTAAGAGTGCCGGGTTCGATTTAAACCGATTTATGAAAAAAATAACTTAATCCTTGACGTTGTATTTTTAAACTCGAGCGTAATTTATGCGGAAACGCCCCACTAAAGTGTAGGTATACATCCGGTTTACTTCTTGGAATTTACAGGCCTGTATTACCCTTGCGATTTCTGCCTTTCACAGCAATGCAGAGGATGGCCTTTGCCAAAGGTTTATTTTTCGCAGCAGTTCGTCCACAGTTGTTTTATTCTGTTCGTCTTCGGTCTCTCCAACATCGCTATCACTGTCGTCGCTCTGCTCATCGTTTTCATCTTCACTGGGTTCAAAGTAGGTCGCTGGAGTAAATACAGCGTTATTTGCAGTCGTACCGAGATCTTGAACACTCGACAGCAACGTTGCTTCACAAACAGGGCAATTGCTAATATTTGGCAGAAGGCATTCGATATGAAATGAATGGCCACATCCGCGGAAAACGTTCCAGAGAGGGTTAACTCTTTCGCAGCTGATCAAATCGCACTTTCTATGACAGGGAATATATAAAGTAAGACTTAATATAATTTCAATTTAGTAACTAGTACAGGTTTTAATAAAAACTTTGCTTGTCAGGCAAAATTTGCAGGAGATTATTACCTATATTACGATAAGACATGCATTTCTAACTCTTAAGGGGCAGAGGAGCCCACCGTTGCAAACTGTGAGCTTATATTCATGTGTTTTGGTTATATTATTTAATACCTATGTTGTCTGTTATAAATTTCAGTAGGGTGGCTAAACTCACCCTGACTGGCTTGTAAATGTAATCACCCTAAAATTTGCATCATCCATGGCTCAGTCAATTGAATTTTAATTTATAATTTTACCTGTTTGGGTTTGGGGGATTTTTGATGGATGTAAATCCAAGTGGAAGGACTCTATTTGTCATGATCTTCTCACCAAAAAGGTGGGGTAGCTTCCACTTAGTGGTATGTTTTGGCTGTCTAGGGGCTTGGGGTTGTTGAATTGTTGAATTAGGGTGGGTGTAAATAGATTCAAACTTCAGGGTGAGGAATTCTGCTGCTTTCACTTTTAAGGTGTCAATTCGCTTTCTGCTGTAATTTGGCTTTCTGGGTGGAACAAATGCAGATTGGAAGAAATGGAGTTCATGCTTGCAAGCATCAATTTCTTTAGCTTTGCGTGAAATTTCATCAGCTGTATCAGTTTCTTTGGTTTGTTTTCTCAAGACTGAGTGAAAGTTTTCCACTGGATACTCATCGAATGCAGGTAAATGTTGACCAATGGTTTCAAGCATAGTTGAAGCATTTTCTTGCCAATGAAGAAATGTTGACAGGGTTATTAACAAAGCTTTGTTATAGTGGCGCCTTCGGAATATTACAAACATAACCCAACAGTGAAGTATGGACTGGAAAAAAAGTTCAAATTTGTTACACTTGAAGTTAATTGAGTAGATACTTAACACCAATGGGATATAATTGTCGAGAAGATTTAACAGTGTTAAAAACTGAATATCTTTGCTTTTGTAGAACATCGAGAGAATAAGATCCCTGATCAATGTCCATCCGCCATAAATGATTTCAAGCAACAGAGATGTACGCCATGGTTTTGGTTTCTTAGCCAGCTTTGCTTTTTTCCCAAAGATGAAAGCATAAAGGTCAGCAAAAACATTGTGAAAATTCAATAAGACACATTCTCTTGCATTTAAGGATATATGTAGTGGACCAATGAGGGGAACCACATTTTTCAACACTGTTGGCACACTGGGAGATGATGAATAAACCAACTGTCTAATGAAATATTGCATGGGCCAGTCCCCAACAAAGGGTGCAATAAAGTCCTTAAGATAAATTTCCAAGCCACTTGTAAGCATTTTGTTTATAGCTGTTAGTGCATTTTCTACAGATTTGAGAGGTAACTCGATGCTGTCAACCAGTTTGGTGTTATCCATGCATGTAATGTTATGATTCTCCACTTGTTGATAATCATGAATTAGAAGTCGTTGTCTCTCAGCTTCTGGATCAAAATATTTTGATAATGCCCAGCTAGGCATATTTTCAGCATATGTTTTAGCTAATTTTGGCATGTTAATGGAAATAAAGTTTTTCACATCAGGAATTTCAACTGGATGTTTTGGTAGTATATCACTTCCCTGATGTGGAACTGCTTGAATTTCTGGGAACACTTTTAAAAGCAAAGTTGCCATGTGAACCACTTGAGTCTGGGTTTTTGTCTCCGGGCGGTGTTGTGTGTGAATATTGTGGTAGTCATCGATGCATAAAATAAGGAATTGGTTCTTCTTAATTGCATCTGTAATGAATGTAACAACATGACTTGTGTGGGTTGAAGAGGCTAATTTAGTTAATATGTTGACTGTCTTAGGATGTGCAACAATTCCAAGATTCCGTAGAGATTCAAGCCCTTGTTTGCTGATTCCAAACTGCTGCAGTGTCCTGGATAGTGTGACTTGAAATGAGTTGCATTTTTGTGATTGTGAGTATAACATGGTGTAGATTATGACCATTGTGCGCATTTTGTTAAGATTTTTTCTCTTTTCAGACATTGGATCCAATGTTATGGCTTCTTGTATGGATGAATATAATTTATCAGCACCAACATCTTTGCACATAATCTCAAACACATCAGGATCCATTTCAGGCTCTGCCAATTTTGTTATGACAGGTCTGAGTTTGTTCAAATCATTTTTGAAATTTGGATAGGATGCCTTTTTTACAAGTTCTTCATATTTGTCTATTGACATAAAAACACCATCATCTGTTTGGCACTCTTGCTCGGCTGTAACAATTTTGGAATTGCTTTCCAATTCTTGACTGCTAATTGCAATTGTTTGGCTGGAGCAACAGGAAATTGTTTCTTCACCACTCAAAACTACAGGCGAGTTGATGTAAGCCGTTGAAGTTTCACCTTGGGAGCTGACTTCAGTAGTTTCTTTTTCAGATTCTTGCCTGTTCATCTCGTTTTTAGCAGAAGATTCCAATACCACAAGCTAAATTACAAGTGTGCTTAATTGACTTTTTTTTCTCTGAGGGCCATACTAATGGCCATAAGGTAATTATATGGTTTCAGCTCTTCACCTACACACCCCACCCACTTATTTCTAAAATGTAAAAGTATGGGCATTTACAATGTGAGGGCCCAGAGTATGTTGTCATTCTGTAATAACGGATTTTCTTTGATAATTACAGCAAGTTCACTGATCAGTTTAATGCTTTTTGTAGGTCATACCTGGCTTTTCACGTTGTTTTTCAACTCGTCGGCTTGTTTTTTAGGAAGCAATCGCGTAAATTTCCTTTTCGTGAAGCATTTGTGCAGGCATGTTGCACATAGATTCTGGATTCCATAAGACGATTTTTCGCCAAGTTCTTCCTTAACATATTGCTCAAAAACTACTGAAATTACAAGCAGGCCACGATTTCTTAGATTTAAAACCTTTTCTCCTTCACGCCCCGACCATTTTTTATGAAACGGATTGTTGCATTGCTTTTTAAATTTTGGCATTTTGACAGACTTTATTCACTTAACAATTTGTAGTATCCTTTTTGCATACGCTGAGAAAAAAGAAACATTTTCGGAAAAAGCGCGCGATTTTTCCCCGCTGTATACGATATAATATTCATAATATTTTAAAAAGTAAGCAAAGCAATATTTGGTAGTTATAATGTAAATATACACTCTTTGTCATATATTATTTAGTTAACGTCTTGGTAACCATTATTTTTTAGAGAAATCAGTTTGTAAACAATGCAATTTCTGTAGAGTCTAGAGACAGGACTGGTGATCTACACTGGTCATGCCGTGACAATTCAAACATAAATAATTTTCGCTCCAGGACGATTCTGGAAAAATCCGACGACAAAATTGTAGAAAAGGAATTGCTTTATCAGATTCTAGTGTTTTAAGATTGAAAAACTAAATATTGACTGCTGCAGAAGGCTTAGAACAGGGTGTTATGATTTCACTCCTTCTGTTTACATTTTGCAAATTCCACGTAATCTGATTGGTCTAGAGACCAAAATGTCAACAAACGCCCTGATTGGTCAACATTTTTCCCCCTTGTTCATCATGATAATACTCGGTGAAGTGGACGGTGTTTGTGGATAAAAATCCTTGAAAGCCCTTAACGCTTAGAATTAACGTACAATTCTATCAACAACAAAGCATTCACAACTATTTGTTAATTTTGTTCGTTCGAATGAACGAACTGGATCAGGCTGCGCGTTGAGAATATATCAACAGGACCCTCTACAATAACACTAAACTGAAGACAAATCTCCAAGTTGTAAAAATGAAAAGAATTTACATTATTCTCATGTCCTGACAACCGCCGGCGAATTGCCGGTGAAGGGACATTGTCGCGTCATCTTCATATGCAGGTATGCGATTTACAAACGCTTCACCTGACCCAGCATGCTTTGCGGCATAGCGGCGGATAATTCACTTTGTGGAACGCGTCGGCAAAGCTGTATCATATCGAGCCGATGAAAATAGAAGTCTTCTAGTCGAATTATCGCGAATGATTTAGTGATGTTTAGTCGGCACAAAGATCACAACAAAATGGGCAGCGTCCGAGAGCTACAAGCAGCTTTGAACGACAAAGAGAACGAATCTAAGATTAAAGATAACCGAATACATGTCTTAGAAGCAGAGTTGAGACGTAAGGACGAGCAGATTCGTAAGTTGGAATCGGAATTGGATAAATATCGTTCGGTTCTGAAGCCTACTGTAACTAATACGACGAACACGAAATCTCGTTTGCCAAGACTTGGGATCTCGGCCGAACCAACCTTGGCAAAGAATTTGGAAGAAAAGAAAACAGCATCGCTTAAACATCACAGCAAATCCCTAAGGCAAGATTCATATTTACGTTCTAGATCAATTGATGTTAATACGATATTCCCAATATATAGGCGTTATATACAACTGTTCTTCAATACCCAGTTCAGAAAAAATTTAGTTCAGTAAGTGGATTACCGCAGGACGAAAACAAATAGATATTTTTAAAGAAAGAAACAGTTTTATACAACGCTAATTTATGGAGAGCATCGTAAGTTTTGATTGTTCGTTTCGAGGTAATGTATTCGGCTGTTTTACCTTGTATCCAACAGGTTTTTCTAATGCAAGTAAAAGCACATGCGGTCGATTTAAGTTATAGGCTTGTTTTGATAAAGTAACCATTCAAGCTGTTCTGCATTTTACACAAGCAAACACAAATATGTATATTTCGGTTTTGTAATTATGCTGGCAAACTCGGACAAGATTGTATACCGCTTGAGTTGCCTTTCGTTTTGCATTGATTTTACACAGTTCATAATTACACAAAGCATACTTATTATCGAAGTATATCAAGACACAGCATGGATTTCAGCTGAGCAACTTTGTGCAACAATTATCGAAAGGGCAAAAGCAGGCACAATATGAGTATCGTATATTTCAGATTTGTAAATTGGTTGAGAAATCTCGCTACTAGAAATATGCATAACGATCTTATATTGTGTTACTGGTTCAAACTGCATTCAAAACATAGTCATCATTGCAACATATAAAAAACAAATCGTACAGTTTACATAAGGATGCATATTTTGCAACTTTGTAAATCATTCTTCAAGCACTGCATTTAATAAGGTTCACGGTTATGCATTCAGCGTGAGACTTGATTTTAAATAATAATATCAAAGGCTTAATACGTCCTTGCAATTCAAGATCTGCAGAATATGGATTTATAATTGTGAAATAATGATCATACTCCGCATAACACATGATGTATAAAAGCATTTTATTATTCTTAGGCTAAAATTCTGATTTTTAGAAAGTTTCGTGACTAATTTTGAACTATTGAACCCAGACCCGTGTAACCTTTTAATACGAGGATACTGTATCAAAAATAATTTCTACATTCTAATGTTTAATACTAGGATTTAATGCTTGTATATTACAAAACTTGCAACTTCTTGCCTTATGAAAAAGAGGATTTCCGTTGAAACTGTGTAAATATATTTTTGATAATGTGTTTGTGTATTCAAGGCCCAGATGACATTTTAGCCCTTTCTAGAGGAAATACAAGTAAATCCAGATGTACTCATGTCGTCTATAGAACATAAGCTATTCTTTGGAGAAATTTAGAACAAATTTCGAACAAATCTTTGGAATTTAATTGTTTTGGAAAATAGGAATACACGAATTTACATTTCATATTTATATTCGCTTAAATCGTGCCGACTAAGCGATACAACCCGTGTTTTGTTTTGCTTTCCATCACATATCATCAGCTATTCTAATTAAACAATACATTTTCAAAGATTCCCAGTAAAAATCTGCAGGATTTCGGGATTTAAATTTCTCCCGGGGTTCAGAATAAAAGCGACACATTTGAATTAGAATGTTTACATGAAATCGAGAAGTTATTTGAGCTGAACTGGCTCACAGACTTTCAGTCTATAAAGCGTGTATTGGCAATTAAAAATATGCTAAAATTTCGGTTGTCAAGGCTTTAGTAATTTGGGCATAATTACTTGCATATTTTATCTGCTTGTGAAATTCAGGCGTAGCAACTATATTCTATAAAAAAAAGTAAACTAATTTCTTGGCGATTTTATACGAAATGTATTCCATTCACAGTGGTAATATGTTGATCACCTGTAGCGCGATAAATACAAACACGTCTTATGAAATACTGTATATTAATTTTTAAAATAGAAGTAATCTTTCCGCCAAGATTAAATAGGGCTTTTGTGAGTAAATATGCAATGGTTGTTTGCCTTTGTTTGAGCAGATAATCCGCGGGGGAAGTCGTAAACATCACTATTAATATCAATCTATTTCGTTAAGCTCAATATAAAATATTGTTATGGCATGCGCGAATTATCTCAATCGAGGAATTACAACCCATCATGCCAATCTTTCATGTCTTATAATATATTAAATACCGATGGGTACATTTTTTGGTTTCCGAAAATGCCTGAAATATTTACAGTTAAAATGGAAGTTTTCTGCAAAATATCATAAGCCTAATGATTACATTCGAGTCCTGTATAAAATATGCATCAATATTTTCTGTAAAAAAATCTGGCTGGTGTAACTTTGATTACTTTTGATGGTGTATGGGCCAGTGGCGTCGACAGCTTGATAAGTGGGGGGGATTTATTCAGATATTTGTGTTTTACATTATTCATTTCTTTTCAAATTGATTGTTTTAACAGTCTGTGAACATGAATATATGAATATGTCCACCCCACTTATCGATACTGGTGACGCCACTGGTATGGGCAGGTTATAACAACATATTGGGAAATAAGAATTTAAGGTACCAGGAATCTGTACAGAAATCTGTCATTCATTTTATTTTAAGCGAACAAACATGTTTGTTCAAAAAGTGAATAAAGCCAATCACTACATTTAATAGGTCTGAGCCATAAGAGTATAATAATTGAGGGGAGGGCACCCCTCATATTTCTTCAAGATTCCATATCAATGTTTGAACTGTTTATTGTTAGTCATTTATGATCTGCCAAAAAGTATATGAATTCATAATAGCTTTTTTTTTATCATTCAACAATCCAGGTTAAGAATAGCAAAAGAGCTCGTGGAAATAGCAGGCTTTAAATTTTGGGCAGATCCTTTAAAATTCAACCTTCTCCCTGGTGAACATAATGACCTAATTTTTGTTGACTTGGCAAGCATGTATGATGTACATGTCCTTTCTAGGGACAAGACTAAAACGGTTATTAAATATAGGATAAGAACCAATTAGCAGTTTAATTAATACAGAACATGGTGAGGTTGTGAATTCACTAACTATGCATTGCTGCAAATTACAACAATTCATAGGGATATAATTGGTCAGAGTTATTAGAAGGATCTCTTCCAAATGCTCAATACTATCCTGGTGAAATGTTACACAATGGAAAACATCTTTGGCATGCAATTTAAACACGTGCAACTTATATTACAATTTTTACATGCCTAACTTGTCACCAAATGTGACAAACCTTTGAAGCAACTCTTTTTATATATGCTGTGTACCTACTCAAATAGTTGATCAAATTTTCTAGTAAGAGCTATAGGCACTAGGATTATATCTAAATTTAATGCACATGAATCATGATTGAAAATCACTTTTCACATTTGTAAATATTCCGACAGTGATCAGTAATAAATGAAGTTCTTACTGTTGTTACAATTTTACTGATGCTAAAATTTGTACAAGAAAGCAATAACACTCTTTCGCTTACCTTTCATATTGTAATAGTTATATATGTAATAAAATACTTGCACTAAAAGAATAGAAAAGTTGTTTATGAACGTGAAACACTTAAACACATTCACTTTAGGTATCAATACCGACCCATTTTTGCCAGGTGCGTTTTTCATAACAAAATTCTTTAAATTCTGCATTAAAACGGCGAGCATATACAGATTTGATCTCTATTACCTTGCATAGTATGATTTCAAGCGTCTTTTATAATAAACCAACGACGAGGTGTACAATATTTAAGACACAGTTGACACAGTTTGTGGAAAAAAACATTTGAAATTCTAAAGCACGTGGAGATTATGCCTCCTGCATCTTGTCATTATGAATCGGGCGGTCAGGGCGTCAGGCACAGCCTTCAGTCAGGTGGAATTTTCAGTTTGCTTCGTGGGGGTGTTGTGTGCAAATTTATATGCAAAATTTCGGTGTTGTGCGCAATGTATTATAATAGTTATAGATACAGAGAAAAAACGAAGAGATACTGAGTTTTATCTACGCAGGAAATCTTTGACAATTCTATGCGCTCCGACCTCCTCACAAAAAAACCGCCACGAGGATAGCATATTGTTTACATTCTCCATCACCTGTACAAATTTGATACAATACTGCATCGGCGGATCCTTGTAAGCTTAACACTGATCTACCATAAAACCGAACACAAAGAGTCATCTCCAATATTCATTATTATCGTATAAAGGGAGTATATGGCTGAATCATTGAGGCTACAGTAACACTTCTTCCTTCTATAACGAGACTAATTGCTCACCCGCACGTAGAATCAATTAAGTCCTGAATCAATCAAATTCATAAAACATCTGATTTCAAATGATAATTAAAACCAGGCTGAAACGATAGATATGTAAGGTGTATAAAAAACGCCCCATCAAATTTTCCAATTGTTTTTCCAGGAAAATTCTGGGCGCATGTGAATACAATTAATACAATTAGAGGCTATTTAAAGTTTTTTAAATGAAATTTTTGGGAAAATTCCATGGGAAACTCCGTAATTTCATACACCCTGTTTGAATTATTTTGCTGCATTAGTAACAACGTGGTATTGTGTGTATGGTTTGGGGTGTACTTTTATATTATGAACTAATGAATCACGATAATTCTGCTTTTTGTTTAATTTTGGTCATGAATTATTTGTAATTTGACGATTTATGTTTTATTTTTAGTGTAGGGGGTAGGGTTTTCCTGAATATGTCCGAAAGGTTTTAGCTTTGAATTTGCTATGCTTTTCATCAATGTCCAGATAATAATTAGATTCTGAGATTGTAATGAAAGGATTTAGTGATTTAATTGAAAGATTCCAATAATAATTAATGAATCCACTGCAAAATTACGATTGGGTTCCAAAAGATAATTTTAAGTAACATCTGGTAATGTAATCAAATTTTTAAAGCAAATAGTGTAGGCGTACGATTTCATGGAATAACACAATTTCGTTGCGATATGGGCCAGGTGTGTTTGTTTTACACTGCCTGTGGAAACGATTTTCTTGCGAGTTTCTTTTTGAATAGTTAATCAGTTGTTATAGGCGGAGTTACCCGTTTAAGAGATTAGTGTTAGCATCACGACGACATGTAGGATTTATATTAAGATCGATATTCAAGACTTGAATAAGGTCGTATATGTGTGTTTCATTAGATCAAAAGATTTGATAAAAGAAGCCATACTCGACAATGATTTTCTCAAGAACCTGGAGCCATCTCAAATCAGAGAAGTCGTCGAGTGTATGTACGAGACGAAGTATAAAAAAGATCAGGTTATCATACAGGAAGGTGATACTGGCGCGCATCTCTATGTATTAGAAGGTAAGTGAAATTAAAAAAAAAATTACAATAATTTTCTGCAAAGGTTTTCGGGTGTTATTTATACTTGACCCTGGACGGGGGAAGATGTATTAGAAATTAATGGGATCATTTGTTAACCCTAACCAAAAAAGCACGCCGTTGTTGGCGCTGAGCGAAAAATCTCTTCCAATTTTAGGCTCAGAGTTCGCCTGAAACTATCGTTGTTTTTGTCGATTGTTGTATTACTCCATATAACTCGATTTGCAATTTTGCTAACAAACTTAACACTGCTATGCGTTTTTTTAGATGGCAAGTGTGTGGTTACAAAGGAAGGGCAGGTTCTGGGCAACATGGGTCCAGGAAAGGCGTTTGGTGAATTGGCTATTTTGTACAACTGTACAAGGACAGCTACGGTTAAAGGTAATTCATAAATTGATACGGTGAAAAACTGCGAACTTGTGTTGCTCCGATTGGCTGCGAAATGTCAAATTGTCTTTTTCTATGATCTTTTTAGCCACGACAAACGCATCGTTATGGGTAATAGATCGTCAGACGTTCCAAACAATTATGATGAAAACAGGTCTTATGAGACAGGCGGAACATATGGAGTTCCTAAAGAGGTCAGTTTGATTCCATAAACATTTTTACTTCGTGACGGAATTGCAATTCATAACCACTGTAGAGGGAATTGGATTGAATTGGACTGCGGTGACCAAAGATTACCATATGAATTTTTAAAGGTTACTTGGAAACAAAGTAATTGCATTTCACTGGAAATGAAAATATGGTCTGACTACCAACGGTGGAATAATATTTAATGTTTTCTGTTTTGGCATTTCTTTAGTGTCCCACTTCTTAAGGAACTCGGAGAGGATGCTTTGTTGAAGATCGCTGATGTAATTGATGAACAGCATTATGATGAAGGAGAATATGTTATTCGACAAGGAGCGAGAGGAGAGACTTTCTTTATTATCAAGAAAGGAACGGTAAGTTGAGTTGGGTGTGCAAGGTGATAAGAAATATGATAACTGTGTTTGTGGATGTGAAGGAGGTAAAATGAACATGGTGGAGGCGATGAAGGTGAGGGATATTGATGAAGATGGTGGAGGTAATGATGAAGATAGTTGAGGTAATGATGAAGATGGTGGAGGTAATGATGAAGATTATGGAGTTAATAGTGAAGATGGTGGAGGTGATGAAGATGAGGGGTTATGGTGAAGATGATGGAGGCAATGGTGAGGATAGTGGAGGTAATGATGAAAATTATGGAGTTAATAGTGAAGATGGTGGAGTTATTGGTTAAAGTTATGGAGGTAATGGTAAAGATGGTGAAGGTACTAGTGAAAATAGTGGTGGTAATGGGATTACGATGACGACGTTATTAATGATGATGAATTATTGTGATGGTTATTACGATTATGGATAATAGTGCGTGGTGGTGACAAGGCTGTAAAATATCTTCATATTTATATTTATATAGATCATAGTAACGATGAGACAGAATGTCCATGACGAGCCGACCATGATACGAGAAATGACGACTGGGCAATACTTCGGAGAAAAAGCTCTGAAAGGGTATAGTCAAAGATTATCTACAAATATTGATATTCTAATCGGAGTAGCAAAAAAATTAAAATATTTTTATTGATTCTCTAGTGACGATTTCCGAACTGCTAATTGTATTGCTGGAAAAGGTGGAACGCATTGTCTGGTCCTGGATCGAGAGTGAGTAACTGCATTCTCTGAAGGCAAAATTTGTCTCATAAACATATATCTCAATGGTATCGCTGTCCCTTTTATTATCTAGGGCTTACTCTCAGTTTATTAACGGCCTGCAAGTTGAAGACTATAGAGACACGCCAACTGCCACAGACGCAGTTAAAGCAGAGTAAGTGACTTACTGAGAGGCTAACCCAGCTAGGGTTAAAACAACATAAAAGGAATCAATCAATAGGCAAAAGTACATAACGATAGATAAAAAGCGTGACACTAATGACAAAATATATATTGACGTACCAATGACGTTTCAGGAAATTAAAGGAACAAGTGAATGAGTTCGCCCATATTGTTCTGGAAGATTTAACAGTCATCAAGACGCTTGGCGTTGGTGGTTTTGGAAGAGTTGAACTGGTAAAGACAGCGAAAGATAAGAGAACGTTCGCCTTAAAACAACTGAAGAAACACCACATTGTAGAGACAAGGCAACAAGATCATATCATGTCAGAGAAAAAGATTATGTTTGAAGCGAATTGTCCATTTATAGTTAGGTGAGAGAAAAAAAAACACCTCAATATCACATTCCGTCAATACAGATTTGTGTATTCCTAATTGTCCTAATATGCATATTTTTCTTTTCATATAGATTGTATAAAACATATAAGGATAATAAATATTTATATATGCTGTTAGAAACCTGTCTTGGAGGTGAATTATGGACAGTCCTTAGAGATAAGTAAGAAAATCCTTTTTCAATTTTCTTCGGTTATGAAATCTTTCAAACCTGATGACCGCTATAGCAGTCTGAAGAGGAAAATTAAAATACTACTGAACAAGTTTGTTTTAATAATTTGTGAACATTTCTAGATCATGTTTTGACGATGGTACGTGTAGATTCTATGTCGCTTGTGTCTTGGAAGCATTTAGTTATCTTCACTCAAAAGGAATAGTCTATAGGGATCTCAAGGTAAGCTATGCCTTGCTATGTCTATAATATTGTCGCACCTACTTTGTCTCTTACCGAATCTGGAGAAAACCAGTAAGATTGCAATTAATTTCAAACTCATGCAGACATTAAATAAAGATTTTTAGATCCAACCAGTATAATATGAATTAGTATCCTAGTATTTGTATTAGATGATCCAAACTGGACTTCTAGACTTCTAGGAAAATCAGTTTAAAACAAGAATTATCCAGTATTAGCAAAGATAGTATACAGTCTAACCTTCTGTGTGTATTAATAACGGGATTACCAGATTACGTATTCGCCTGGAAAAGTGGAATTGAGAAAGCAGCCTATTTACACTACTGATTATCGCATTTCTTCCAATTTCTAGCCAGAAAATTTATTATTAGATGACAAGGGTTATTGTAAATTAGTAAGTAATCGCATGTCTCGTCTTTTTGTGCAAAATACTATGTTGTTGTTTTTTTTCTCTTGCTACAAAATTAATAGTTCAAGTTGAGGTGTGAAAGTTTGCGCTGGGTTTTTGTACTAATTTGTACGCCCTGGAATGTTTAGGTCGACTTTGGTTTTGCAAAGAAGATTGGTTTCGGTAGAAAGACCTGGACATTTTGTGGTACGCCTGAGTACGTCGCCCCAGAGATCATTTTGAATAAGGTAAAACAATCTGCATATATTGTAAATATACGAAACACTAACCTGCCATCAAAGACTGTATTGTGCAATCGCTGTGCGTAAATAACGATAATGGCCGAGGTAACGGCAGTTGAAATAAAGTCGTTTAAAACGCGTTAAACTTCAATAATACTGTAAGATCACTAGCTGTTGATAGAATAACTTAGAATGAGTTCTAAATGTGCCGGCTAAAAACGAATTAACAAATGTTGTTAATCACACCTTAAGCCTGATTTATGGCCTTGGTATATGAGATGTTTAAGACGTCATTATATGTGGGAGTAGCATGGTAGTGATGATAGTGCTATCTAAACAACTGATCTTATCACAAATTGTCCTCTTCAAAATTTTCCTGATAAATGGCAATAGTAATAATAAAGTCGTTTTTTCTCCATTTGATAACAGGGTCATGATTTGTCCGCAGATTATTGGTCTCTTGGTATTTTAATGTATGAACTGTTAACAGGAAGGTATGGATGCATATAGTTGTTTATACCTGCATGGCTTTTATTTTAATGCATTTGTAAAAAATAGCGGATCTAGTACATGTTGCTACTTCAAACCTCGGTGCGGTCAACCAAGTTTGTTTATATATACAATTCAGAAAATGTACAAATGCACATCTAGAATATTTTACAGCGGAAAGAGTGACATATTTACGATAAATATTGGTTAAAATAAAAAAATTATACGCAAGTTAGCTATAAATTTGCGTTAATGGATTAATATGTTCTAGAAGGTCCTATTTCATCCTACATATGGACCATCTCTGGTCTAGCTGTCACAGTTATCGCATGTACTAACTTTAAATATTTCGTTTTTAACTTCATGAAAGTTCATTTAAAGTCTTCTTTAAACACCTAACACATTGTACAGTGCGTAGGAATGCCTTCGGACGAAATAATGAGCTAAATAATTCCAACAGCGTTATATTGATGACTTTTGATGCAAATCATCATGCATGTCGTCGAATATCTTCTTCAGTTAATATTAAAAATAAGCTAACAATGCAATTTTACCTCGCTGTAGTCCTCCATTTTGTGGCTCAGACCCAATGAAGACGTACAATATAATTCTTCGAGGAATGGACATGATTGAATTTCCAAGGAAGATTACCAGAAATGCCCACGTTTTGATCAAGAAACTTTGCAGGTAAACTTTGCTCGACAACCCTAGAGAGGCCCGTGTACACTTGCAATTTTGGCTGCGATTTCATGTGCGATTTTCCACTTTTGATGGATGTAAACGAGCGAATTAGTTACTGAAGTTCAAATAAGAGCTCTTAGTCTTATATTCAGAACATTCATAACTAATTACTCGTTCACATCTATCGAAAGGAGAAAATCGGACATTAAATCGCAGCAAAAATCGCAAGTGTAAACGAGCCTTAATTAAACGGGCATTTACGGGGAACGTACATAAACCCAACCAAATTGAGTTGTCAGCATGAAGTAAATTATGTGACTGAAGCATCATAATTCTGTTAATTTATCAGTACTAACTTGAAGCGTGCTAATAGAATCTTACATCCTTTTCTGTTGTCATTCATCTCCGCATTTGACACTAAACTGTTGCTTGATTGCTTACAGAGATAACCCAGCAGAGAGGTTAGGATATCAGAAAGGTGGTTTGAAAGATATAATGAAACATCGATGGTTTGACGGCTTCAACTGGGAAGGTCTTAGACAAAGGAAACTCACACCGCCAATTATACCCAAGGTATATTATAATAAAGCTTCTTCTCTTCTTTATCCCAGATTAGGCCTTGTGTGTCAGCCATGATGTACCTTGTGTGTCAGCCATGATGTACCTGGTGTGTCAGCCATGATGTACCTTGTGTGTCAGCCATGATGTACCTCGTGTGTTAGCCATGATGTACCTCGTGTCTTAGCTATGATGTATAAATGTAAACACAAAATCAGTAAAGCGATGAAATCCCCAAAATTTATGAGATTCTTTATATTACCCAGGTGAAATCCGTGACAGATGCATCGAATTTCGACGATTATCCACCGGATGAAGAAGTACCTGTTGACGATTTGACCGGTTGGGATAGAGATTTTTAGGTAAGAAGATAATGAAATTCAGTATTTCCTAGGTCATTTAAACAGATTTGGCCAATAAAAATTTTCGTTGCCAATGTCTTTTAAAATACCAACGTCGATGTAACAACCGAAGGTCCATTTGGAGTTTAGAAACCTGAATGAGTCTTCTTCTCATTACCCAGTATAATTTGTTTGAACTTACCGCCATCTTGGTTTATTTTTATTTACGCTGGTTTCAACATGCAAAAAGCCCTTATACACTGTATGTACTTCAGCGCAGCAAATTTTTCGCCTGGCTATGTTCTATTTGCTGCTCTGAACAGATGGAATCTTAATGCATTATGCATTCTTTTTTAATTGTTCCAGTATTTCTTCCTTTAGGTAGAACCAATCAACCAATAGTATGCACAGGGTTGGACACTCGGTATAGAGGGAGCTATATGGATGCAGTCGATGAGTCTTTTATTAATGTAAATACATATATCACATAGTAGACTCAATATACTTTATACACAACTGTATAGGCATTTTGAAATTTAAACCAACCATTGGGAGTCGGTTGTTCAGAGCGTGATCAACGTTGACCCTGGATTGAATTTCAGAGTTCTTTTGCTTTTGTGTTTCTGTATGGTCATTTCTTAATTGAAAGTCTAATGCCTTAGAAAACAGTACCTCTAAAAAAGATCTGGGTAATCATCCTGATCTATACTGTTGCTAAAATTTATTGCAAGGTTTGTGTTGTAAAATTCAACTCACAATCAGGGTCAAGCCGGTTGCTTAATTAAGGCAGAATTAGAGCTAACCCTGGGATTCGCTTTTTAAAAGCATATATCCATTAATCCAGCCTCGTAATGCAGGAAAAATGGTTTGTGCTAACCTGGGGTTAGGCTATCCCGCGTTTAAACAACCGGCCCTAAGATCCTCCCTCCCGATGATCTCAAGATCATCTTGTGTGCAAATGTTTTCAATTTGAGAAGTTCGACAATAAGTACCAGTCCATTCCCATAAAGTTAGTATATAACATATTGGCAAGTGTAAATACGTGAAGATTATTTTTATGACTAGGTATCGAAGTGTAATAAATAATATTTTAAATTATACATGAGTTGAGTGTTTATGGTGTTAGGTATTACAGGATGGGGACCATATCCAGCTGAAATGTTGCACACGATTTGTGAAAACTAAAAATGATGGTGAAAACTTTAGGCCTTAACCCTTAATTTTCAACGGCGCCGACATGTTGTACATTTGAACCACGATAAAAATCCCGCGGTTATTCCTGATATCTCAGACAACACAAAGGTCCTCACTGAGACCAGGCTGAGACTCAACCTCGTTCTCAGGGTCTTCTGTTGAGACCCAATATATAATGTCATCTGGTATACACAATGGTATATATCCCATCTTTCCCATGACGTCAAAGGCGGAAAGCCTGATGTTAAACGAGGTTTAATTGGACTCGTTAGTTTTGTGGAGCCAATCAAATCTCTTGTTTGACACAAGGTTTTCCGAGTTTGACGTCATTGTAACAAAGGTCTGTTACTCTGAATGTGTGGTGTTTAGGAATGTAAAACAAGTTCGGAAAGTCGTTTTTCATTCGATTAATAATTAAAACATTTTATTTAACATCAATTTATTCCAACCTACCTAAATTCATGTAAATATTCATTCTTGGTATTACAAAAAAATTTTAAAGTTACTGAAAGAGTAAAATTGTTTGCGTTTATTGTTTTATTAATATTTTGTTTTTATCAAAAAAGAGAAGCTAAAAGTCACTGTGAAGTAGTTGGAACTATCACGTGACGTTTGAAATTCTGAAACCTTATTAATGTATAAACCTAGTCAATTTTCCAAGAGTGAAAATGTTTTGTTATCTAGGATTAGGTATCTACTTGAAGGATAATATTTCTCACAGTTTGTTATTTCGCTAAATTTCCTCACATTAATAATTCAACTCACGTGGGAAACTATACACAGTCCCACAATTACGGTTTTTGACTAGTTCTCAGTCCGTTCAGTACTCCCACAAGGTATTCTTTCCAGGCTTTTCACCGTTGGCTGTGAATGCACCATTACTTTCTCCTTTCAGATATTTGCCGTTGTTAGCCTTTATACACATCTTCGTGTGCTCTCGAAACTCGAATTGAAACGTGGCACAACTTTCCGAAGTACCTGCGAGGTTAATATTTGACTCTCCGTCGATTTGGGCAAATTTCCCATTTCTTCCCTCGAGCTTATAACTCCCATCCTCGAAATGAAGCTTAAAGACTTCGTATGAACTTCGGTTGCATTCGAGACGTGCCGTTGTCGCACCACGCATGCCCACGAAGCCGTGTTCACAACGCAATATGAGCAGGGGCCTGTTGATGAGTTGCAGCAGGAACTTTTCTTTCTCTCCCACCGCGTCTGCAGACGGCGAAAGTTTTCCGTTCGGTTTAATGGTTACGTATTTGCCGCTGGATGCCTGGAAACTGACGTGGCTGCCGTGCCAATCAATTCCGAAGAAAGCCGAGTCAACACGTTCGGAACTCGACGCCTTGACGTCGCCATTTGAGACCCAGTACTCTCTGGTGTTTGCGAGCATGCAAATCTTGCCGGCTTTCTTGGGATCAAATTCCATCTGGAAAATTTCTTTATCGGTCATTTCAAATCGTTGGTTCGCGGTTACCTCATTTCCTAAAAGTCAAAGATATTGACTTCATCATGGGTGGATAATTAAGAAGTTAGACAGAGTGTCTCATCTGTTTAATACACATGCAGATGTATTGTCTTTTTTGTCCGTCAAAACACTTTGGCTTCTCTTTCCCTCCCCTTCACCGCCCTTAATGAAATAATCCCACAATCTTAACTAGGGCTTCAAGCACACCCTAAAACATCAAATGCAAACAACTTCGTATATGTCATGATTCTATATTGAAGGGGATTTCGAGCTATTCTTAAAAAGATTATAACTACATGCTCCATATGAATATTTTTTGCATGAATCTCTGAATGGGACAGGTGTTATCATAAAGTTTATGTCACGTAGGCTTTTCTGAATATGCACGCGTTCTCTAAGTCAAGTACGTGCGACATGCTTAAGTTGAGACAAGGTTTATTCAATACATGGGTACACGGAAAGTTTGCACTAGCATCAAAGTTAAGTATTGTTGTAGGAAACCATAAGCCCTTGGCTTACACGTTTAAGCCTTTTGTGACAGGACTTTGCAAGGTGATCGAATATTGATTAAAGTTTTATCAAACTATTAAAGTGACAAATCTAGTCGAACTTGAAATTTGAAATTCTTCTCTAGCGGCTCGTACGAAAATGAAATGATTAACTGTTGGTGGGTTGAATTTATCTAGGACACAGAATCTATACCCGCCGCGGTCACACACAGAAGTCAGACCAGAATTGTTACCATTCGCTTTATTGCAATTCATAAAAGATCGCGTTTTCAGCGACTATATATAGAGTTCAGTGGCCAGCGCTGCCTCCCCCGCAAGACCTTGTTGCGTCATAGGAAGACATAAATCATCCAGCGTGTTTTTTTGCTTGTCTGATGTTGAGAACGTTGCCACCTGGTTGACATGATCTGTGTGGCGTAACTTTGGCGTAAAAATACTTTTTTACCTTGCACTACACGGCGAGATAAAATACCCGCCATTGAAACGTAAAGTGGTGCAATTTTTCATGCAACTTGCAATACAATTATACTCTTAAGAGATGTAAACGGTTAGCAACTACGAAACTTTTGTGTTTCTTACACACATTTTGAAAACTCTTCACTAATTTATATCTCTTAAAAGTAGAATTGCATTAGAAGAGTTGCAAGAAAAATTGCACCGTGTAACCGGGCCTGAACTCTTCAAATTGTTGAATTTTCTCAGCATTAACTTAACATTGACTTAACCGGTGGATAAGTCAAAATTAAATAACACTCTTTCATCTCTCTTGGTTGAGTCAACTTGAATTTTATGCACTGAATATGTAGTTGTAAACAGTATCTTTGTATTAAGGTTAAAAACATTTTGTTTGCTTGTTGAATAAAAGATAGAGTTGGTTTCTATTGTGAACTTAACCTAGTCTATAAGCTAAACGGGCTTGATACAACCGACCGCTGAATAATATCATAAATATCAGAATAATAATAATTAGTAAAATTTGTCTCCAAAACTCGAGCGTGTTCCATATGTTTCGTTTATTCATTTCTTTGTTTAGTTAAGAAACTAATAAAACGCATTTATAATTAAGATATTGGGTCGAGAAGTTATTAGTTTTGACACTTCCGGATTATTTCAAAAAGTCATACCATACTTCCTGAATTTTGAGACATCGGAATTAAGTAAGAATAGCTACGCCTTACATTCGTGCCTGCCAAATATTGCTACGCCCGATTTGCTGTTAGACCTTGTCCTAAAAAACTTCTCAGCATGCAAATAGAGTAACCTTGTTAATATTTTATCATTGATGCCTTTTTTCTCTATCAACAGTTTTGCATAAGTATCCAAAGGCCACCAGTTAATAATTCATGATGTTTTTTGAACAAAGAAATTCAAATTATTCACACTGCGAATACAACAAAGACACAGCAAGATTCTTTCTTTGCCTGATACAAGCATACGTAAAATAACACTGAAGAATTAATCATTCCTGATAATTTTTGCGAGTTTTATGTTTTCAAACAGTGATACATTAAAATATTGTTCAATTCTTTAATATAAGAAATTTGATATTACAATATTGTTGACTCTTTAAACACATGGCTATCATATTTCCCTTTTATCCTGGCATGAGCCCTTTTTTTTGGTCTAAATACGATTTAAAAATATTTGAAATTCATCGCAAGCATAAGCATCATTGTCAAAGTTAGCCAAGCAAATTGTAGAGAACTTCACAAGTTACACTTTCACAACTATACATGAAGTTTTTCGGTGAAGCAAAGGCTCGTGGTCATGCAGTCAAACACGGGCGTCGAAAGGCAGTGCGGTAATTAGTCTGTATTATTTCCGTCTCTATATGTTGCTGCTGCCAAATCTCCTTTTATCATGTTTCATGCATCTATTGTTTCATCTCACGAAGAATAAATGGAGTTTGATTAAATTTTCTCATGATTATTTTTACGTCTGCGATGGTAAGACCTAACAGAAAACATTGTCGGTTACGTATCTCTCTAAACCTGGCACAAAAAATTGCGGAAAAAATACTGTTGCCGCTACGTAAAATCAGTTCAGCAGCATCCGCGTGTCCAAGCACTTGGTCCAATACAAACGCGGAAAGATGCTAAATCTTCAGTATTAAAACACTATTAGGGGGTGTGGTGGTAAATATCCCAGTCGATGATGTGTTTGCTTAAGGTGGACTCCGGATTGAAGTTGTTAGATAGTTTAAGCGCGGGTAAATAGATTTAGGGCGATATCGTTCAAGGCAATTATTAATTCTTCGTGTGAGAACTCGTCCGACAGACACTTCCTTTCATTGTTGAAGCGCTACCCAGTGGAGCAGATGGCATGTTCTTTGTAAAACATATTATCGGTGGCAAAGTAAGAGAACATTAAATTATCGCATATGTAATGCCTCGTTCTTTATTATAGCCCATTCGATTGATCCTGGACAACTAATAAGTAATAAAATGATCTACAACAAAATATTCCAGGACAAAACTAGAAAGTCAATTCCGTATATTGTTGACTTATCAAAGAATCTATTCAAAATCTTACCTTGTCTGATTGAGACCATTCGCTCATTCTGAGCTGTAAGCATACACTGCGGATGATTATCAACCAGGGCGAATATCTCGTCTCTGCCAGCGACATTCTTCTTGCTGGACTGAATCTTTCCTTTGTTGCCAACACAAGTGAGGAACTTGCCTTCGTGGGTACGGAATGCAACCCTACCTTCGTGAAACTCGATCAAATACTGTGCTTTGGCTGTGAGGGCTGCGTCCAGCGATCCGTCTGCATTCAGGTAGCGAGAATCGCTGGAAAGCAACGCGTATTTTCCCTGCTTGAACTCCAGTGTTATCAAAGCGTCACCGCCCCAAGGAATATCTTCTGATACTTGGATTTCGTCCGATTCCAGATGTGCATAGCGTTTTCGGACCACGTGTAGCAAGTTAACTTGAGGATGGATCGCCAACTGAAGTGTCCATGATTCAGCCTTGCCTATAGAAGTTGCAAACGCGTTGATTTGGTCTTCCTCGCCTCCGAGGTAGCGATCGTATTTACTTTTCAATGCAAGCTTTCCGTCGGCTTGGTATGACACAGTGAACTTTGCGTCTTCTTCGCGTTCTTCTGCCTCGCCCGCTAACTTGCCGTTTTTGTCTGCGGTGAGGTAGCGATTCAAATGACTTTTCAGAAAAATATGAGCCCCATCTTGTTCGACTAACCACATTTGCTTCTTCTTCAAGTTCACCCCGCTCGCGTTCACTTGGAAGCCAAAACTTTCGGCCGTCAAGTATTTGTTTTGAAAATTCACCAAACCAACATAATATGCTTCTACGCTTGCCATATTGGATCTTTCGTGATGACTGCACTCGCAACTTACTCAGACAATACAGTTCAAACCTTCTGTGGACACGCACAGCGTAAATAGAAGACTCAACAATGCTTCAAGACTCAATATAATATTCATGCAAATACGTCACTTCCTGATATTTAACACTCAAATTTGACGGTACCCGCAACTCAAATTGAATATTCGTTTACATTTCTTGTTTACATGCAAATTTTTCTTGTTTATTTAAAGCCTAAGCACTTAACTGCAACGCTAAATAAAACACTCGGTGTTTGCCTCGAACCATGACCGTTTCTACGTACAAAACTGTGCAGATGATTTCTACTCATAAGACTTTAAAACTTTTTGCTCAAGTGCTTAGATCTGCTTTGCATCTTGTCAGCACATGTCATAAACTTCAAGCATTGTCTCAAGTCTCAACCTGTATTCGCCCGTTACAAACAAAGCAGTTTTAATATTTTGATATGTACATACAATATTTGAACCGAAATTGGATTGTGTAATAGATATCATTGTTTGTGTTTGATATTGAAGAAAAATAAAACACATTTTCGTGCTTATTCCTGAAGTTTGTTATCGTGTTTCCTCATGGCAAGCGTGCCTCGGCATGTCATTATTGTTTGGAGTGTAGAGAGTTCACGCTGTGCTTCAAATCGCCGAAGACGCCAATGAAATCGATATTGAAGCAGTGTCATTTGTTCAACTCTGGTCGTCTGGAACTAACAATTAGCAATCAGACATAACATTAAATAAAATTTCCTTTACTAAGTATGTAATCCTCTTTCAGAGATACAGACAGAAATCACGACAGCTTGTTATAATAATCGTGAAAGTGCACTTATAATTGATTTATATTTGAACATAAAATGGTTTACGAGCCAGACTCGATCTTAGCTCCAGGGATGTCGTAAACTGCTTTACCTGCTGAGTAAGCCTGTAGATATTAGTAGTCAGTTGTTGTTGTTAGGGTAAATACCAAGTTTGTTTTTCATTGGTTTTTGGAATAGAAACATTTGAGGATTCCGGATTGGTCATCATCTCTTTTTTCTGACATGCACGAACCATAAAAGGTGATATATATATAAGTATATCAGAGTACTATCTATATACTGGACCACCAAGAGGGAGGAACATCTTCAAAACAGCGTGAGGCAACTTTTGTGGATTTAATAATTTTCGCGATTATACAGGGAGTTAAATTTTTTTCAATTTCTAATTTTCCGTAAATAGGCTCTACTTCGACCATTTCTTTCAGTACAATTAAAACTTAGATTTAAGAGCATTCTTTTGCCAAATCCGCCAATATTTATCATCAAGACATAATCCAATAATTCCTTGCTGCTATACGTTTGAACAATCGATTTTAGGAAAACGATACTGTATGCATGGAGTGGAATCAAGTAATATGCTTTTCTTATCGTTGACAAAAAGCCAAAGCCAAAGGAAGTTAATGCAACCCTTAACCACTGTTAAGGTTTCCTGAAATGTGAGCCACTTCCGTCACGAGTCTAGCTGCTTAATGCAGGCTTAATCTGATCAGCACTGTTGTTTTACATGATGACTCATTGCCGAAGAATTTAAACACTTAAACGATAGTAATTGCTGATAAAATACTCAGACCACTGTATCATGATCAGAAAATATTTAGCTGCAAATGTCATTAAATAATTTATAGTGAATTTAATAATTTAATCTACTGTCTGATTCAGATAAATTGCATCTTTATACTATATCCAACGGTTCCCTTTAAGTACACCCTATTTATCACCGAATGGTCTATCACAAACTCAATACCTCCACCTAAAGTTCCCAGAGTTACCACTAATTCAATGACTACATTATATGCCCTTATTTTTGAGACATTCTATTACAACTATTACTTACATTAAGTACTTGGGATACCACAATATTCGATTAATCATAATCATTCAAAAGATAATCAACACGAGAGTAACCTCTTCTAAAGCACTGCTCGCTCCAGCGACGACCAATGATGAACACCACAGTGCCAAAGAAAAAAATTCCAAAAATTAACGAGATTACCAACGATACACGTGTTGTGTGACTTTTCTGTTCTGAGAATTTTCGGTGTGTTTTATGGACACTATTTGAAGAATGCGATGCAATCGGTGATGACGTAGATCCTAAAAAATGATAACACAGTGGTTAAAGCATGTGTCTTACTAGTAATTAAGGCTCAATAAGCGAAGTTTTTGATCGCCGGCTTTCAACACTTGTCTATATACATTTGAAAAACAGGGCAAGACAATAAAACCACACCAGATCTCTTCATTCCTCTAATTTACCTTTTACCTGCGTCAAGGTAGGCCACCATTGGTTGCAATTACTGCATAAAGTCGATGGCATGACCTTCTGGTTCTCGAAAAAAGAAAAGGGGTGGGGGGGGGGGGTGCGGCAATAACAGAAATTATTTCTCGATTAAACATTGGGTAAAAATACCTCAAAAACTAATTTCGCCCGAAGGCCTTTCTTCCTCTAATGTAACATCGCCATTTCATGAAAGGTTTCCTAAGTTGTTTATTCTAATAGAATAACAGTCGAATTACTATACCCGGCCTCAGATCATGTAATTACTTTCATGGCCGCAAAAATGCTACTCATAACATTAGCAATTTATTGTTAGAACTGTCCGGAACGAATACGAAATTTGTTGAGTTTAGGTCATGCAAAAGACAGTTGCAAAAGGAGTGCTGCGGAAAATCCAACTTCGCCAAAAAGACATAAAAATATAAATTCAGGTACGATAGTATGGAGAAACATAAGGTAAACTCGGAAGTGTTGCGGAAGATGCAACTTCGCCCGCATGAATTGAGCCTACGCCACTGCAATGCCTGCCTTATTGCATACTAAGAATAAAAGGCTGGTCATAACAGTGCGGTTCGTTGATACGCGGTTAGACCGATCTAACATATGGAGAGTAATAACTCTGAAACCAGAATCAAACGAGCCGCAAGCCGTCGATATCGTCATCGACTTTTGAGACATGGAAAAGACAAATGAATGCTCTAAATAAAACACAAGCATAGTGAAAAGCATGCGAATATTATGAAGTCAAATATTTATGTGAAAGTTGTGTATTACAAACAAATTACATTTTCTTTATCAGTCTGAGCTTCTTTATCAAATTAGTCATTCATCTTTTCTATATTTCAGAAGTAAAACGTGCAATAACTTGCCTCTCGTTTGATTCGGGTTACGGTGCTTTGCAGCGAACTAGACTGCGTGGAATGAAAATTGCGATCATTTTTAGCTGGTTAGACGTCGTGGACATTTACTCACTTGTGTGGTGATTTTTATGCAAGTTGCTTGGTGCATCTAATTGAGACACATGAGAGATATTACTTGTTGCATCTAGACTTGGTATTGTGCTTAATAGCATAGTTTCAGCACTGTGATGGGACTAAAAAGGAAAAAAAGATAACGTCCAATGTACATGAGCGCGTCTATCTGAAATACCCCCAAAACGATGCATTTATGAACTCGATTAATCAGTTTGCATACAAATTTTTATTTTTCCAAAAAATGGTTTAAGTTAACCGACTATTCATAAGAAAATGGAGCTGACGGTGGTCGACCATGCTGTAAAGCCCTTTTAACAAGAAAAAAACACAACAGGAGTAAAAATCGACTTTACCGGCTCTTCCCTGCGGATACAGCTAGTATACTCCCCTATTTCGTATATTGTACCTTAATATACCACCTTTCTCCCTTCCCCTCTGGCCCTGGGGATTGTTTCTCTCTCTGCAAGTTGACCACCATCAGATGGATGTGATTTATAACGTAACATAATTTAATTCGTAATTTATATAGTTTCACTTACACGTACGAATGAAGATAGTGATGTCATAACAACCTCGGAATCTGGATTTGATTGCAGTGAATTGACCAACGAACCCACAGAGATGGAACTCAATGTATGTGATATTTTGTTGAGAGAATGGGTTTGATGATTGAATGAGTGTGCTCCAGCATTAGGGTTTGAATATGATCCTGACAGCCAACCAACATTATGTGATGACGAACCGTTTGATCGCGACCGATTTCCAAGTGTATGCGTTTGTGATGAACGATTTCCAAGTGTATGCGTTTGTGATGACCAATTTCCAAGTGTATGCGTTTGTGATGAACGATTTCCGAATGTATGCGTTTGTGATGAACGATTTCCGAATGTATGCGTTTGTGATGAACGATTTCCAAGTGTATGCGTTTGCAATGAACGATTTCCAAATGTATGCGTTTGTGATGAACGATTTCCAAATGTATGCGTTTGTGATGAACGATTTCCGAGTGTATGCGTTTGTGATGAACGTGTTGAATGTATTAATGAGGATAGTGTGGAATGACTGCTGTTGTGTGTGGATTTAAACGGATGGTGGATAGAAAAAGAGTGGTTGAACCAAGTTAAAATTTCCAATGCATTTGACTGTGAGCTGGTAACCATTGATGTAGGATAATTGTTGTTACTTATGGATTCCACGAGGCCTTGAGTTGTTAAATTGGCAGAACTGCTTGGTGAATGCGTGTTCTTAGGTGATGGTGACTGAATAGTTGTTTTAACTCCAAATTTATCAATATTAATTGTTTTATTGAATTTTAATGTAACGTTCTCAGGTTTGTCTGTGTTTATTGTTGTACTGGTGATGGCTATTCCACTTTTGGATGAATGAACGCTTGAATTCAATAGCAGCTTATATATTTTATGCTGAAATGTACGATTGAAACATCTACTGTAATTATGAATAATTTAAAATAAACTTACAATATGTTTAAATATGACGAAACGACTTCAGAAGCAAGGAACGTATGGACAAAAATGTCCGCTTGTTTTCCGCAACGTTTGCATGTTAGATTAAAAAATACTTTATAGGAGGAAAAGTACACAAGGTGTTGTTTTTGGGTCATTCCATGTCAAATCATTAGAGGGTTGTAACTCCAAACTTCAGATTTTGTTCATTTTTACACGGTTGATAGATATAGGTACAAAATGAACACATGCAAAGTTTTAAAACGTGTCATTTAAAAAGTCAAAACGTGTCATAACCGAAAGTGGAAATTTATTGTCGGAAATCAAAGCATAACTTCTTATTAACCGAGAGCGAGGTCTTTACCCAGAAATATTGGACCGAGGTCATTTTGTACAGGTAAACTAAATAATTCATAATATTGAATTATTTAGTTTACCTAAACTGTCTGGAGACGTCTTATTAATTTCAAAATCAATTAAATTTTCTCTTGAGCGTTTTATTTGGCCTTTTTCATTCAGAATTTCTCTGTCTTTCATCTCGTAATGGATCGCCGATAACGCTGGTCCATTACGGGAAATTAATGGACCGCTGAAAATTCTTCTCGGCCAATCACTGAGCTCCATTTCACCGGAAGTGACGCTTGAACATTATTTATTTATTGTCCAATACATAAGCTTTAATGTAGCAAATTCTTAGAACAATAGAAATTTTTAACGGATTTTGAAATTAGGTAGTGTGCCGGAAGTGAAATTTCATAATTATGAATACTAAAATTAGCAATTTTTTAAACAGCTATAACTTAACAACCGTTTAAGATATTAACCTAAAACTTTATATGTGTTCATATTGTACCTATATCTATCAACCGTGTGAAAATGAACAAAATCTGAAGTTTAGGGTTACATTTTGCCAAAAAATCTGATGATTTGAGATGAAATGACCTTTTTATGAGGCGTATTATTACACATATGAGTAGATAAATGAATTGTTAGTTTTTTTATTATTATTTTAAACAATTACAATTTGTTAGTGATATGTTAACTAGGAGAATATATTTTGTTTGAACTAACCTGCACAACGTCTTCACTGCTGCCAGGATTGGCTTCTGTGATATTCTCTGGAAAAAAAAGCAATACATTTAGCGCAAGCAAGTATTCGTGCCCTTAGGCCTTAGGCTCAGGGTTGCGCGCACTTTGAAAAGTGAAGGTTGGAGACCCTGGGTACGAAGTTACCTAAAAAGGTTGAATAAAAATGTTAACCGTTTTCGAAATACCATTTGTATTGTGTTTTTCACGTATATGTCCTACATACAACGGGAAATATGATAGTGATATATAATATTAAATGTCAAATTGCTAAACCATTTTTTGTTTTAGAAATATTCAAATAATATATACAAATGGAAATTACACAGCTTTAAATTCATGCAGTGTTTTGCCAATTTATCAAATAATCAACTCAATAATCAAAGTGGAGATCCCATGGGGGACAAAAAAATTATGAACGACATTAACGAAGTATCCAACAAGAACATGTAAATAAATGAACTCAATAATCAAAGTGGAGATCCCATGGGGGACAAAAAAATTATGAACGACATTAACGAAGTATCCAACAAGAACATGTAAATAAATGAAATGAAAAAGAGTTTTTGACACGATTTAGAAGTTGTGTAGATGGAGCTGATTAGCATTCACAGTCCGAGGTTGAATGATACGATTAAAGAATGACGACTGAGGAGGAAAACGTTTTACATGCACATTGGAACTTGTAAACAATCGAAGGAGTTTATAACATCACGTAGTTTCAAGTCAAATCATGAATCATGAGTTAAAATCTCGACTTATTATGTGTGGTTGACGGTGGAAGATTAAGTGCCAACAAAAGATCTTGGTATGAGACGTTCCCCTTTTTGTATGACGTCAACTTTCTTTAATTGAAGATCTATCGTGTTTCTCGTCTACCTGGATTGAGATGGTGAGCAGAACTCAGAGGCGAAAGGTGCCAGGGATTTCACAAAAAATTGTATATAAATTTTCAGCCGCAACATGGTTAACAAACTTTGGACACGTTATACGCAATAATTTCAGCATTTTGTTAACCTTCCACACAATCAACGCGGTGGTCTACGCGAGTGAATTTCACAATCAGTGATATTGAAACTTGCAAAATGTGGACAATGTATGTTGGTTACGGTTGACAGAAGGCTATTTTAATGGAACATTAAAATCCGTTAATATAATGACACCAAACTTTTCTTATTTTGCAATGCTCATGCTAGCTGTGCCACTGAATTTCCATTTTAAGGGCATGGTTCAGTTCCTGGAATGCCTTTATGACCACCTATTAAGGTTGGCTAAGAGTTCAATTAAAAACGAAGAAGAACTTCTTCGTTTACAGAAATACCAACCAGCTGGGCAGAAGTCAGCACCAAAGAGATAAAAGCATTGGGTAAACTTGTAGAGTAGAATTTTATTGTGAAAAATTGAACAAGTTAATTGCATTTCTATTGACAGTGCATTGGACTGGTGGCATTACATGTGACCATTACAAGATAAAAACAGAGACATTTTCAAAGAAAATGACACAAATAAATGCTGTAAGGCAAATTTAATTGCTATTGAAATTATTAAGACGGCTCCAGAGGGTTTTAGGTAAACTAAATAATGTAACATTTTTTATCAAATGCATAATATGCATTTCCTACTGCTTCAAGTGTAAATACATGCCTTATGCTATATAATACACTTTTTTCAACCTGGCTTACTTGGTAAGCTGTTGGACCTCTGTCTTTTTGTACAAACATTGGCCTTGTCTGTACAAAACTCCTCACCCTAGAGGCTCAGTCTATACAAAAATGTCTGTCAGGATGAGTAGGTTGCCTGCCAATTTGTTAAAGAAAGGCTGCTGTGATATTCACAAGAATATGGGACTTCAAAATTAGATAATTTCCAAATCTGACAGGGCAGAAGAGTGACAATGTATGGCACCTATTATTGCTTTTTGACAAGCTGTTGCTCAATACATCATTTCACTTTTTCAAACTACATGGGATATTGCTGTACGCAGTCTCATTTGCTATTCACATCAGTGAACTCTATACAACATATGTTTGTTTACAGTTCAACGATTCACATAGCCAACGATTTTTTTTAACAGCTGATACAAGGCAGCCCTAAAGCCAGCCTAGCCTGATCAATTATGCTTGGTCTTTACCCTACCTTGCTTGACTCCAATGATTGATATTCCGTTGGAATTCCGCGGCAATAGCAAAGTTTTACACTTGGTTATTTCGGAACAACGAAACAAAAAACATGTGACATTGGAAGAACCTTGTTTTTTAAGAACGGTTGAATACATCATAAAGTTACAGCGCTCCAATTCACAACAATTTCGCCAGCAATCACTCTTGTTTTTGCTTTCCAGTGTTTTTAAAATTTCGCCAGAACCATTCGAGGCCTTTTTACTGTAATACTGACCGGTTATTTCCGTAATGGAGCATTCTTTAAAAGCTGTACTTAATTCAAGATCAATGCATAAAATGAGCGCCGTCAAAATCAAAACATTCGGGTAACTTGTCCAAGACATCCTTAAATTTAGCGTGTTCTTCAGGCAAAAGTTGTTTGAAAACAACTACCACGTAGCCATATATGTGTAGTCGGAGACTAGGTGTTAAAACGTGCATTAAAATTGTAGTTTCCAAGGCAAAGTTTGATCCATAATTGGAATCCTGAATAATATTTTGCATACAACCAAACAAGATCCTTCGAATGCCTGAAAATCCCGCGAATATAAGGGTGTGTTAGTGTGTATTACTGAATAATAAATAAACCATGCATCGAAGAGCGTTTTTTTATTTACAGCATTGCCCTTCATTAAAACAATACTGAATTACGCTTATAGCATACTGAATAGTGCGCTTCTAATTTCAATATATAACAGCAATAAAATGTCAATTGGGGGTAATGGAAGTTTAATCAAACAACGATTTAGTTTATGCCAACTTCAAATGTGCGAGCCAAATAACAATAGCATGTAGGGAAGAATCATTAGTGCGATACGAATAAGAATAAGGAAAATCCAATCCATAGATCATTTAAATAATAATGTGATCCAGACAGACAGTTCATGTAATCATCCTTGAATATTTTCTCTCGCCAGACATCGTGGTAGATAGGACTGCATCAATTGAAACCAATGCACTTTTCGAAGGTAACGCAAGAACGGAACATTCTCTGCAGTGTAATTCTACGTCTTCTTGCCATATGGTATGCTGTGATACAAATCGATCCAGTGAACGTCTTTTTATCCTAAGTAACATCATTTCTGCTTAAATTTACAATGGCACGAACGGGAGTTAAATTGAGAATACATTATTTTTAAATGATCTATGGGTTTCCTTATTGCTATTCGTATCGCACTAATGATTTTCCCCTACACTGATATTATTATTGTTTATTAGAACTCTTTTGCAGTAGTTATATTGTAAGATTGTACTAAGAATATATATTGTACAATGATGTTGTAGAAGACGAAGTGCAATAAAAATTAGTTAACAAAATGTTCCACTAGCTTATCTAAACCTATAATTCTATTTGTAGGTGTATATAGAGAGGGTGATTCTTCATTCTTCATTTTTGCCATGTATCTTTTACATAACTGTTCACGTCTGCACTCTAAATTGGTATTTTGGCTAGGCAGATCGCCTTGTCATAATTATCAACTGAGGGGTAAATAATCGGAAGTGCTCATTTCCGTATGCATTCGATCTTTTTACATAAATATTCAGGTATCGTTTGCCATATTGGTACCGCATATTCCAACACGGGTCTGATGGTAGATAGATACACCTTTAATACATCTCTTTGCGCAATGCCAGCTCTGCTTAGAACACGTAGAGAGTACAGCTTCTTACAAGCTTTCTTGTATATATAGTCAACATGAACATTCCATCTGAGATCCTCACTTAGTTGCACTCCACAGTGGTCCCTGTAACGATTGGTCGCAATGTGAAATTGCCATTATTCAAAAAATTTATTACCATCTCCTTGCATTTATGTGGGTTGAGGCTCATGTGGTGACTGATTGAAAATTGATATATTTCGTATGCCGCGTGATTCAGGTAACTGATTGAATTTCTAGGAACGATCTCTAACGCGGCAGTATCATCAACATATTTTGATCTCAAATGCCAATCAGATATTAAATTATTCGTCATAACTGAGAAAAGGATAACACCAAGTTTGGTTCCCTGAGGTATGCCATCATTGGACAATTTCCATTCCATCAATTTTGACAGCTTGTTTTCTATCAGAAAGAGAAGCCAAAATCCAATTGAGTTATACTGGATGAATATTTAGTTTTGCTAACTTCTTCATAAAAACGTGGTGGTCAATACGATCGAAATCTCTGCTAAAATCAGCAAAGAAAAATTGGGCACAGCGTTTCCACCATCGAGGGCCTCATAAACGGGTTGTGAATGATATTGGACGTAGGTCATGTTCAATTGATAGTTGTGGTGGATTGACTGGATTCACCTTTTGGATAGGCGTTAAGAGCGAACATTTTAATAATTCAGGGATATATCCTTTCCTGATCGACTGATTATATATATCCTTTATAACCAGTGAAAGTTCGGCAGGAAATTCTTTTAGCACTCTATTTAGGATCTCATCAGATTTGTTAACTTGTAAGCCGGACGAAAGCGATCGATGAATCTCTGCTTCAGAGACAAGGAATTCATTTGGCACGTGCTGAGTTGAGCAAGATGGTAATGCAAAACTTTTCAGTTATGCTTAAGAAGTAATCATTAATTTCGTCTGTTAGCATCTTAACATTTTCATTGCCGTTAAGAAATTAATAGTGCCGCTCCTGCTGGATATCTTGTCCCATAAGCTTTTTTTTATCTGATTCCACCATTTTCGAGGGTTAGTCTGACTTATATCTGCCACTTTATGTGTATAATAATGCGTCTTGACTAATTTAATTTCAGTTTGGATTTTATTCCTCCAATACCTGTAACTAGAGGATTTCTTACGGACCTTACCATTCTTTAGGAAAGCAGTCTGGCGTTTTCTAATCCATATCTTAAGTTTGTTTGTCATCCAAGGGCGATCTGACTGATGGATTTTAATTGTCCTTTTTGGAAGATAGGTATCAATGCCTTGTTTGAGCTCTGTAACAAAAAGTTGAAATTTATCCTCGCAGGAGGAAGAAATGAGAACCTGATTCCAGTCTTTCTGTGCATCAGTACATGCTGTTGTTATTTGACTCGCACACTGATTTGAACGTTAAAAGTTGGCATTAATTAAATCGTTGTTTTATTGAACTTCCATTACGCCCAATTGACATTTTATTGCTGTTATTGAAATTAGAAGCGCACTATTAAGTATGCAATAAGCACAATTCAGTATTGTTTTCTCCTTAATGAAGGGCAAATGCTGCATTTCATCTACAGGGTGTCCCAAAAAAAACGAAAACTATTGAAATCACCCATAACAATGTAATTGTTAGAGTTTGAATGCCTAAGCACTCTGTTGGGACCCACAAGTGTATAAATGTTTGCCATAAGCATTTTTATGCATGCATATGATGCAGTAAAATTTGCTCGTACGCGAAAATGATATTCATTAACAATATTTAAATGTGCATCTCAATCACCATGACCTTCGACATGTCCCCTTTCTCTAGCAACACAAAGCATTTAGCATTTCACTGAGTTGCATTAAATCCCCACGGGTTAAAATTCGTGCACACGGCATTCAAATTTTAACAATGAGTGATTTCAATAGTTTTCGTTTTTTTTGGGACACCCTGTAGATAGTGTGCATTCAAAAACAGTTTTTAGTAGCGTGTACGAAGGTATAGAAAAACGACAGTAAAGAAATGTCCCAGGACTGTGGACTGTGAAAGCACTAACCAACTGTTTGTACTTACGTATACGCACTTAAGAGTTTAGAACCTTCCAACTGTTGTTGTATAATTAATTTTATGCCAGAAGAAACACACCAAATCATCAACAGAACCCTATGTATCTACTCAATCGTTAATTTCATAAATATAATTTCAATGATTTTAACTTTTACGTGCGTATACGTATGTACTAAAAAACGCGGCAGTGGTAAAGGCTGTTTTCCACTTTCGCGTTTTTCATACGCACGTACAAGCAAGTAAGAGTCTAAATCCTTATACATGTTACCAGTGGTGGATCTGGGGGTGTACAGAATAAATTACTACAGCTTAAAATCGGAATCGCATTGGAAAATTTTCTTGTAAAAATATTCTTTTCAAATCTATAACCAATGCGTTGCTATTAATGTGTTTTGAATTTAAAATTAAGCCTGTGTAATCTATTCTGCACACCCCTAGATCCGCCACTGCATGTTACCTTTGAAAAAACTAAGTGAATAAATCGAAAGAACTTAGTTTTCTGCATGTTTTAGTATGCATTAGTTGACTTAGATGTTGATTAATAAAAATTTAAAAGCATTTAAAATTTTCCGAACGTGTGCGTGCGTATAAAAACGCGTAAGTGGAAACATGTAAAGTTAAAAGACGTTATTATCCATGGTGATTTTATTATCCTGGGGCCGGTTGTTCGAAAGGCGTTTAGCTTAAATGGTGGATAAGCCAAAGTTTAAAATTACTCTCATGCATCTTGTGAATGACTGAACCTGCATCTTATGCATTAAATGTGTACTTCCATTGACAATTAAGCTATTTACATCGAAATAGTCAGCTCAGTTGTTCAATAAATATATAGTTTTGCTTTCCATTTTGAACTTATCCACCGTTTAAGCTAAACGCCTTTCGAACAACCGGCCCCAGGGGGGAAAGCAGCCTTTAAGAATAATTTTTATGACAATTGATTATACCAAGTTTTTTTATTTCTACTAGATTGATATACGATTCAAGTAAGTTCCCAAGGCTCAGAAGTTCGCAGCGCTCACTGCACCATACTGGGTAAACGTAGAGTTATGAAGGGGGTGGTTACCTCACAGAGTCACGCCCATAATTCATTAGTTAGTGTCTCAACGTTTTCGCCAACCAACACGCGACAGCTGTTTTAGACGGTTCCGAAACAAATAAACAAAAAAGCGGATTAAACTGATAGTCCAGAGTTAGCGATAACCTACAGTCGACCCTTGGTTTAAGTTCATGCCAATTGCCATAAAAGGTATGTTTATGTTGACGGTTTAGGTTCGGCCGGTTTATTAGAAGGTCTCTTAAGGCTAGTTTCCACTCAGGAAAAGTCTCCTTTGGATCGGACAGAACAGTTTCCTTTGTATAAACACCGCCTGAGAACTCACCGACAAAGGAAATTTTCCTGTCCGTCCTAATCCAAAGGATGTTTTTCCTGAGTGGAAACTAGCCTTTAAGGGCTTTATTAGAACATAGCTGTAAAGTTGCATACAGCTACTATATATTCGATGGCTGAGCATGATGTTTCTGATTTTTTTCTATGCCAAAGTATTACCAGGCTGACCATACCAATGCCATAGATATTCAAATGAAATCCAATTCCTTCGATTGTCTATGCCTATGGGCTGACCCACGGTGAAAAATGGGCAAGTTTACTTGTTATCGTCTGTACTCTGTAGAGGCTAGCGAATATCTTGAAAAAATGTTCAAATACCCAAACTAGAATATTGACTTTTTGCGATCGTTTTCTTTTGAAATACAAACAGTCAAGTGGTCATCATCATCCTGTGATGAAATATCGTGAGATATTCTGCACTGAATGGAAACACCCCATATAATGTCGCCATATATGCAAATGAGTAGATTGAGTATTCAGGATAACGAGTCTTTATAGCAATATTGAAAGCAATATGGTATGAAGCTTGCCAGAGAGTGTTTGATCGGCACTTCATCTCCTCGTGTTTTCTCATTATTATTAAATTACTTCGGTGTCAGGGAGTTTTTGCCAGAAAATAGTCCTATTTTTTATGTCATCCGATTTATTAACAAATATAAAATTGGATTCAACACTTCAAATTTGATGGCGGAACGGCGGTTCAACGGTGATTCGTGGAAAATTCGTGGGGTAGTTTTACAGGTTCTCGCCTGTACCTGAGCGCTCGATCATTGATCCCATACTCAAAGAATGAGTGCAAGCGAAAGCATTGGGAAAGAGGATACTATTCACCTATCTATCAATCTATTAATCCATGTCTTAATCAATCCATCTATATCTGCAATCTATCCAACCCATCTATCTTTCTTAACCGTTTATCCAAACTATCTATTCATCTCCCTATCTATTCTAAATATTTTCAAATAAATATTTCTATACCAAAGAGGTTTTCAATAGCTTAAGTTTATATACACAATGCGGAGTTCAGCGTTTGGTATTTTTGATCGAAACTCTGATCGAAACTATAAGGGTGGAAAGGAACTGCTATAAATCCCTCTCCCACCCCGAGTCACTTTTCTAGGGTGCTACTTATGCTAGCCACGATTGAACAGCTAGCCCAAGAACCAATATAATATTGCATCCAAAGCATTCAAAATTTGACTTCTGAATAACTAAAATAGGAATGCCCAATTCAGATTTATTCCAATCGATGTTATGTAATAGTTGTCTTTTCGTGTTTTGTGTACCCGTTCGAATTTAGTTCATACGCAAAACATGCGGAAAGTTGTTGATAATACAATAGCACTGCGTGGATTTATGACGCAAATTAAAACGAACACGTAAATCTAACAAGGAAGTTCATAAAAACGCAAGTGTGCGGAATGCCCATAAATTAGCGATACAATCGTGACATATGGATATTGGGTAACGTCATGGACCCTAGTTGCGGATTATTTGAAGCAACATTTTGCTCTATTATACTAATTTGTTTAATATTTACAATTAATAATTTAGCGGTTACCGGTTAATTTGCCATTAACCTCGAAATGAAACGACATCCTGTTTTTTGCCGATCATTCGCACCATTAAGGAAAGAAAAGTGCACTTGAAACCACAAAGAAATTAAAAAATATCAGATTATTACGATCGATATTGAAGTTTTCTTTCTTAAACTTGGGATCCATATTGGGATCCATAGTGTTTATATTGTTATCGTAACAATAGCCAATCAAATCGCTTGTAGATAATTTCGTTGATCGTGATTGGCTAAGGTAGCGGATAAAAATTGTGCAGAATGCCGGAATATATTATTTTCATTTTTAATGCTTCGCGACAATTTTTTGTTTATGTCTTTTGTTGACGGGTTTTTGTCGTTTGTAAACTAGTTAGAAAAATGCTTTGGTGTCTGATATACGAGCCAAATGGCATTATCCATGAAATGCACTTGAATAAAAACGCTAAGGGACATGAATGCTTCGATAAGGTACGTTTTCAACTTTGCGTTTCGCCAGGGAAAACCCAAATGAAGTTGTCGATTTCACCTGTCTTCTCAGGAAAATTTATAACGGTTAGCATGTTTCTCGTTCTTGTAGATTTGTGAAAGACTAAAGCTCTACGAAAGAGATTACTTTGGTTTGAGATACAAAGGACCAAAACGGACTGAAATTTGGCTAAATTTGCGAAACACGTTATCGGGACAAGTGCACGGAAAGCCGCCGTATCGTTTCTGGTTTCTGGTAAAATATTTTGTGAAGCCTCAAGAATTACAACAAGAAATAACAAGGTATTAGGAAAGGTTGCGTGAAGACCTAAACACCGTATAATATGCTAGCAATTTGGCACTTTTTAAATAGATCAATATGTATGATATTTCGATTGCGAGTAGGAGGTTTCCAATGTGGGTAAAATCAAGAACATATTGAACAGTACAATTGTATTATAAAAACTACTTGAAAATACACAAACACTTCGAAAATAATCCCACAAAAATTGGCTTGCTTATATCACCTGACAAAACACTAGCTTTTTCTTTATGAGACAGATAATATCTTTCTCTTCATATAGACACCAATATTTTCTGACTTTGAAACTGTATCTGAGACGCGGACGTTTCGACCTGACATCTCTTCCTACGCGAAGTGTTGCTGAAGTTTGCGCGACATTAGCCCAGGCAGAAACGGGAGACTACAATCCGGACAATGTGCCCGATTACTCCACGTATTTACCTTTGTATATTTGGTCTTTGCTAACGAAATCTTGCGATCTAAAAAAGGAAGTTTCAAGCGAGCATAACAAACTTGTTGGTCAAACCGCACGGGTCGCAGAAGTGAATTTACTGCATCTATTGTCAGTTGTTCACGGCTATGGCATTGAGACATTTAAAGGTCGATATACGGCTGATAATTATGGGAGGAAACTCAAGATATTGGTCGATACAGATGGTCTGAAAGTGTACAGCATTATCAGAGAGTATGATGCAAAATTGGGCAAAGAAGTGGTTAGAAGCGTCCTCGACCGAAGGTAATAGACTAATAGTCTTTCAAAATAGGGTAATTTTCTTGTGTTATTTCCCAACTTTTTGTAACTGGAGATAATTCAAATAGCGTTCCTTATGAAGTAAAAGAAGTGTTAGAAAGGAAAAAACCTAACATACATTATGACAGCTCCGCTGTTGTCGTTTAAAATTGTTATTTTTCTGGAAGATTAATTTAAATTTAAATTCCAATTGAAAACGAAAATCATGCAATGTATATTCATTTACTCCGCTTGGGAGCCTCAATATTATAAAGCATATAAAAATTGCTTTCCTTTCAAATAATGAAGAAGTATTCAAACGTTTATGTAATTTAAACTGTGAAAAAAATGTTTGGCAATGTTGTTACATTAACAATTTATATATTGGTATTGGTGTATTGTATAGACACAAAAGCTATATAATATGATCCCATGTCGATTGTTTAATTGACCATTTATATAAGTCGGCAGATTTACATTTCACCATTATGCTTTTATGTCAGGCTATTGTAATAAGCTTTGTCGTTTGCAATCATCCCAAACGTTTTTAGTCATCTCATTTTTTGAAGTATGGGCATAAGAAAGGGCTTTTTATTGTTGGGCTAAAATTTGATGGCATTAGGTGTCTTTATTTCACCAATTTCATTAGGTGTCTTTATTTGGCATTTAGATGGCATTAGGTATATTTATTTCATGCTTGATCAATGATTCTTGCAATGACAGCAATGCATTATGATAAAATGTACATGTGGCACCCGTTTTTGTCAACCAATTACTGCAGCAACTAACGTTACTAACCCAATGTTCATTGTTTAAATGTAGTTCATTATTTAAATGTAGTTCATTGTTTCTTACCTATGGAATAAGATTGGATTAATTTAGAATGATTTTAAAATGATGAAAACCAAATTGGTGTACTCACATTTCATACTTATTGTTTATATTTTTACCCACTTTAGGATTCTGTATGAAGATGTTTCAACAGTGTCTTACAGCACACATAATTTTACTGTGGTCTATGGCTCTGGTGTGAACACAACCAACCGTGTTGTTTTCAAACTGAAAAGTGAACTTATGGCCATTTCACTTTTCCGTTCATTTACTGAATTCCACACTTTCTTCAACTGCAGCACAGTCAAGAAATCTGTCATCGACCAAACCACACGAACAACATTTGGGAAGTTTGTAACAATATTCCACCCACACTCCACAGTTGGCGAGATGTATTTGTTTGATATCCTACGCACAAGAAGGCAAGCATACACTCGATCTTGGAGTATACTGAATGAACAGCTGAATGTCAACAAAAGAAGGCACCAACCAACAGAAGATGGCTCCCAAAACCCAGATTTCCGTCCAGTGCAATCACCACTATCTAATCGACGTTCTGGAACCAATGATGACATTGTCATAGACATTACTAAATCCCCACGAGGAAAGTTCACAACACACGAAAATCTTAATGAACTGTCTAATGAGGATCTTAAGAAGATCGTCAGAGACCTTGAAGATTCTCGCATTTGTCAAGTTTGTATGGATGAGGAAGTTGCAACTGCATTCTGTCCTTGTGGACATGTTGTTTGCTGTTCAGAATGTTCCACCATGTGCAGGGAATGTCCAATATGTCGAAGTCAAATCACATATGCACAAAGAGTCTTTTTCTCCTGTGATTAGTGTTGATTGTCAAGATGTTCCAAATCATTGTCATGGAATTTTTCCAATTACATCTTGTCATACTTTCAGCATGTTAACCACATTCCCCAATGTTTAAATTAATACTGATTGAAACTGCAATATAATTGTACAGCTTATTTTTTACAATGTTCATTCAATGTATAGTTATATTTATAATATATTGTTAAATAGCATATGTTTATAAATTGGTCTGCAGAAGTGTCAGAAAGACAAATTTTAAATGTATATATAGAAAGTTGTAAAAAGAAAATTAGTGTGTCTTTCTGTGTAATATTAGAGTATATTTATTAAAATGCAGAGTTATCAGTTTTGTCTGTTCATTACCAAGTAGTTACCCGATTGGCAGAGTTTATTATAAATTTATAAATTATTTAGATTGGTATACCTTTGAAATTCAAAGCGTCTGCACCGCAGACTATGAGCGCTGCTGTGTTGGAGTTTGTATTAGCCAAATATTTCTGTTTGTTATAGAAACTTGATTTAATACTTCTGTCTTGGACTCGTGGTGAGTTGCATGAAAAGGGGAGAGGGAAACTGGGTAGTAACAACCCTGAACCCTGGGGCAAGAGAGCTAACCCAGGCCAGGCTCGTAGTAACAACCCTGGGGCAAGACAGCTAACCCAGGCTCGTGTACAAGTGGTACAACCTCGCAAGCCAGGCTCTTTTACCTACGCTCCTGTACTTTATTCACGGCACAAAGTGTTATTGAAAAAAAAATAACAATTACGGTGCGAGGTAATTCTACAACTGACGGAGAAACTGAACTATATACAGTCTAATGCAAATAATTTGTAATAACAGGTTGGTCATATGGTCACAGATGCAAGCTGACGTTCAGTTAGTGGAGCCAACACGTTTGGCATGAAGCGTGATTGTACTTTTTTAACCGTGAAACGCGATTGCAGATTTATTTAATCGGTGATACGTGATCGAATTCGAACGTTTATACGTGACCGTGAAATCGGACTTCTAATCTAAACGTATCCGGATTCATTTGTATTCCGCAAACATTTCATTACGGATTCAAAAGTTTACACGCCCACACCACACACGTATCTGTATCCTTGCGTTTTCGAGGTTGTTATTTCTGAAAATACACATGTGGAATCCTGTGAAAACGGCTAGTAGATGGTGCCGCACGCTTGCTTTAAAGGCCGACACAGACCGGACGCGATGCGGCAACGCGACGCGAATTTTGGGTTTTCAGAAGCATATAAATTAAATTCTGGAAGCAAAATTTGGAAACTATGGACGCTAGAGCAGTTAAAATGTTTTATTGTAATGTAATCTACAAGAATATTATGATCGTTTAAAATTTATTTGATTTTGAAAAATTAAAAACGTTGAAAATTCGCGCCGCGTTGCCAATTGGCGTCCGGTCTGTGTCGGCCTTTAAGCCCGTTTTCCACTAGGCGAATTTATTCGCGCGACGCGAAGCGATATCTGAAATCCAGTGATGTGATTGGCTTGCGAAAAAATTCGCCGCGAAAAAGTAGAATCGCTTCCTACACTTTTTTTCTGTTCACGCGAACAAATTCGCCTAGTGGAGAACGGGCTTACATAAGAGTCGATATATTGGCTTAGATTCTACAATTCACTTGTGTTGCCTTTTCATGCGTTTCCACTATGGAGAGCATTTTACGGTTACGCTTGTGTTATCCGAGCTGGAAAGGTGTGAAGGCTATGCGTAACCGCAACAGCAAGATAGTCGGTAATGTTTGTCGGTAATGTTTGTCGACAGGATCAAAGACTCAAACTACCCTTCTCTTTCACTGTATTCTTAAAACTATCACTACTTCGACAAGAAATCTTCCTCAACAAAGTAGTGATTATGCAGATTACTATACAGTTTTCTGCAGCAAATTTATGAATACTTAGGGTGGATTTCCACAGTCAAACTGCACTCATTTATTTATTCTGTCGAAATTCAAAGGAAAATATAGGGATGTTTCGCTAGCAAACTTCTCTGCAAGCAGAAATCCAGCCTTAAGTTTTTTATCACCCTAACATTATATACATTACATATGCATACCAAAGTTGCCTATGACTTGAATGGAAACCACTAGCCCATACATTCACAACTCTTGATTGTTCTTGGTTCTTTTCAAAATATTTCTAACTGAGTTTTTAACTGTCGAATTTTTCCATTTCTTCCAAAGCGAAATTAAGCAGTGTTTGGTCTGATTCTTCAGGATTTTCATCTCCAGTCAGATATTCAATGACCTTAGAAGCTTCAGATCTTGCGTTCATGTAATCACCTGGTCCTAGTGCTTTGTAACACTGGAACTTCAAGCAGTGAGCCAAGATCACGGACCTTACAACCACTTCAGTTTTGATCTCACTAGAAAACAACGCTTCTCGAAGTTCCTGATTTATAACTTTGGCATCACGGTTATCCAAACCCACTTTGCTACATCTACCACATCTTCCAAGAATATCATTCAGGTGCGTAATCGCTTCAACAAAACGAAGCATTGACATGAACAAAAAGCTGATGTTAAACAGAATTGGTTCCGTTTTTTGGTAGCCCAATGCCTTGTTGTAGCTTACCTCTGCTTTTTCGAAAAGGAACTGCTGTTCGGTCAGGTTTTTTTCTTTCAAGCCGTGCAAATGGCAATAGAATCCCAGATCGGAAAGAACATTATATCTCAGTGCCGGCGAAGCTCCTAGTTTCTCGATCATTTTAATGGATCTGCGACAGAACTCCAACGCTTTTTGCGTATCACTGTACGACCATGCTTCAGCAACCTGTGCCAGAAGTTTCGCGGTGCTTTCAAGTGGTTGAGAGTTCGTTATGGTCAGCTGTACCTCAAGAGCTTTCTCCGCAAAACGACCAGCGTTTTCCTGGTCCCCAAGGGTCCCATATAACGCCGCTTGATTCTGATAGCACTTCACAACGAAATTATCTTTCTCTCTTCCCGATTCTGCATGAAGAAAAACTGCTTTTTCAAAGCTTTGAATTGCTTCAAGAAGTAAACCTGCCTTCTGCTGCATAGCGGCCAATGTCCAAGCAACCTGTTTCAGGTCACAAACCCCATAACTGACAGAAATCGGTGTGTTGACTGCAACCTGGTATAATTTGATGGCTTGAATGCAATTTCCACCACGGATATAAGCATTACCGGCTTCAATGTGTAGACTAAGGATCAAGGATTTGTCAATGTCATTTAAGGATTTTTCATATTTTTCTGCTGATTCCCAAATGCTCAGAGCTTTCTTGTAACAGGCGATAGCATCGGGTATCTTCTTTAGTTGATAATACGAATAACCCATATTCTTATGAGCAGAGATCTTGGACTCTATATGGGCATCTTTTTGCACAGCGTCGCTGTACAACAGACGAAGAGCTTCGCAGTATCGTTCTATAGCTGCTACAAATTGACGCTGAGAAACAAGAAGATTGCCCAGATCAATCATTGCTCTGAAAGTCAAGAAATTGGGACAATCGCTGCCGAAAGCCTTCGTGAATATTTCAAGCGCCTTTTCCATCATCTTTTTGGCTTCTTCTGCCTTGCCTTGTGACCGCAAAAGTTGTGCTTTAGCATGAAAAATAACGCCCATGTCGGGGTGCGATTCTCCGTTCACGCATGATGCGATCTTTTCTTCGGATCTTTGCAACCATCGTGAAGCGGCGTGGATTTTTCCTTGTTGCTTCAATGCGACTGATAAATTGCAGTAAACTATGCCGATCTCATGAGGGAGAACCGTCATTTCATCTTCTCCCGTTACATTATCCATGTTAAGTTCTTGAAATATGTTCGCGCATTCCTCGTATGTGATGACTGCATCGTCGAATCTTTTCAAGTATAGGTAACAATTCCCAAGACCTATAAGAACCATCGTGTATGTCTTCCTGTCTCGATGCTGTCTCTTTTTAGCTGCCTGCACGCTCCTCTCGCAGTACTCCAGAGCCTCACTGTACTTCCCCAAAGACACGAGATTTCTTCCAATACCAGATAGACATAACTCGGAGTAACTGGCGTGCGGATTCGCATAAATTCGCTGGATGACTTTCAAAGCCTCCTTGTAATGTTCGATGGATTCCATTACCTGTCCTATTTTCGAAAGAACGTTGGCAATGTTCACTAACGAAATCACCAGGAAAGGATTATTAGAAGATCGATAATAGTTTTTTCTGAGCTTCAAAGATTGGCGATACTCACTTAAAGCCTGTAGATAGTTTCCATTGCGCAGATAAACATTACCAAGGTTATCTCTCGCCTTTGGGACCTGCATGGCGCTAAGAAAGCCTTCAACTTTCAAGATAACACTACAAATAGTAATCGCTTCATCGTATCGTCCTGCTGTGCTGAGACAAAGAGCAATATTGCTGAACACAGACCCCATGGCATCTCCGCATCTGAGGTACGGGAATGCCAGTAGTAGTTTATACGCTACTCTGAAGAAGTGCCAAGCTCGCTGATATTGGGAACTAAAGAAAGAACATAATCCCATCGTGTGGAGACATCTTGATAAAAAGTGCATATCAGGCTTCGAAGTGTTCTCTAAAGTCTGTTGGATATCTGATTCCAACTGGATCGCTCCCTCGTGGACATCGTCTTTTTCCTGACTCAAACTCATGATATTTTCGTTTCCATAAAAATACATGTTAAAAGATTTCCAACGGCAAAGAAAGGCTTCAGCGTATTTTCCCTGCTTTTCGAGTAACCTTGCCAAAACTCTCCAGCTTGTTGGATTAGCTGGGTTTTCCCGGACTGCTTTCATGGAAAAATATTTTGCATCTTCGTAGCGTAGCAGGCGCAGATGTATTAAAGCGTTGTAATAACTAGGCGAATGACTCAGATCAGAATAGGCCCAGGTAATGGGTTTTCTGTCGCATGGCATTTCCAACACTTCTCCCAAAAATGGTAGGACGACACGATAAAATGCAATCAAACGGTCAAGACGCGCATTTTTCGTCAGAGATTCAGGAGCTTCGGACGCAGTTTCGCTACAACAAGCAATGAACGAAGGAATGTCAAGTTCTTCTAGTTGTCTGTCATGGTCAAGATACGATCTAAGTCGTAACTCACATGCAATGGAAATTGATTTCATCAGATCTCTTTTCAGTTTCGCATCAACAAAACCTTTTACATGTAATTCTTCTATCCCTTCATAAACGTCAGCGCCCTCGATTCCAAACTTTAGAAATAAAATGGACAAGAGGCGCTCTGGCTGTCTGTATAAATCTTTTTTGACGTTGTAAATCATCCCTTCCGTATCAGATGTACAGATGACATCATGAAAATGATACCGAGGCAGGTCTTTTTCCAAAATTTTCTTCATGTGGTGATGTCGCATTGTGGCAAGTTCGTTTGCTTTTGCATCATCTAGAATTGAAGAAAATGTTCACCTTATAAGTCAAAATAAGTGGAGCCGTTGGAGTCGTTAAAAAGTTTTCGAAAGAAGGACAGAAATGAAAACGGTAGGGTTTTTGATGTTCTCTTAAACGGACCAAAGAGTATGTACTTGTATGTACAGACCACGATAAATATCTTCTCTAAAAAACACTGAATGGGGTAAAAAATAAGACAAAATGTTCCTACCTTTCGAATCATTGGGACATCCTTGGGGAACAACGTCATTTTGAGCGTTGTATTCAAGGGCGATATTACTCCCCTCCGCGTTTGGTTTAGGCAACTTTGTAGTGTTATGGCCACAAGATTCCTGGTCCCCCAAAATTTCAGTCCCATTTGTCACTTTCTGAACAAGTTCTTTGGGCAAACAACAAGGATCTGGAAAGTTGGATGGTAATATGTCCTTCTCGTGAGGTAAAATTGAATTTTCTTCAACGAAAGTATCAAGTTGATTCTTCAATTCTTGCCTGTACCTTCCTATGATTTCATCTCCTTTTTGCGAATTTGATTTGTACACAGTTCGAAAAGTGCGCAGGGACGCCGAAAGCTCAAATGATTTGTTTAACCAATCTCGATTTTGGAACTGCGCCATCAATTCCGGGCTGTGTATAAGCTCAAATACAATATTCCCTGAACTATCTTTTCTTCCAAGAGGAGTTTTACAGGCGTTTGACATGGCGCCATCTGCTGCAAATCCCCGAGGTGTTACATCATCATAGAACCAGGAATCTTGCTCATTGTTCAAGCTCCCCACCATAACTGACGGTACGATGGTTTCCCCTAAACTGGCCAATTTGAAATGAAGCAAACGCGATAAGTTGCGAAAGTAGCCCTTTAGGGATTCGTCTTCGACATCTAGCAATACAGCCCATTCCAAGTCGGAATATGGAGTCATTGTGCCGAACGCGAAAGAACCAAGGCTCACAGCGACGTAGTCACAAGGAGGATCTCCAAGAAGCAGGTGACACTCCGTAACCATTCTTTGAACGATATCTTTCATGGCGCCAAAGATGGTGTTGTTAATTCTCATCATCTCGAAAGAAAATCTGTCTTCGTTTGCATCCACGGATTGACTGAAATCAACCATCGTTTCTACTTTTGAGATTCTTGCAATCACGCTTTTTCTCAACTCCAGGAGTGCCATTTTATGTTTAACCGAATTTTCGGTGGTTGTGTATTCAGAGCTGACATTCATAGTCCTCAAAAGTTCAACTTCAATACGACGCAGACGACTTGAAATTTCACTTGAAGAAGATGAGTCAATGGGGTGCCCACCAATTCCTTCCTGAGAATCTTCTTGATTCTCACATTTCTTTACCAGATTCATTACATAGTGACACATGACCACTGCCTTGAGCAGCATATCCTGACGTTCATCACATGGTAAAGAATTTGATAAACCATACTCTATGTACACATCAACTAGTCCAAGAAAAGCTTCTTTGCTCCCAAGGTAATTCCTTGGTTCATGGCTTTGACATTTCTTCACCACCTCACTGAAGAAGCATTCAGATGAAGAAAATTTTCCCGCCTCAAAGCAACTATATCCTTGTTTCAATAATGTATCCATAACCTGATGATAGAAAAATTCTATTTGATGCAAGTTGCAATTATATCCCTCTGCACTGTCAAGGAGACATTCCCATTGCACTCACCCCCTCCCCCTGCATTTTGTACTTTTGTACAATGACAATGGCTATCTAAAAAAATAGGTACTTTAGGTACATGGAGTCTCCTGATTCCTAATAAAATGTGTGCATTATATCTGAATCAAGCAGCACTGAGATTAAATCAATATAAGGCTCCTCCAGTCCTTCACAGCTATTATATCACAGAAAACTAGAGATACACAAAGATGATAGGTATGTGTGATGATTTCATTTGATTGCACTAGAAATTTTAGCATGGGATTTGATTACCTTTCATCTTTCATTATTATACATGTGTTTAGGGCACTAATTGAGGAACCAGTGACAGAACTAGTGCTTGCTGCTATTGCAATGGAAGTGATTCAGTGTTGATAGAATATTGCATCAATTCATTACCCATTTATTAAAGATGAATTTCCTGTCTACAAGCTACAATGCTTTTTCTATATTTAATCAGTCATTGAAACAAAGTTGATTCTCGCATACAGAAAGATGCTCAATTCTTCCATAAATTGACTTTAGGTAATGAATTGTTGCAATATTTTATTAAAATTTTGATTGCAACAACTCTAGGAGATAAAAACTGCATTAATCTTCGATCAGTACAAACTGGTTTAACATTGAAAATAACAACCTTTTTTCTTAATTGAAATCTTCTTATAGCAAATTAGTACTAATTAAGTCTACACTCTGCACTTTTTTTTGCATACAGTAAACGTAATTGCTTTCAAAAAAATCCATATCACACATTAGGGAAATATATGAATATATACATATCCCCAATGCCAATGGCCGTGTTTATAACCTCATCTGAGATAAGGTTATAAACACGGCCATTGGCATTGGGGATGTGAGTTATCTGTAATAAATAAATGAATACATAAAAATAATTATACATTTGATACGATTACTATTTACACACATGATTTTCACTTGTAACCTATGCAAAACCAAGTATTATATGAGAAATAGTTCATAAATTTAAACCATAGGTTAGACAATAAGCCTAAAAAATAACAAATGCCCTACCTTTGGTGCAAATGTCAATTATGAAAATCCAGAGATGAGAATCCAAATAAACCGAATTTGATTGCGAATTTGTAGTGTTATAAAATTCTATTATCTATGGATTATACGTTTAATTTCACGAGACATGTGCAAAGGTGAAAACATCCTTCTTAGTTCTTCGACACATGCATGAAAAAGTTTTTTATTTTGAGAAATGTGAGGAAATATGATTTCATAAGCTCAAATTACTGAATAAGCCGTAACACGAAAACGAGGCTCAGTCAGGTTTTGACACTGATCCTCGTTCTCGTGTCATGCCAATTTCCGTAAATAATTATTTTTGAAGCCCCGAAGGAGGTGTTTAGAATAAAAAACGTATACAAAGTACACTGTACTTTGTTAACTCCGTTTACTCTTCAATAGCACCATGACCTTTAGTGTCTGGCCTTTGGTGTCTGGTCAGTGAAGAGCACCCATGCGTTATGCCGTTATCTATACCTAGCTGAATTATTCTTATGTTAACACCGTTGCATTTTTCGTATGCACTTAAATTTCGTGCCAACCAATTAGTCTTAAAAGGTCTCTTTTTTGAACAAACATTTCATTGGCCTCTTCCTTGTTTAGAAGTCTTTATAGTTCACAACAGTGATAAATAACACGACAGAGACAGAGACGCCGGAGCGATTTCCGTAATGACGCATAGACCATAGTTCATTGTTTGCAAAACATCAGCAGATGCTAAGCTTATGCTCCCAATTCTATTTGGGAAACTTGTTGGCTGCATTTGTAGCGTTTTTAAAGCAGATTTGCAATTTATTAAGCAATTGCAATGCAATCCAAATTGAAAGGGCATCCTTTACTCCCTTGCCCCTAGTAAAAAGCGTGCTATAGAGCGGCAGCTGCCAGCCTGCCACCCCCAAATTCCGGCGTCCCTGCAATACAACGAACACGAACGAATATATAAAATTAGACAAGAGTTATGCAATTTTCGCCACTGCGATTGCTTGGTGACTGACGATCCGGACTTCCTGGGTGACTGGCTCGCTGACTGACGAAACGGCGGTTTTCGGTAATCAAAGCGCTTGCAGTTTAAATACGGTTCATATAAATATTTAATATACCGAGAGAGTATTGTAAGGTCCTCGCTTATCACCGGATCGGAAAACCCACCTTGAGTGGGTGACTGATTGCTCTTCCGCTTGTTACCAATACTCTTTGCTGCCATTCGTTTTACTTCGGAAATATTACGAATGCTTCGGGGCGCCTAAATAACATTGTGGTGACGGTTGGGACTCGTGGCGGCCTCACCTGTAAGCTGTGGCAACTTCCGATTTTAAAAGTTCCCTTCGTTTCACCGAGAAATCGTAAAACGAGTTGCCGAGCAGTGTGAGGGCGTCAACGACTAAATCATATATATCTGATAGTCGAACCGATTCTTTCTGCGCTCGTTTGGCTTGAACGACTTTTTCCGCCAAATAAAACACCGAGATAATGCCGTTGATTAATCTTTTCTGATACCATAGGCAGCCCAGACTTTGAGTCTTTGACTTGCGCGTGTGATACTCGCGCGCGTGTCGCGCTTACGTTGTTTACTTCGTCTATATATTATGATCGTCATAATATATAGACGAGGTCGACGTTGACTATGAGACGATGACTCAATTGTGAAATAAACCAAAATATTTCGACGCTTGCAGGGATGTCATTTCAACTGCAAAACGATAATTAATGATGACCCATCTTGGTACAACGGATACAGAGAAATCTTTAGACCATATATAGGCTATTATAGGGATTAAAGTGACCATAATATATAGATCGTCATAATATATAGACGAAGTAAACAACGTAAGCGCGACACGCGCGCGAGTATCACACGCGCAAGTCAAAGTCTGGGCTGCCTATGCTGATACTCGAAACGATGCTTCGTGAGCCTTCGTTTTATCATACAAATCATCCCACAATTCGGGATTAACCCGGGGAGATGTCAAAAATTCGCAATTTGTAGGTCGTAAATAGCAAAAAGTGCTCTTTTACTGGACGTTTTGTGCAGGCACTATTCATTTTTGAAGCAACGCCATCCGAAACCGTCGGGCCACAATCTTCAGAATCCTTGTATAGTTCGTTATGGGGTAACTCTGACTCAGCTTCGGCGACGCTTTTACTGACTCTTAGGAAATACCTCGGGAAATATTTTCAGCAGGATCAAATACCGAGACAACTTCTGCTTCTATTTGTTGAGGTTCGTCGTGAAGGTCTAGATCAAAGGGACCGTATTAATCACTTCAGAGTTCAGTCAGATGTGCTAACTGGGCTGTAATTCCATCCATTGTTTGTGCAAGAACATCCACGCGAACTTCAACAGACAAACTTGGAGTCGTTGGAGGTACTTCGCGCTGATTAAGAGCTTGTAATGTTGCAATTGGTCGGTCATGATGGCATGGTAGCATGCCCGCGAAAAAAGACAATGTGGGCTAGTGGTGTCTTTTATACAACAAGACGCCTGCTCAAGGCGTTCACTCCGCCTGCGTGCCAACTGATGTACATAATTCATCCGTGGACCGTGTAACCCAGGGCTTCTCGGTCAAAAATGAAGTTGTTTTGGGTTACCTGTAGAAATGCCAACTTCTGTCGCCCAAAACTACGACTACTAAAAGGAAAAAAGACCATGGCATTTTAAGACTCCGCTGCGCATACGCAGGCGGAGTAATTATACTGACTCATTTGCATGACAAAGAGCTTTGAACCATGATGGTCTGGTGAATAGTGGCGAAATTGCATAATGAACCCCGCAGTGCGGAGTATTATACGAAGGAAAAAAAGCTAGAGCTGGCTTGCCCGTATCAAACAACCAGCATATAACGAATCTCTGTCTGAGCCTCTGGGGTTTTAATTACACTATTGTTAGTAGCGGAAACGTTCAACCGTGTGACCACCCGTAGTCTATTTTAGGTTCGGTTACGTGGTAACAATAACTAGTTTATAAAAAATTCTATGGCAACGGCTCATTCTTGTCTAGGTAGGCTAATTCTTGTCTTTATATCATGCAATTTCATTTGTATAAAGCCCTGGCTACACGGGTGATTTTTGACGTCGGTTTTTGACGTCGGTTTCTTCTCTTGGTGTATGTTATTAAGTAAATGTAACATTACATATAGGTTACAGTATAGGAGTATAGGTTACTTTACATCGCCCAGCTTATACAACTGCGTATATAATTTACACAATAACATACGCTAGTAAGACAAAAACGCCAATGAAAATGGCCCGTGCAGCCGCCGCTTAATAACATATAGCCTGTGCCCCAGTTCGACGCAAGCTTCGAATTTACTTGCGATTTCCGGCAAATCATTCCGTGACCACAAAGAGAAGTTTATTACATTCAAACTCATGATCTAGCCTTCCAAGAAAAACATGTTCAACCCAGGCCAACCTAGGCCAACCCACGCATAACCATTAAAAAATTCTTGTTCAGGTTTTCCAAAATCATGATTATGATTAATTTTATTGAAATAGCACAAGGTCAAAGGCAACTGCATTAACCTTGATATCATCTGTAAAATATTCCCAATAGAGTTTCCTGTTATCTGTTCTTGCATTTCGGTTTTTCCCCGACGCCTTTGTCGAAATAAATTATCTCTCAATGGCCGTTCGCGACATTAAAAGAAAGCTTTCTTGAGTTCAATAAATACGGTTTTGTGTACAAGAAAAGGTCTAAAAGCTGTTTAATAAACGTCTGAAAATATCTACCGTAATTTACTAGAATATAAATTATACTTCACTTTAATTGGAACGCGTTCGTTACCCTGATGTAGAACGTCTAATTTAGCGCGAAGGTATCAAATTTTAAAACACTACGCTACATTCCAATATCACATTACACAGTAGAAAACATTTTTAAGCTTTTGCAGAGACAAAATTGCTTTGACATCGAAAATCGAAAATTGAACTAAACAGTAACATTGATGAACACAACTAATTATGTTTAGATTTCAAAAGGCAGGAACGTGAAATTCTCGCTTAAATTCTTGACAAACTTGAAATCTTTATCACGCGATGGTTTTCTACTACGTTCCCGGTTTGTCCGGTTCAACTTGTATAGTCTGCGTGCCTGGCCAATCACCAATCATCGAATATTCCAACTCGCGCTCTGATTGGTCAAATGTGCGTCCCCGATGTAAACAAGAAATCTAAAAGTTTTCCCTGATCTGGAACAGGCTGGCTATATTTTTTTGCTGAGAGAGGCAAAGCTTTTGTTGGTTAGGACGCGTTTCACATCAAAGACCTCGTCTTTGACGAGATATTTGCCTTTTTTCAAGCAAGAAGCTCAAAAATGAAGTATATTGTGGAGGAACCTAATGGAACACTCCACGAAATAACAGTGCCTAAGAATGCCGCGGGTCAAATTTGCTACGAAAAGGTAAACACAAGCGATCACCGCTTTGACTTTGTTCAACTTTGTACTTGTATATTCGCAAAAAAATCTTAGATTTAGATTTAAATAATCTCTCTTTCTCCTCATCCTAGTTATGTACGAAACTGGGAATCGTTGAACAACACTATTTTGGCTTGACTCGCTCAATAAATCACGAAACGAAGGCATGGCTGAATTTACGAAACCCTTTGATGGCGCAACTTCGTCCGCACATAACCGGCAAACCACACCGTTTACGATTAGATGTGAAGTTCTACGTTTTACCTCAGGAAATACAACACGAAAGGACAAGGTAAGCTATTGTCCTCTTTTATCTAGCGTGACTTTGAAAGAAGAAATACTAGAAAAAGTCCTAACCAAATTCAAAACATGTAAATTTTATTCCCCCATTGTATTTTCAAAGTTGAACATCGTCAAACATGAATTATTACAACTATTAAAAAGCTCTATCACCTTTCTATTGTTTAGACACTTCTTCTACCATGCGTTAAAACGAAATTTAAGGGAAGATAAATTCATTTTAAGTCAAAATCAACTGACGAAATTACATGCGTTGATACGGCAAGCCGAGCGAGGGGACCTCGACACAGACGAATTTTGTTATCAGACGTCTAGAACTTCTAACGCCTGGGAAAAGGACATAATTCAAGAACACAAAAATCTCAAAGGCACCACGGAAAGCGTTGCTAAGTTGAAGTTTATATCGATTCTGGCGGAGACAGAGTTTTACTTCTGCGAGTGGTTCAAAGTGAAGCTTGCCGGGGAGAAATTACTGGCTGCAGTTGGAGCGACCGGTTTGACTCTCATAAATCGACGAAGTCCGCACAGCTCGAAAGAGATGTAAGTATCCTTTCTTTGCCTTTTACCTTTTATATTGTGTTGTGGTTGGTTGTTTTCGTTTAACAAACCGCTACATTTCATTTTGTGTCGCACAATTGCAGCCATTTTGTTTTTGTTCGAGCTTATGTTGGAAAACCGGCTACACTGGAATTTTCCTGCCTGCTGGAAAAAAGGCTCAGCAATAAATGTGAACAAGTCTTAGGGAAATCTTATATTCGCATGAGCGCTGATTTATTAAAAAAATTTAGGTTTACCAGCGTGACACGTTTAGGAAAGTTAATTTTAGTGTGAACAGAACGAATATTATATTATTTATAGGAATTTAATTCCCAGGGGTCTACATTGTGATGATGTATATGTTTAAATTTAGAACGCTACTAAATGTGAATTCCAAAACCAATAAGTGGTTCTAATGCGTTTTTTATCTTCCTTGCTACCATTTCGTAATTTTTTTGCAGAAAAATGTGCTGAATAAGTATATAGAAATGAATTTCTGTAATTGCATTGTATTCAATTGCAGGCATAAGGATAGTCTTTGTTCATGGTGCATGACCAAAGTTATTTGCATTTTATAGTAGAAAATTTTAGATTGTAATTTGTTATTCTATTTTTGATCACTCTATTGTGAATTCTAGCAGAAACCTATGAACATCACATATAATATAAAACTTTTATAATTTAAAGGTAAATTGGGTTTAAAATCTAAGCAACTTAGGTTATATTGTATGCAAATCAGTGCTGTGTAAATACTGCAAACCAGATACAATTGTTTATGCATATTTAATAACTCGATATTGATCTTAGTAATCTGAGCTTGGTACATGTAATACAAAAGAAATTGTATGTAGTGTTGACATCACAGGCTCTCAGCAGGAATAGCTAAACAAAATGTGTACAAGATTACACATGCTATGCAGTTCCTGAGTAATTAGAATAATGGTTGATATATTTTGAAAGGACTAGGCTAGATTGAATTTTTGCAAGTCCATAATAGTGCAAAGTCCATAGCTGCATGTCCATCAACAGCACATTCATTGTTCACATGATTAGCTATGTGTATTGAAGGAAAATGTTAACATTTTTTTATTCTTTTAACTGTAATTTCAAGGCATTATGTGATTTGGACTCATTAACCAACAATGACTCTTTAATCCTTAATCAGTGTGAAATAAACATTGAAATGTATAGCTGACATTTAATTTTTATTTCAGTGTTTCATATCTGGACATCTCAAAGATCAGTCTCTTTGAAGAACGCATGATCCTGGTAATCAAACGACCAGTTGCCACCTACAGGTTTCTACACTTCTTTCATCCGAGCTGTGAGAGTGCCAAAGTCATGCACAAGTGTGTTTTAGAAAAAAAACTGTTCTATTTTGAACCTAAGATTTTAGATTCTGTTCGGAATCATTACATGCTGGCATTCCCATGTTGGGCATACCCTTCCAAGTGGCTTGCAAGGCGTACAGTCCCTGAGTTGTACCATTTAGATGTCCGTTGCACAAGACGGCAAGCTTATGAGGAACATTATAATGCTATTCATGGTGATGAAGAGTTAACAAAGCCAGAAATTGTCGATGATATGGAAATTAACAAATATTCTGACGAGGAATGTGAGGATGCTAACAGCTGCAATGAACTTGACAATAGTTGTGTAATGCCTGTGTGCACTGTATGTCATGTAGCTGAAAACATGGTTGCCTATAGCCCCTGTGGACATGTGGAATGTTGTATGACATGTGCAAGGGGTAAGGTCACTTGCAGTGTATGTGATGTGCCTGTTGCCAACATGCTCAAGACTTATATTGCCACGGATGGTTTCTCTGATGAGCTTCTATGTCAAATATGTATGGATAATGAACTTTGCACTGTGTTTTCCCCATGTGGACATATGTACTGTTGTACTGAGTGTGCATCGAAATTGAACTTTTGTCCGTTGTGCAAGAGTTGGATCATGTTCACACAACGCATACAATTCCTCTGTGTTGATGTGCCAAAAACAAGCTAGCATTTCTACTACAAGCTGTGTGCACTACAAGAAACTGTAGTCTACTACATCAAAGATGTGTGACTAATTGTTAGATATTTTCACTTAAGTGAGAGAAACAATATAAAATTTATTTATTTTTCTGAAAAAAAAAGTTAACCTATGTAGACTATAAGGTGTAGAAGTTGAAACAAGTATAGGTGGCATGAAAACCTTGTGTGAAATTGCTACATGGCTTTTAATGTATATGTAGTTGTTATCATGCATCTCTACAATAAGCTGCTGTGGTTTTTTGTAAAATTTTAGTATATTTTTTAATGAAGTACAGGCACAATCTATGGGCTTATTGTGGAAGAATGTGTTTCCTGTAGTCTAAACCAGTTTCTATTGGTATTCTGTTGTGTTGTTTCAAGCCCTATTGTACAACAACCCAGCATATAATGTCTTTGTGTTCTCAGCTGTTACTAACAGTTTAATTTGTCATTATAAAAAAGACATAATGTCTTTGAAGACATTAAATTTACTAGTTTATAATGTTTAACATTAAGCAACATTTCAAATTTGCTTAATTTATTTTGATAATATATATATAAAGGGTAGAATTGATATATTGTATATACTAGATGGAAAATGATATATTGTGAACTATATTGTATTTTAAAATAAAATAGATGAAACCTTGATATTGTGTGGTATATATTTTCGATACATTTCTCACATATTACTGATAATTTAACACTGTTATATACCAATATCATTAGGTGAATATATATGCACATAAAACGTTGTGAAAAATCTGTCTTCTGTTTTGTTAAACCTAGGCCAGACATTCCATAGATAATCACTTGCCAATACTAATAGAAAAAGTCTCTAAATTTTACAACTGGATACGATTTATAAATGTTTAGAGTTGATATGCACGCATATTCAGCAGTTAGTACCTTTCAATTACGACGTACTCAAAGTTCGCTAAGTCCAGCTCTTTTTCTGGCTTTCTGCAGTAGAGCACGAGACATGAATTGTTTGCGAGATAGAGAACGCACATGCTAAAAATGTTAGAAAAAGGTTGTTTTTTTTACTCGTTTGAAAATTTGCTTTGAACGACATTCAGAGCAGATGGCACGGACCATGTAGATTGTAGTTGTCTGGCTTTTACAAATTACAAATGAGATAAGGGTGGCAAGCTAAGTTAGGCTTAGCCTGGCTACGTCATAACGTTCACACGAGCGTCGTTTTCGAGGGTTTTTAAAATGTTCTCTCTATGGTTTAGACGCCCTCGCACAACTCAATATATCGAATTATTATCTCCAACTTCTAAAGTACCATGACAACAGAAATGAAAACGTTACTGTGTGAATATAGTCATAGACTATAACCATACACAACACATACCTTCAAAAACACGTCTAAATCAATTTTCTCGCGTCTTAAAGCTTCGCCTAAGTAATACATTGTGTCGTCTAACGAGTTTTCTTCGGCGTATAAATCCAGAATTCTACAAAAAATAGTAATAGTGATAAACAAGGTGATTTATCAATTGATGGTACAAAGGTTGTGTTCACAGACTAACGAGGGTTATGGTTTGGCCGAAAAACAGGCTGTGCCAAAAAGGCAACAGTTGGGTTACTAATAATATTTTGATAATATTTTGGGTTACTAGTAATATTTTCCAGATCCAACGCATGAGTCGTGGTCCATGCAAGGCATCCGCAGAAACGAACTATCTAGATGAGCTAGGTATAGGAGTCTGATCTATATTAACAATAATAATTTTGATATCGTTTTCTAGCCAACTATGATATCGTCTTCTATTGTCTTGACTCTTGTTAATACACAAAGGCAGGTTACACCCGGTGATACACCAGGGCAGAGGAATTTACTACTTATCGTATTTCCAACGAGCGAAAATATTTCAATACAAATTATACATTGCTTATCTTGAAAACCTTTGCTTATCTTGATAACATCGACATGCAATAGTGCACAAAATGACAAATCAATCAAAGACTTACTGATTATACAAAGGTGTTGTTGGAACAACGGCTTCGTCGATATTCATTTTATCAGACTGTTCTTGCAATGTTGCTACTGTTTCCTCAATTTCCTTATTTTTCTGTGTTAAGATTCCAATATCTTTGGTCACTTCAGCCTGCATGAAACGTAATGTAAATTGGGTTATACGTGAGCTATATCCACGATAAATGTTTCGAGAATGACATAAATTCATAATTAAATTTGATCCTTGGATTCCTTCCTTGGATTTCCACTAGTCTTGGTTAGAAAATTACATATTTTGTTCTGAATTTTTACTGCAGTAATAAATTAATCCAACTTTACTGTTTCCATTTAAAAAAGAGCAAATATTTCGGATGCGAACTATAAAGTTAACGAAGTTGCTTGAATCACTTTTTACCTCTTCAACTTCAATTTGTTTGATCATATCTTCTAGTTTTTTCTTGCCTTCATTCAACTCCAGTTCAGTCTTTTTCAGTGCATCCATTTCTGCCTAATGATTTAGCAAAATGAGAGATAATTTACATCACTGTTCAAATACGATAAAATAAATTGTTAAAATTCCCTGAAAACTCCGTTGCTGTGAAAAACCATATATATATGCAAAACGAAGGAAGTGCACATTAAGATATATATGATAAGTGATGCCCTTAGAGTTTTGTCGTTTTTGTTAGTTTTCGAACAAGTAAATCCAAATTGTGAGTATAAACTACAAGGAAATTTACAATTTTTTAAACAAAATTCGAAATGGCGGTTTCCAATCAGGTATGACTTTGCTTGCCCAGTGAATCTCTCAATCAGAGCAAATCTCCTGAGAAGCACCTAGAGTTGCGAAGTTGTGTTCTCAAGACACTTAATGGCCAGAATGCAGTTCATGATAAGTATGTTTGTATAGTCATAAAAATGCACCTATTTTTATGACTATACAAACATACTTATTATGAACAGCATTCTGGCTATTATAAGTGACTTAAAAACACAACTTCGCGACTCTAGGTGCTTCTCAGGAGAATTTGCTCTGATTGAGAGACACTATAACACACTGAATGTTATATGATGCACATGCATGCTGGGCTACAATACAACCCTTCCTTTCAAATAATTAATTTGCACACATTTTAATGCAAATGCTGTGTTTCTTAAACAAACTGTGTTAACGATTGCGTAAGCTTTGTTTTTGAGCCTCAAACACAAATTTGACTGACAGGTGGCACAGAAGTCGAGACTGCTTATAAAAATACGCAAGCGAACTTAATTTGTTAGTACCTTCTTCCTTATATAATTGCAAAAAACTAGACTCATGATGTAATATACTCCTTATACAGGAGCTGTACTTTTTTCTAGTCACCCCCCGCAATTTAGTTCAAACATCGTAAGGTATCATCCTGCGGTTCCATAATGTTCTCACAGGCGGTGGATGACAATATTTTAACAGCTTGATTAATTTGCGAAAGAGTTGATTATCGGCGAATCTTGAATCTCCAACCTCTCAATGCAAAATGTGTGAGTTTTAGTGGAATTAAACAGGAAGGGTCTGTTTATAATGATATATAGTGTTTATTTAACTTTTAGGACATATTATTTTTCAATAGCGAAAGGTGATTTTATATAAGACATTTTCAACATTGTAAGTTGATTTTCAACCGGAACTTGAAGTCCAAAACAGATCTCACCATTTATTTAAATTTTACCCAATAGCCTTGTTTTTGTGTCAAATTACGGGTCAAATACATACTCGTGTTTCGTTTTTAGTGAGCTTAAAAATTATTTTGTTATCGGGCCTAGGAATTTAAAAAGGCAAATTCGTCTAAAAAAGCTCGGGTAAATCAACATGCATGGAGATTGGAGAGTAGCCTAAATCCCGTTGGTATTAGAAACATCATCTCTTGCTGGGATCTGTCCCGACTATAGGAGGACCTTCACAGAACTTTGCCTCATGAGCATGCATGTAAGATTTCTGCAGAAAAACATGACGTCAAGCGTGTGGTTTGGATTCATCTCTGCACTCTTTTTCCCGTCTAGGCAGGAATCAAATATGCAGAATGAAAGAACTTTAAGATGCAGACTTTAGTACTTTAACTGCAGAAAATAAAGTTTCATGGTCATAAATCACACCCTCTCCCCCCAAACAATGTTGATGTTGCTGATCTTTGGCACAATTGAGAGATGAGTACACTATAGGAACCAAAATTGAGACGGAGGAGTGGGGGATCTGCATACACACGCCAGATTTTCAGGATTTAGCTGAAATCAGGGACAAAGCCAGGGGGGAGTCGTGGCTCCCCTCTTTTAAAAATTTATTGGCAATAAATAATTTAATTAATTAAAAAGAATTAAATCTACTCAGTCTTTCTAGTATACTTGTTTTATTCTGCCCGGGCTGAAACTTAGTGTTGTTGTCATGTAATCGTAAAAAAATTCGACTTGGGCAGTAAAAGTCGCCTTGACAAAGCTTTTTCATTTGTTTGTATCATTTTTATGTGCAAACACAATCCCTTAAAGGTCAAGTTATTGTCATTCAGGATTTTAAAGCGCTCAAAGAATCGAAATAGGCCAAACTCAGGCAGACCTGATATTTCAGCCTGGTCTTAAAATAATTCTCACGTGTCATAAACTCAGCCCGGGCTGAAACTTTCCATGTAATTGAAAAATACTTCCGGCCCGGTTAGACGGGCTGAAACTCTTGCCTCACGGCTCCCCTCACCCTCTTTAAGGTCTGGCTATGTCCCTGTCTGAAATATTGCTCATAAATCGTGCTGCCCACATCAATTATGCCCAGGATTGTAGAATGAATCTGTATCCGTAGCCAGCCTGACGATTTAGTTATGCTATGCTAATATTTTGGTATTCAAGCCTATGAAAAAAATCAATTTCTGAAGAAATAAATATACTACATAGCAGGACCATGTTGTCAGGCTGGCTACGCAACTGATCTGGAGCCAGTTGTATATAAAAGACTAGTTAACTTTTGTTAACTAGTTTACTAACGGTATAGTTAAGGACCGAATTGGCCAATCAGAGTCTTGTACATATTTCTGAGTTAACTACGATTTAACTATGCAAAATGTAGTTAAAGAGTTTTATACAACTGGCCCCTGTATATTATGTAGTTAAAGAGTTTTATACAACTGGCCCCTGGCTTTGGTAATTGAGTACAATCTGCTCGCGTTTACATTTTGTAGACGAGAACGGAGAAGGGTGTACAATATGCATTGCCTGTTACCTGTGCTTGGAAGAAAATTTCATTCAGTCTTCTCCTAATCTTGTCCTCCACTCCACTCTTGAGACTAGCTTTCATCATTTCAGGGGTAATCTTAAAACTACTCTGAGTATTTCTCGACAGTTCAGTGGCTGTCGTGATTTTTGGTTGGTAATTTTGGGTGCTTGAGTAGGGGGGGTTACTTGACTGTGTCACACCAGGCATTGGAAAACCGCTTTGCGGGGAATACGGTTGGACTGGGCGATGTTGAGGTTGGGGTCGTGACGGTGGTGGAGGTCTTGACGGCGGTGGGGGGCGATCCGTGGGTTGGTTTGGATTGGTTGTAATTGGGTAGGGCGGGTTTTGTTGTGTTGGGCCTGAAGAGAAATATTATGTATACTATGTCGGTTTACAGTTTATATGTCATATATTATTAAAACTTATCTAACTAATTTGAAGCTGACATTACTTGTCATGGAAATTTAATATTGTGATGAATAGTAATAATAATTTCTAAGCCTAATAAAAATAAAGGAAAGTTTGTGGTGCTTGGGGGGTTCTAGTATAATATGAACATACATTATGAACACCCTAGGGATGTTTGAGTACCGATGATACTTCTTTCTCTCTATCCTGTTAAAGTTTGTATTACAGTTATTATTATTGAATTCTGATTTGTAACAGAACGCAATCTCTCGATTGAAAACTTAATAAAAGAATGTTGTTGATGTTGCAAAATGTCATATTCAATAATGAAACTTTAGTTAAGAAGAAAACTTCATATCACTATTAAGAGGAATGTTACTGTACCATGAAAAACAATAATAGTTATAGATACAAGCACATGCTATCATACCTTGAGGCATTGCAGGCATGGGCATCTGAGAATGGCCAGTTTGATAAAATCCTGGGGGCATTTGGGGGTTTGGGTATGCGGGCATTTGGGGGTTTGGAGTGGCTGGATAACCTGAATATCCAGTTGGGCGAGGGTGATGGCTGGGGGGAGGATGGTTTGTTTGTGGTGTAGGGACTGCTCTGCGAGCAAAGACCGGAGGTTGTTCAGCAAAGATAAGGCATAGAACTTGGATCAATCCAAGAAGATCTGATTGTGGCTGGAAATTTAAGAAGAATACCATAAGAGATAAAGGCAGTTGTGGTGATGAATGTTTATTGCAATGATAATAATTGTGACCAAGTATTACATGTTTACCAGTTCAAACAAATGAAAGCTACATTTGTACTATGACAACAACCTTCATAGCAAATATTCACTCTACCTGAGAGAACACCCTCCTACCTTTCAGGTGCAATTTGTGATTGATTATCAAAGTCAATTTGGGTACTCACTGCGTTATGTTCAGGAGAAATTTTGTTTAGCAAAGTGGCAAAAAATCAGCGAGGTTTTCTTACAAACATAAGGCTCCTGAACACAGCATTATCACAACACAAACTCTCAAAGTCACTTTAATAAGCAACTTCCAGAGCACATAGAGTGTTCAAATGATGGTTAATCTAGTGAACAGCAAAATTGATAGTAGCAAATATTATGGTGATTATCAGTCTATAATTTACACACATACATGCTTCCAGTCTGTCAAAAATGGTAGGTAAACTCTGCCATTATTGTCCACATGACGCCCTGATTTTATTTCCATTTCAGCAGTGGGAACAACATATACAAGTGGGGGCATAAATGGATGTTTCTCTTGGAGCCATATACATATTGGAATGTTATAGTTGGTACCTTAAGGATAATAAAGATATCTTTTTACAGGAACTCTATGCATATATCAAAAGAATAATTACTCATAACAATGGGAGGCATGTTGATATAAAGTTGACCAAATTTCACATGTTTCAAATTTTCTTAGCACAGACTCAATTCATAATCTAGTTATGCTATTCAAAGGCTGAAAAACTGTAATGGAGTTGGCATTCAGACAATACATCACATTTTAATCCACTTGCTGTAACTTAGGAATTCCTGTAACTCCAAAATCATTGCAAGAGCACCCATATTTCTACCCAAATTTATATACTGTATGCCTTTAAAAATACCTCGATAATTTACAGGTATTGTCCCTTCAAGACAAACTAGCTCCTTATTCCAACCCTCAGGAGAAACTACAAGGTTAAAAAAAATATTCAAAGTATTCAGAAACTCTTTCTAAGGCTCCTTCAACTTAAACATTAATTGAGCACATTCACACTTTAAAAACTATCAAAAGTTTGAAAGTTCGAGAGTTTGATGTCAAAAATCACTGTACCAGTCCCAATACTAGGTAAACCCAATACTAAGTCAGGAAAGGTCAGGAATACTAGGGGATGTTCTGGGGCCGGTTGTATCAAGGCCGTTTAGCTTAAATGGTGGTTAAGTTCAAAATAGAAAGCCAGGCTATCGTTTTATTCAACAAGCAAACTAAATGTTTTTAACCTTAATACAAAGATACTGTTTACAACTGGTTGGTTGACTCACTCAAGAGAGATGTAGAAGTGTTATTTAATTTTGACTTATCCACCGTTTAAGCTAAACGGGCTTGATACAACCGGCCCCAGGGCTATTGCAATTTGAGCCCTGGCTTGGCCATTTCCTCTTGGAATGTTCCTGGAGAACAGGGTCAACAGAGTTTACCACCATTGTTAAATTATTATCCAAGTAATCTCCATGTAGCCAATGGTGTAATTTGAATGTTTTATTTCACTATTTAAAAAGCATATAAATAATCTCCCCTATAGGTCACGATCTGTACTGTTTAACAGATGAAAGCAGTGTTTTCCTGGAATCTCTTTTAAGTTCATGGAATCTCTTTAAGTTTTTAACTTACCGAAATGTTTCACGTTAGGCTTCAGCGTTTGATATTGTTTTAAGGCACTATTGGCATCTCTGAGAGCTTGAGCTGCATTTGGATACTGCAATTATTGGAATAAGCAAGCTATAATTTATAAAAGACAAAGACTTTTGGAAATTTTTTTATAAAAGTGTATAATTGTTAAAAATATTAGTGTATCCAAAACCTACCCTTCTTAAGGCGAACTTGTCACGTAGATAAGAATCCCAGTGTCCTGCCATAGGAGTGTCTGTAGCGAAATCGAGTAAAACGTTAACAAAAGAAAGACATTTTCATGGAGAAACCACACTCCTTCGAAGAGCCATATTATTCTGTTTTGTAATGTCTCAGATGCCCAAAAGAAGCAGGATATTAGGGGGTAGGCGTGGGTGTTTAGGATTATTTTTGGTATCATGAAGACATCATCATATTACCTATATATTCCTATATTCCTATATTACAGTCAGGCGTCTAGATTCTAGAAAGTGAACACTATAAAACGACTAGCCTATGGAATATGGTAGGCTAGCCTGCACACTATATACAGGAATATAGGGATATATGGACTTAGATTTGGGTCTTTTAGACTTAGGGCAACCCTAAGTCTAAACCTTGCAACAAAATTTGCCTTTAATTTAGTTATTATTTTCAAAATTTAGCAAAACATTTTGGAACATAAAAAGAGTAGAAGAAAAGCACTTTGGTAGCTAGGAGGTTTAAAAAACAGTTTTTAAAAAGACGCAATATTATATTATCTAAAAGTGCATAATGACGTAATGTTGAGTCAGCAATCTTAAGTCTAGGCCCAATCCTTCACTTTGAAACGTTCCACGGTCATTAGCAAAAAACAACAAACAGAAATTGTCCCGCAAGATAATAGACTGATGGCTGAGTCGTCGGAATGCGAAGATATTGAAAATTCACCAAAAATCGCCACTACCAAGGTCTAGAAATTTATTAGGTTATAATTTTGAATCATTACCATTGTTTGGAAGAGAAAATTCATCTTGTGATGTTGTATTTCTGTATATCACTCAGGTTGTGTATGAACAAGCTGACGTTTTTGTACATACATCAACTTCAGTAGCAAGTAATTATTCAGCGAATATAATACGTGGACAAATTTCTATTATAGTAAAGGTAGGTATCCTTCTTGTGCTAGTATAGTGGGTTATAGGTATCCATAGTTCACTTAGAAATTTATGCACCTGTTGTGTTCTTAAAAAGCGTTTGATGATCAAATAATTCCCAGTATAATTTGGATATTAATTGCTTGCGTTCGGAATTTCTTGGTAGAGATCAAATATCATGAAATGTACACCATATAATACATAAACTGAAGACCAGTTGAAAGGCTAAAAATAAGTCATATTTTTGGATGCATGTTCAATGATAAAACCATTGTCTCAATTTAATAATATGCCCCTGCCTTTAAAGTTCCTCCATTTTTCCATTTAGAAATTGTCTTTAATATCTTACATAATTTTCAGTTGTAATTCAAAAACAAATTTAGCAGTAGATAATCAATTGTGTAAACATAGTATTAGATCAACAAGTTGACAAGATTAGGCATAAAAACCTTCAATGACAAAATTCAGCAGCTGGATTTGAAGACATATGTATTGACTATTGTGTTCAAATAGGATGACTCAAGTTTTGTGAATTGGATCCCAGCATCAACGGAAGCCTTTTGTGAAGAGTATGATATAAACAATGATGCTGAGTGGAGCATTGTATCACATAGCACCAAACCAGAGGGTATATGGTTATAAGTGTAATGCTATACTTATTTAGAAAACTATCATTATTGTTTTCAATTTCATTATCACCATCATCCCCTTGATTTCATGTTTTCCATGACATGGTATCCAACATAGATGGCATTATAATCTTTAAAATTATCCCACCAGCCTGTGACCATTGATCACCTTTATCATCATTATTATGATATCTGGTATCCCCAAATTTATAGTGATAGTATAGAAATACCTTTTTTCATTACCATGATCATCAATACTACAGCACCATCATTGTTACATACTAAACATAATCATGATCATCAATTATTCATTACATTTATCATAACTTTTATCTTCACCATGATTATTACCATTAAACTGATTTTCCTTCACATAACGGCTATTCTGCTATCCTTAATTAATATAATCACCAATCAGCATGAATCACAATCAAGTATGTATCGATTTTCTAGACCAAACCCAGCAACTAGCTGACACAAAATCTAAGACTCAAGATATTGTGGACAAATACACATTGTCCTTTGAGACAAATAAGCTTAATTCAATCCGTCGATCGGACTCAAAATTCCACTGGCATTATCTGGTGTTTATCTTGAAGGATGGAAGAACACTTCCAGCTTTACATTTCCATAGTGGTGGCACAAGGGAGTTCATTCAACATTTAAATAGATATATATGGTTGGCAAAGTAAGAACAAAAATATTTATAACATAAATATTTATAGGTTACAGCCAAAGGAAAAAGTATAATTAATATTTAGAACAGATATAAAATTAATTCCTTTGTCTCTGAGCACTCTGCCAGAAGGGTTTCAACACAAGAAAAACTCTCTAGTCTGTTCTTAGTCGTGAGAATGTTTTTCCAGTAAAAACCATGTTCAGAACTGATTGAAAAAGGTAAACTTAGGTACCCTTATGAAGTCATAAACGAATACCTGTTTTGTAGGTCTCCAAACAACCCAAAATTGTTTATTGTTTGTAATGAACATGATCATGCTTTACGGAAATCTTTGAACCATCTTCAGTTGTTTGGAACTTCAGATAGCACAGACATTCTTTCTGTAAGTTTTAAAACTGTTGCAATTTTTAAGATATACTATCTAAAAAGATTTATCTTTCCAAACAAACATATGAATATTATCATAATCACCATGTAATTAATTTATTCGTTTCTTAGCAAAAACATGATTCTTTTTTAGCGAGTCATAGGCAATGCCTATGTTGAAGGTTTAGGGGCATTCTCCAAAGTGACCAAACTTGTCCGAGATGCATGGTCAAATGCCCCCGAGGCTTCCCCAAAACCAGAGAAAAAGGAAGAACACCCACCTACTACCACCAATGAACAAAATTATGACAGTCTTCAATCCCTAGAAAATGGATTTGAAAATCTGTTACCTGACATTCAGGTGGGACTGATATGCCCATTAGGCACTGATTTACATTAGGGAACCAATCCGAACCGTTGCTGTAGAACAATTAATGATTGCATTTAAACATTTGTTTAAAAACAACAGAACTTTGTTTTGGAGTAATTTCTTTTAATTTTTTTGCAGCCAGACCTTGGCCTTGCACCTGATATTGTACCTGGTGAGGCTATTAGTATGAATGAGTGGATGAGTTTTATCAATAGCGAAGGAAAGGTTGAGAACAGCCAGAGACTAAAAAAACTTATACATAGAGGGGTAGGTGAATACTATCTATTACCAGGAAGGTAATTAAATGACGAATTATGCAATCAATTGGTTTATCCTTCCTTGAGATATGGATTTTTACTCTGATGCTAATAATGATTGTTGCTTTCACTTGTGAAGACCGGCTGACACAGAATGATCTAAACCATGAATAATAACAATTTTGCTCTCCAGGGCATAGAACATAACCTTCGTAAAGAATTGTGGAAATTCTTGTTGGGATTTTACGATTATGATCAGTCCTATAAAGAACGCATACAGACAAGAAAGCGAAAATGGTATAGAGACAATGAACATTGATTTGGCTTTGGAAAAAAAAGCTATTCTTGATACTCTTATTACTTTTTGCCAGTGTGCCTTACGTGGCTCTGTGTGCAATTGGCGGCAAAAGTTGCCTGGTATAACAACTTAGGCTCAGGGATGCCGGAACAGGGGGGGGGGGCAGCAGCAGCAACTGCCCCCCTTGCCTTTTACCAGCAGGGGCAAGGGGAGCAAAAATGCCCTTTCATTTTAAAAGATTAATTACATTCTATATCCGAAGTAGCCGTGCCACAAACGAGCATCAAGAATAACACAATCGTCTAGGCACATAAATTATCTTGGAAAGAGAAATCACGACGATACGAAGTTCAACTGACGATGTTTTGCAAACATTCTTTATTAATGCGCCGCTACAGGAGTGCCCTTTCACCAAAACTTTCCCCCTTGCCCTCACATCGTTCCGGCGTCCCAGTTAGGCTATTTACTATTTGAACTTTGAACCAAAGAAAAGCCTCATTTTTCGGTAGTGTGGGAGACAAGATACCATTAAGATTACACACAAATTTTTCTTCAAGGAATGAGTACGTTACAATGAAACAACAATGGCAAACTATTACTCCTCAACAAGAAAAGAATTTCTCGGTGTTACGAGAGCGAAAGCATCTTGTTGGTATGTAGGCAAAGAAAAACCTTACTGCATGTGCAGTACTCAATTTCAAAGATCAAATTAGTGAAATTACCTGATTTGCGGGTAATCCACATTCCAACACACTCTGGCTAAACCCTGATGTACCTATTCTTAACATTAACAGATAAAGATGTGATCAGAACAGATCGTAAACATCCTTTCTATTGCGATGAGCCAACAAACACTAACCCTAAGAAGCTATATGATATTCTTATGACCTACTGTATGTATAATTTTGACTTAGGTAAGTGTTAAGTGTAAATTTTCTAACTCTTGGGTCTTTAGTTCAAAATGTAACAACATTGGTAAGTGATGAAGATAACCCCCAGTGGCGTAACTGGGGGCTGTCAGTACGGCAGGGTGTCAAGTGACGCCCCCCCCCCGAAACTTTAGGGGTACCGGATATATAAATACCATCATTCAGCCTATTTCTAGTGGAGCAAAGGGGGGCCTCAAATGGCTGGTTGACGGAGGGCCCCCAGCGGTTGCGTTACGCCACTGAATTGACCCCTATATGCCTGGATTCTCTTTTTGGAGGACAGGACGAGGTGATTTCCCCAGTAACCCATGGAGTTAATATAACTTGATGGAGCTGTCAAGTATATACGTAGTGATAAATCAATCAATGTTTTTGTTCATATAAAAGGTTATGTTCAAGGAATGAGTGATCTGCTGTCTCCAATTTTGTTTGTGATGGACGACGAGGCAGATGCGTTTTGGTGTTTTGTTGGTTTCATGGAAATGGTGGTAGGTGGTACTAGTAGTTATTGGTTGTATGAGGAAACTACATTATGCAATTGTTTGAGAAAATTCACTTTCAATACAGGCAGACAACTTCGAGATGAATCAAGCAGCTATACATAAACAACTGGATAATCTGAAAACACTTCTGCAATATGTTTTCCCAAGACTCTATCACCACTTCGGTATGCATATAGGATTGAAAATTTCATAGTTTTTTTGGATGAGTTGAGATTAATATTTGCACATTTTAAACCTTACCTATCACTATTAGAAACCATTCAGTGATATTACAACCTTCCGTGGTCTTGTAATGCTGTAACGCGGATTATCCAAATGTTACCTTCTACTTGATGACTGTGATTTTTTTTGAAGGATTTATGCCATGAATTGATCCATATACAATGGTGAGAAACGTGTGTGAAATTTATTTGCTTTTTAGAAAAAAACGAATCAGCGAATCTGTATTTTTGCTTTCGTTGGCTCTTAATCCTATTTAAAAGAGAATTTGTTTTTGATGATGTGATGAGACTGTGGGAGGTGAGTAGAGACCTGTTCTTAAAACAATTCAATCTTCATATATTTATATTTAAAACCATAACGACAATGTACATCAAGACTATTGATTGCCAAAAATACAGAATTACCACAATTCATACTTTATATATGACTTCTCAAGCAATGTAATTAAGACTTTAATAAGTAAAATTTGAGCTGGAACAGGGTTTCAGACACGGCTCTCGGGTCAAAAATATAAATTCAATTTTATTTCAGATGCTATGGACGCAAGATCTTTCTCCGAATTTCCATCTATTTCTTTGTCTGGCTATTTTGAAAATGCAAAAAGACGTGATTATCGAACGTCAGCATGGGTTCAATGAAATTCTGAAGGTAAAACTCAACTGCTTTACGCTTCTGCATGTTTAAATTACTATGATGGAAAACGTTTTGGTTCCAAATCGTTCCCCCGACTAACGGATGTTACGTCATTTAGCACATCAACGAATTATCAATGAAAATCAACCTTGAAAAGTTGCTCATTGAAGCAGAGAAACTATGCGTACAGTTGAAAGACGTTCGACATCTTCCGGATGAAGTGAAGGAGATATTGACGGGCAAGCCTGTGGAAAAGAACGAGAAACGTCATTTCCCAGGTATGGTTGCCATGGTGACGATGAGGTGGTGACACCACTGAGTGACAATAGTGATTGTTGTGGTGAATACTGTGGCGATGTGAATGGTCAGGCGACAGTGTTCTGGTGATATTGGTGATGGTCAGGGGATAAATAGTTGTTACTATGGTAGTTGATAATAATGTATGGTTAGGGCCAGGAGTAGGTTGGGAATTATGTTGGTGATAATGGTAATGCCGTGGGCTACTTCACATAGATGTTGTAGACTTGTAGTATTATTAAAGGAGGCCATTATAATAGTTGGTAACGAAACATTAAACATTCGTGTGTTTTAGTAAACTGAACTGTATTTGAACCTATGATTTGAACAAACCTTAATTAACTCGCTCCATGAATTCCCCACATAACAGTGATTCCTAAAAAATGCCAGCTACAATCGATTTCTTTTAGGAAAACCTGTGTTGATTAATAACTCGACTGAACAAACAGATAGCGGAGGCCCATCACATTCGGGAAACTACAGCGACGATGAAATCGAGGTTTTGAACGAACACACTGCTGATACAAACAATGAGACAAGTACAAATCAGGAAACGGCTCAGCCTCAGGCCTCGACTCCAAAGACAAATTCTGAAGCAAATTCTGAAATGTTTGTTAGTGTAGTACAAACGCAGGCTGATGAAGAACTAGTTGTCTTATCCACAAACGATAAAGCCGTTTTTTAGTTTATAAAATTTGGGTGAAAATTGTATATAACAATTAAGATAATCGTACTGTGTAGTTGACAGTAATCAACAATGCATGGGTTAAATAAAGATTTGGGCTAATCATATTTTTACCATCAGCCTCTAGAGTTTTCTTTGACAAATAAATTTGTTAACTATAAGAAAGATTAACATTAGTTTAGTAATTAGTACTTACAAAACAACATACTGATAGCAAGGCAGTCCATATGGTGGATATCGCAGGCAAATTCTGTTAATCATTCGGATACAGAGACATGAAAATGTAATTTTACATGTTTCTAGTCTTCATCATCATGAAAAATTTTATAATACACATTTTGAGCAGAGATGGTGGTCAATCTGCAGTCATTAGCTTTAGGGATATAATGTTGAGCTTGCATGTGGTGGCAAATACCCAGTATGGTTCTGTAGGTAGGGTGCAGGCTAGCTGCCATGCATACTGTTTGTTCAAAAAATTGTGAAAATAAAATGATGCTATACATAGAAAGACCGACCCTTTTGTAAGGTTTTAAATTCATTCAGGAGTAGTAGTCCATTGTGAACTTATTTCCCCGAATTTAAATTGATTCTAATATTTGCACCCACCTGGTCTAAGCTAGGGGTGTGTGTGCTCATAGGGTAACTACCATCTGCTGCTCTTTAATTAATCTCCTATTGGATCTTGCATATGTCATATTGGAATTTGAAATTTTGGTGTAAATGTCTCAATTCAGTTTTTTTAATCATCATCGTCACTGAAGGATGAAGCACTTGAAATTTCATCATCATCGTCATCACTATCTTTAGAAACCTGGCCACCACCCGGAGCTGGGGCATCAGGGGTCCTTAAAGGATAAATAGAAACAGATCTATCTACAACTTTTTGAGACTTATTCTTAAAAAAACTCCCCAATTGCAAAACATTTTCGTTGAATATTCAATTTCCTCAAACAAGGAAAGGCAATAATTTAATTTATACACTCTTCTCTCTTTTGATTCCAGCATTAAATGAATGAGATTCACTAATCATCTACCCATTTCTAATATAAATATGTATATTTACGTTGTTATGTAGGGTTAAATATAGTACTTACTCAAGTAAATCTGGATCTAATCCATCAGCTATGACCTTTGGCCGGAGTGCTGCTAATGGTACACCCTAAAGATGGTTGATTGTTAGGTTATAACTGCTACAGGTTATGTGGATTGCTATGTAAAAATATAATGCCTACCACTTTTAACATTTGAAAATATTTTGCATATCGTGGATCTTTCGCGACGGTCATGACTAAAAAGCAGAACAATCATTTTAGCGCTAATGGATTGGGTATTGTAGTTTCTGCTTTCAAACCATATTTGAACACAAATCAAATGATGTCAGAAGTAAAACCCAAAACATGTGAATAATGCGACTTCGGCTCTCCTGCAGAAAATGACATTTCTCATTTTATCACTGCACATTCTACTTTTATCACTGCACAAACTGGTTATCACTGCACAAACTGGTTATCACTGCACAAACTGGTTATCACTGCACAAATTGGTTATCACTGGCACTGCACACTAAAATTAGGTATGGCAAGCTCATTGTGAGTGCTTGCATGTAATTAAATGAACTTTTCAACAACCAGGTAAAACCTGCGTGTTTTTAGTGGTGTAAATATGTAGAATATAAAGCATGGAGCTGCCTGTCATTGCAAATTTAGTTTTTAAATACCTGGTTGAGCAGGTTCCTCTTCAATGGGAGGTGGTGCTTCTTCATTATTCTGATAAATATATGTATAAGGAACCCTTTACCAGCTGATAGTTTTGGTACATATATAATTAAAGTAATTCTGAAAAATGATAGCATAATACAAATTTTATGCTGCGTATTTCAAATCAAGATCGATTCATCTTCAGCAGAATGGTTTATGTTTACAAGAGGTGCTTTATAGTTATGCAAATCTTGTAAATGTAAACCACTCTGCTGAAGATGAATCGATCTTGATTTGAAATACACAGCATAAAATTTGTATTATGCTATCAGATTTCGAAATTACTATAATTCTATATATATATATATATATATATATATATATATTAATATATATATTAATATATATATATATATATATATATATATAAAGGATTTAACAATATCAACACTGTTCATATTTTAAAACCATTATTCGAACTATAACAAATTGTACATACAGTTGCAACATTAGCTTCTTCACCATTTGTTGATGGTGTTGTTGTAGCAGGAGTTTCACTCGCAGTTGGTCCAGCAGATGGGGATTCTGAAACTGTAACATTTTCCAAACCAGGAATTGATGCGAGCTGTTAAAGATTGTTTGAAGATTTGTCTGTTTTTGCATTTTCCTTTATGTAGGGAGGGGGAGGGGGGGGTGGGTGATTGTAAAAACAATGAAGAATGTTAGCTTCAGAATCATTGCAAAATAACCTGTTTAATTAAGTATTTTATTTTGCCTTACAGAATGCCAGAAAAATTTATTTGTAATTGCAATAGTTGTGTACAGGTCTCTCATTTGTGAACAACCAGACGAAATTGTATCAATGTTTTAGTTTCAAAACATCTTAAAATACCATTATACAAAGTTTGGAACATGGTCCGGGGTATCAAAAGGTCTTTTATTTTCATATTTTTTGTCTGCACTATGAAGAAACTGATCATGATTTATAATCACCCGGTTTGAAATTTGATGTTTTTTGTGAAAAATAAATCCTCTGTGAATCATGAATCAATAGACCTTTCCCCTTTTAGCTTTCAAGTGCGCATAAGTGATGCATGATGGTAGTTGATTATCAGGCAACTTTGAGTTGCGATATCGCTTGCTTAGAAGTGATTTTGTTTGTAAGAAAACCTTGCCGATTCTTTTTGCTTCTTTGTTAAACTAAACATTGGCGAAATCACAACTCAAATTGATCTTGATAATCAACTACAGTCACACATTGCGCTTGAAAGCTAAAATGGGAAAGGTCTATAGTTTGATGGAACAGAATAAAGAATATACCTTTGCCTCTAAAATGCTCATTGTGACATCAACTCTTTGAAGTCTGTTTGAAAGATCAGATAATTTCTAAACAGAAAATTTACTGATTTAAATGTACAATTAACCGTCAAATTGGTATAGTTCAGGGGTCAATATATTTAACTTATAAAGGTCAGTACTGTGTACTGTAGTTGTGATGCTTTGATCATTGGGTTGATTTTTCTCAGTCACACACATTACATTGCTGCTTTTTTAGGCTTCACATTTTGTGTGTGACAAAATAGAATAGCGATGTCACATGTGTGACCAGAGAATCACCCATTGAAGGATGTTTCTATATTTGTGTAGGACCTTTTCTAAGCTGACAATGTTTGCATTGACCAGTATGCTAATGGCAAACAAACATTGCAACTTTAGATCTTAGGCATAGCCTAGTGTGATATGTGCATAATATGTGTGAACCAGGGATTAATCTAACTCTGCAACAAACACAGTGTCAACTATTAATCTCGTTCCCCAAGCCTGCAATTTCCTCTGACAGGAAACAAAGGCTCTGGGATCATTGGTATCAGAAATGATTCTGATTGGTCCTTCACTACCTTGGACTGTTGTAATAAAATACAAAGCCAGTACAAACTGGAAGCCAGGATTTCTGGATTCCCATGTGGATTATCCCAGAGGATTATTACCCTGATGCTGATTCCTGACATTCACAGTCCTGTCAGTCTACATAATAGATTTAAAAGACGTAATTCTTATAGTTCTTACCTCTTCACATACACAGGAAAATCTGTTTAAAAAGTTGACAGTATGTGATATAAAGTGGTTCAGAAATGCAATTGTTCTTTTTTGCTGTATCGAACCAACCTATTTTAAAAAGGTATTAGAATTTCTTATTTCTATACTAGTACGGTAAGCTGCCTCTGCCTGTATATCTGTGTATACATTTTCAATTTCTATTTGTGAAATGCCACAACAATCCTACCTTCGTCAGGTCAATTGCTGGGCCCATTATGGGCAATCCGTCGCTGTCCATTTTGAAGCTACAAGTTGTTTGTGGCCGAAAAAAAGTGGAAAAATAGACCAAACTAGACTTTTGCACAACAAGGCTCCATTTTGGTTTTTACTTTCGGTCACAAATATCCACAATAAACCTAATGTTACCCCCATATTTATACCTAATTATCCAACAAGTATAAAGACTAAAGAGCACTGAGTTATATAAAAGGCAATATAAAAGGCAGTGGTAAAAGCTGGTGTTAATGGTATGAGTTCTTTTCAAGACGATTTATTTGACTCTGTTGTTTTCCTTGAAGAGAAGTAAGAGAAATGTAATTACGCAGATATATTTTAATACTGTTATTAGTGTAATAACTGTATCTGTGTGAGGTTAAATATTGCTGTCTTTGGTGAAATGCTGAATAATTTATTTAGAAGCCTTATGAACAGCAGGGGGGTTGTAAACTGTATGGTCAACAACCTCATTATAAACTATATTGAATCTCTTCTATGTGATTAAAATTCTTAGTTGTCAAAAGCAAGGTTTTAATGATGGGTTCATTGAAGGGGAGGTGAAAGGTTGGAAGCAAGGTTATGAAACTGGCTTGTTACAGGGAAAGCAAGTTGGAAATGAGGTAATAAGATGGTAATAAGAAGGGGTACCCCAGGGTCAGGTGCATGCTGTGGGGCTTCTGATTTTGCACCAGATATATTGTCAATCTATTGTGAAACAATTTATTTTTCCACAAATACTGGTGCACAATCATATTATTTTTCTGCCAAAATATTCAAAGAATGATTGCATGCCTTGTCAGAGATCTCTGATTGGCCAATTCTATCACTAACTATCCATAGTTAAAGTTAACTGATTTTTCGTGCATAAAAAATTTGCCAGGAGAAACAAAAATGAGGTATTTTTATATCCAGTTGATAACTTGATTATCTAATTGTGAAATTGGACATAAAACAAACAATATAATTCTTTTCCAACTTGATTTTTATTGAAATTTGTTACGGAAAACACAATATTTTTTTCCTTCTCGTTGGTGAAACCTGCTAATAATGGCATGGTATTTTTAGCGAAAACAAACCTCACCTAAAATTTAAAAATGTAGATTGGATTTTACAAAGGATTTGTGCAAACCTGGCTAGCATTGTACAAAAATGAAGGAAGCAAAGTCCAAGTAAAGTTGGAAGGCCTTTTTAAGCTCCTTGATCAAGATTGGAGTGATACAGCAAGAGATTTAATACCTGAATTAGAACATGTAAGAGCAAAATTTAAGCAGGTACATTATAAATTTTTTATTTGAAGGAAGAGTCTTATGTCAGGCTTCACCCCTTTCGCATTTTACCTTCATAATAGTGAGTTAACAAAAGATGGGGGTTCCATTAAGTTACCAGCAGCTAACTAAGGTCTGGCTTATATAATATGTCACATTTTCGTCAGGTCGATGAGCAGTAGATGAGCTGATAAACCTCATTAAGCTTCATTGCCATCTCATTATCTATTGTATGAATTGCATTGAGGTGATCAAAATGCAACATATACACCTAGGCCTTATAATGTGTCGCAATGTTGTGCAGTACTGCCTTTGCCTTTCTCTTTTTCATTTAATTTTCAATTTTTTTTGTTTTAGATTTGTTCCATGTTAAACCTCAATATTAAACATACTACAAAGGATGTTGACAAGAAGCAACTGTCATTTTAATCCAAGTAATGGTGCTAAATATTCGCTTCAAAGGAAAACTATGGAACATTTAGGCCATTCACAGTGGGCCATACTTTTTGAATATTCCTCCTGACTTTATCCCTGCACATTTTTTAATCTTTTGGTCTTGAAAAAATTACAATAAAGGACAAGAAACAACATATGCAAACTTATAGGTTGGAAATCTTAACCTGTTTTAACATGGAAAGGTCAGGAAATGCATGATCTATTATTAGAAGAGTATAGCTTTTTGCCATATTCAATCGCATTGTAGTGGAATATATTTCTTGAACAAAAAATTATTTATTACTATAATAACTATTAAAATATTGTCAATAATTTTTACTAAATTGCAATTGCTAAATGAATTATCTACTTTAAAACAATTCAGCATTTGACTTCGGTTTGTAAGAGATCTTCTCTTGGTATCATGTCCAACAATTTTGTGGCATTCTAATTTAAAAATTTGAACAAATTCCTTTCAATACCATTATGCCTATCTATTAAATCTATTCAGGTCATGTGACCATCACATGGTCTATAACTGGACATCACATGTCATTTAGACATGACAGGAATGTCATTAGATCAATACCTTAGCTGTTTACAGGCTAATCATACATTTGTGATCATAATGTAATGAGATGATTTTCATGTGAATACCATGTGTGGTGTTAACCTCTTTCTAGGGCATAGTTCTTTCATGGTCATCCACTTCTATCTTGTCATAGAATCAATCTTATGAAGGTAGAACAAATCCTAAACAATAACACAAGAGCCCAGTCAACCCAGTTTAAAACAAGTTTAATTCATTGAAGCATAAATGTTGAATTAGTGGGATGGAGTATGTGTCACTATCTCTCTAACTTGCCAGCAAAATAGTGGGGAAAATGACTAATTTGTACCTAAGATCTCCATTAAATGAAACTTACTCAGAGCCTTTGGTCAACAAATTCTGAGGGGAAATATTTGGGTATAGGGGGTTGCTTTGTTGACAAGCAAGATGTTCACACACCCCTGTTTACACATTAAACTTTGTTTAAACCACCACAGGCCTGGCCTGGAAGTTACCTTTGGAAGCCATCATCATCTCAAATTGCTCATCTTCCTCTTGTTCTCTGGATAGAAATAAATTGACTATTATAGATTGTGTGGTGGAGATTATAGCCCAGGCTCTCGTAGAGGATGAACAAACTGGGCTGCCTTTCCCGTCGATGACCCGCCTTGCCCCTCGCCTTTTTGGCGACATTGCAAACGAACTGGATAAAAACTGAAAAACACTAATATACCGTTGCCTGTCATTGTCCAAAAGTTCCACCAACTTGTTTCTTTGTTCGACAATATCCACGAGTTCTCGCGTCAGTTGCTCAATTTTAACTTGATCTTCGTCTGTGCTGACTGAAATTTAAGAGAAAATTTTAGCGTTATTTCTGCAGGATAACTACAGCAAATAATATATTAACTCGAAAACCGTTTCTACAATAAACATCTCGTAAACACAAGATATTTAGTCTTTGAGAAGACAACATAATTTTGTAAAGCCAAGCGGTTTTTCGACCAACTAAGCCATTGAGATGACAAGAAACATGAGAAAGTGAAAATAAGTTTACGAGAGCTTTCTAAGGTGAACTCTCAGCAGGGCCTTTTTTAACCCAAGTGAAACTCACTTTGAGACTTGAGCATAAATATTAGCGAAATAACCATGTTTAGAAGAAAGTAACTATCTTCTCTCATTAAACCTCACTACACTGAGATAGATTCTGATTAAGTATTCCCCAGAAGGTTGGAGATCAAGTCAGAGGTCTGGAGACTCAAAAAACAACATTTTCTGGGGGAGGTCCCCTAGACTCGCCCACAAACTGCTGCTTCTTACAATAGCAATTTCTAGTTAGGAACAATTAGTTTATGCCCCCCTCGGCCTCGAGATGCGATTTCTTAAAAAAGCCCTTTAGATTTTCAAACTTCATGTCCAGTACTTCAAGAAGCCAGAGCTTAGGTGGCTGTCAGGGCCCCATGAGGTATGTTTCCGATTTTTCAATTTTCTTTAGAGCATATCCCGCAACATGAGGTATGTCTCCGATCCCCCAGATTCAATTTTCTTTCACAGAACACAAGTTTGACTTTCTTTATTAACTGAATCCACTTGTCGAAGAATTCCTGGTACTACAACTAGGTCTCCTACCCAGATCACACTAAATTCAACACTCACCATCTTTCATCATGAGGTCTCTGATCTGCTGTTCAAGATGCTGTTGTTGATCCTCGAGCTCAATGGAATTCGACCTTAAAGTGGTAAAGAAATAATTGGAATCACGATTCGATAAGATTTTAGTAGAGTTATTTTAGGGCATTAGGTAATGGACAACATGCCGATTGGACAAATAAGAAGATAAGGAGGTTGTAGACGCGCAAGAATGAAGGAAGCAAAGGTGAGATAATGTGGAGTCTTTGGGCACCTATTAAGAAGAGATAAGCCTGTCAGAAACATGGAATGAAACAGTCAGATAAAATTATCTTTTGATGAATATTCCTGTCGAAAAGCATTAGAAGTGTTGGAAAGTTTGGGCCTGAAGTCTGTTAGATGAAAACTGTTTAACTAAACCTTTAGATAACGCAAAAACTATGACTGTGATACAAAATTTACCAACAATTTCCTCAAAATGCCTCATCAGAATTTTCCCTTATATTAATCGGACATGCAGAAATACATTATCCAAAAAACAACAGGCTATACATATTTAAAAAGGGTTAGCACAGGTCAATGAGAATTATGGAAGACTTATCATCTAGTATTTAGCCTAGAAGGTTAGAGCTCGACGAGTCATCGATCACCCTTTGACGGCTGTCTACAATTCTGAGAGAGGTATAATCGAATTTAGAGTAAATATTCAGAATAAGGGAGCATTCACTTATGACACAACACACACATTCGCTTCAAAATATCCTTAATTAAACGCGTGAGACTGCATTTTTTATTATTTTTCATTAACTCTTATCCATGTTTGACGCAAGGTCCTCGAACATCATTCTCTTTAGGACGTAACTAATATCCTGTAATATTCCTACGATACGAAAGTAAACACAAGCCATCTGCTTTGAAGATTACATAAAAAGTATAAACATAATTAAAAGCCACCTGCGCACCGTTTCCCGAGCATTCTAGGGAACATTCATTTTACAAATATGGATTAAATCAAAAATATGAATGAGCCTTCATTTTTTTGCGTACCTAAAACGCATTTAGATTGGATTTTTGGTGCAAAGTTGGCAGAGTTGCAAAAAAGCATCGGGTACGCGGGTGCCACCCGGAGGAAGGTTTGCTTTGAATGAGGTTTGTGAGGAAGGTTCAAAGTTGCACAATCTAATTGATCACATGCATGTACCAAACAACCAAATATATCTTTATGCTGGTTGCTACTTGACTTAGTGTCGTAACGTCATTTTGAGGAAGGTTTTCAAAACTTGAAATCCTACCGGAGGATGGTTGAACTCTTTTTGCAACTCTGCAAGTTGGTGCCAATGTTAGCCATATTGACGTCATACAATTCTTTCTTTGACCGAAATGATTTCTTGACAAGCTCTCAACTATTAAAATACAGTCTTCATTGGTGATGAAATGAGTTTTGGTTTAAAGAAAGTCTGCATCGTGTATTTTTTCTCATTCTTTAACACCCCTACAACAACCATCATCAATATAACATCATTACCACCATTATTGCTTTCAGTATCACAATAATCGTCACCGTCATCAATGCTAACATTTCCCCCATATTTTAATAATTACATCGTTTTCACCATCATCAATATTATTGTCATCGTAATAATACAGAACAATCGCTATCATGATTATCACCATAAATATCAGTATTACTATCATCAACAATACTAATATAATCATCACCACCATAATTAGTATACTATCACCACAGTAATTACTTCTACCATTATCATCACGATCATATTACTACCACCAATATCACCATTAAAGTAATCACCTCTAAATCTTCCCAAACTATGCAATATATATTCTACAAAACTGACCATAAATATAGCTACATACACAATGTTCTGAAAAATTTCTGCAGTTTTTTATAAAAATATTAAGGCTCTGTTTATACACATGCATGCAGTGCAATTTTTCACGCAACTTGCAATACTTTTGAGAGATGTAAATTTGAAAACTACGAAACTTATAATACTCCATGGAGTAATAAACTTTTGTGTTTATTATACTCCTTTCGTTCACTTACATTTTGAAGACAGCTCACTAAAATACATCCCATAAAAGTAGAAATGTACCGTGTAACCGGCCTTCGGATAATTTTCAAATTCGCTGAAATGTATACAAAAACAATAGTTTGAAAATGAGGGGATAATATAATCTAATGTAAGTTGGAGAGTTCACTGGCAATTACAGAGAATTCGGGATGTATCTCCTGCATGAGTAAGAAAATTTATAAGGTTTATAGATATCTGCGTGTGTTTATAGTCATGCATTTTCCTCCATGTTGTCAACCAGTTTTTCCTTGCCCTTTCCACTTTTCATAATCGGTCGTTTTATCTTTATAATAGAGAGACTTATTTCTTCTCTACGGGAGCTACTTTGTTCATTTACGCCCAGAACCTTTGTTGTTTCAGTTTCATCGTTGATGTGATCCTCACTGATAACATCGCCATTATTATCGACTACATCAACAATGCTACTGGGTTGACCATTGTCTTCGTTCCCAGAGAACGGTCGATATCGGAAACTTGATTTTCGCTTTCCCTTGCACCAGCACAGGCAACAAAACGTGATCCAAAAAAGAGCATTGCCCAAGGCGACTGCAGCAACGATACCAATTACAACCCCAACATTTGTTTCATGCTTCTTCAAGCAGCTTGCTTTGCATGTATGTGTGTCTTTGCAACACTGCTGGCCAAAACGACATTGATACGAATCAGCGCAGGCAAGAATCTCTTGAACTAGTCCAACAGCAAGAAATAGAACCAATTTGAAGCATCCTTTTGAACCGCCTCTATGAGCCATATATTCAAAATAATTCCACACAGCTGATTGAGGTATTCTCCTTACAAATATATCGAATATATCAAATATACTCTTTTTCGCTAAGGATTGGAACAAATGTAATCGAAAATGTTCTACTCTATCGCTAACGGCGACTGAGTTAAGAGATTTCAGTCCAATATTAATTCCTGCCGTCCGAGGTCATTTGCAAGGCTAAAAATTTGCGATGTTCCTTCAAATGAGTTTAAAAAAACTATCAAGTTATGACATACTGTCCTTACCAGACATGAGCAAATAGCTTCCGTTATTTTGTTTGTATTTTGTAACCAACTTGTCCTATAGTATCAATATTTTCATTTAGTCACACTCACGAAAGGGATGTTTCATGCATAATAAAACCATGAACGATCCAATTCATCACATATATTACCTTCGACGCAATGCAACAAAACAATTCCGCGTGCCCTTATGTTTCACAGTTGCTGTAAATTATAATAAGCAGCAATTTGCCAGAAATATTACTGAACTGCCAATCAAAGAGAACTCGCTGTAAAACAGTGGAGAGCCCAGAACATATACATGCATTTATTCTTTCACAAAATATCTTATACCGTGATAATATTCTCCCAGATAGCATCTAACCTTTTAGCCAAGTCACACAAGAAAATAAGTCGCACTTAAAAGCAATCTGCTCTATTCCCATTAGATGTCACCGCTTATAAGCAAATAACTTAATAAGCAAGCGTGGGTGTGCTAATCAGACTCATAACGCAGCTGATAGCTGCAATGAATTTGTGAGGCTCAGCTCGACTGCGAAAAACTTATTACTATGAACTGTGGCTTATTAATCGCTGACCCATCATATCTGCATGATCAGGCTAAACCTGCTATGAACGTACTAAAACATATCTACAGGGGGGAAACGATTGCCAAGGCGAAATCCCACCATTTCCCAAAGGGAATTGACTAACCCCTCACTCGTAAATAATCACTGAGGTGAAATGTGCTTGGTTAATCTTTGAGGTTAAATGTGCTTGGTTAATCTTTGAGGTAATGGTTAATGGTTAATCACTGAGGTTAAATGTGCTTGGTTAATCACTGAGGTTAAATGTGCTTGGTTAATCACTGAGGTTAAATGTGCTTGGTTAATCACTGAGGTTAAATGTGCTTGGTTAATCTTTGAGGTGAAATGTGCTCGGTTAATCTTTGAGGTAAAATGTGGTTGGTTAATCTTTGAGGTAAAATGTGCTTGGTTAATGGTTAATCACTGAGGTTAAATGTGCTTGGTTAATCACTGAGGTTAAATGTGCTTGGTTAATCTTTGAGGTGAAATGTGCTTGGTTAATGGTTAATCACTGAGGTTAAATGTGCTTGGTTAATCTTTGAGGTAAAATGTGCTTGGTTAATGGTTAATCACTGAGGTTAAATGTGCTTGATTAATCTTTGAGGTGAAATGTGCTTGGTTAATGGTTAATCACTGTGGTGAAATGTGCTTGGTTAATCACTCAAGTAAAATATGCTTGGTTAATCTTTGAAGTGAAATGTACTTGGTTGATCTTCCAGGTGAAATGTTGTTGTTCTAGCAATAATGAAACGATCGTAGACAGTTTCCTCGATAGTCTATTGTGTGATCGTAATAAGAAATTTTAGGCCTGCTTAAATAGCCTGGGTGGCCCTGCTAACCCGGTTGAGTCAACTTCCATATAGGAGTGTTTCTGAAGAAGGGGAGGTCCCCTTGAAGAATTTTTAAAGGTTGCGCCCTCTGCAATATTCAAGACAATAATTTCTTGAGCGCCTTTTGAACAACTAGTTAGTGGAATGGCATAGATTATATGTTAATTTTTGATTTAAAGTTCTATACTCTGATTCAATCGCGAATGCAATATCCGCATGCATTTTACTTTTCTTATTTATGGCTGGAAGCTGACGGTAACATCGATTTTAAGGGATGCTGGATTTCATGACGTCATCAACGCTCCCGGAACCCGGTGATAACTCAAGACTGTTATCTTATGGAAACTTGTATTGTAACAATTTATGAATTCCACAATTTTCCGTGGTCGATGAAAGGTTTACCTAAATTTTATCTAGCTTGTGTTTACAATACAGCATCATCCTTATTTGTAATATTCTATCATTCCAAAATACCGGTAATGCAATATCTCATGCAGTTTTAATAATGAAAAGGCCCAACATTTGCATAACAAAAGAAGGAAATGGCAGGGAAATTGCATACTGAAAACATTATTTATTTGCCTTCACATGTGGAATTAAACCAAGAGCAAGCCCTTCACTTATTGCCGGTTTAATCGACAGTATTAAAGCTTAAAAATATGTACACTTTATATTTTTTACGTCGACGTCAGCTATTTTAAAAATATTGTCTGAAACGGCACAGCAGGCTAATTGGTGCATCACAACACATATTTGTAATTTGTACTGCGTCACAAATCATCAACGGGGTTCTAAAGCCTTTAAAAGCATCGATATATTAAAACATATACAAACTTAATACTATAATACTTTTAAATTCTAAGACATTAGCAATTGCTTCACCATTTAACGCATTATATTCAAGACTAATTGGGTAAAAAAATTCCTCAATATGAGAACATATAATTTTCTAGGTAAAATAGCGAATACATGTTCACAATACCATCACGGATATTTATTCTACTTTATTCGACGAATGCAACATAATTATGACTACACTGAAACTCCGCGTTTAGTATATATAACGTTTGGGAGATATTTGAATATATTGTAGATTTGTAGGTGAATCACAATATGAGTACTTACAAAAGCCATAAAAAACAGCAAAGACAGTTTCTTTACAATGATTTTCCACTGACTGGTTTTTGTTCGTTTTAAGCGGCAAATTCTGGGTTGGTTTTTGTATATTCAGAGACAAAGTAAAAGAGGATTAAGAAAATAAAGAAATGTGTTTAAAGTTATTTTCGGACAGAATCCGTCGACTATACATTTTCAAGACACAACAATCTTAAAAAAAAATTAATGTGGACACATGCGACATATCACATCACACGTGCATGACATATTATCGTATACAAAATGACATCAATTTTAGTCGAAACACTGCACAGTGTATACACGAGCACTATCATTTTATGTCAACAAATGTCGACGTACATCAAAATGACTTAACTTTAGATATATCAAATTACAGCAATGGAAATTGCTACACTTCATATAGGCATACGAATACCTAAAGTATATATATATATATACCTACATTCCCTTTCAAGGTTAAATTACATGCATAGTTAGGCCACAAATGACAATCTTTTGTACAAGACAAGGTAAATAATGAAAAAAAGCACCTTGAGAAAAAAGCAGTGAAAGTTATATGACCAGTCTGAAATCTGAATCCAATGTCGATTGTCGTATAGTTAGTAAAACTATAGTCTATACAGAATTTATAAAAAATGTTGTTTACTTAGACTAATATTGGCCACTAAACAGAGTACGACACAGTTGGATCAAGACTGCAAATTCAAGATTAAGGATTGTCGGTGTACGGTGGAGGGGGGTTGCTGACTGGGTTAACCATTACATGACCTTGTTGTGACGGCTTGTAACCTTGTTGAGGGAGGTTATAACCTTGTTGTTGAGGAGAGGTATATATCTGTTGTGGTGGGGTATAACCTTGTTGAACTGGGTTGTTTTCGTGAGGATTCGTACCGTGCATTTGGGTACTCGATGTCGATGAATTCACCACAACAGTCGTTGGGGCATTGTTAAACCGGGTGAACGTAATGCCGCCATATCGTCGTCTCCGACAGCAGTAACAAACCGCCACCCAGAATACGATTTTGAACACAATGACAAATACGACAATTATAATTATAATTGCACCACTCAGTCCATCATCTGAACATTCAGAACGACAAATATCGTCACTGCAACATGTTTCACCGTTCGAGCACTCTGAATCAGAATCGCTATAACAGGAAAACACTACCTTCGAACAGAAGACCACGGCAATTAGGATAAAAAAACGCCACGATATCATCTTTCAATCGCTATACAAAGCCACTCTCGTTATTATGCCTCACTTTGAAGCTCTGATGAACGATCGAAGAGTCGTTTTGGGCTAGAATATGGCCTCAACTCTAGAAATATTTAAAGCGTTTTGTAATAACAACAGCCCACGTAGTGCATACATTCATGCGTGTAGATGGCATTCATATTACATGACGCATACTAAAACTAATTTGCATTGCCAATGTGTTTTTTCCAGCTTTATATATTCGCCTGTTACGTATTCTGTCATGAGACATTATTTGTAATCGTGGGCTCATTGTTAAAAATAAGGTTATATATGCTGATGATCAGCGGTTATATAAACTGAACAGCGTGAAATGAGATTGAATAAAGATCTTTATAGGTACTGAGTGTGAGTTACTGGCCAATGTACAAGTATAGAGAAAAGCTCATGTAGGAAGGAAGTTTTTAAATTAATCGAGCAGGTAGGCGAAATAGGAGTAGGAAATGTTAATAAAAGGACAATTTTTAATTCCAATGGGCTGAAGACAGAATCAGGGACGCCGAAAGATCGATAATTGGGGGGGGGGGGCATGGGGGGCATATATTCATATATTCAAGTTCACAGACCGTAAAAACGATCCATTTCAAAAGAAACCAATAATGCAGAACTCGAATTTTATCCAAATATTATCGATGTTGCAGCCCAAAATTATCGATGTTGCAGCGTGTCTGCATAGAATAAAGAACTCAAGCTCTCTTAGCAAAACATTAGAAAAAAACACCCACTCTAATCGTGGCATCACGACACACAAGTGTCAGTCAATAAGGCCCGCTTTTCATTCGGGAGTAACAGTCGTGAACGAGTCTTTATATAACTGCCATTACCACAAACTTTATCTCGCTGACGTACTGCACTCGTTATTGCATGATTAATCTGATCTACTCATCGCATTTGATTGGTGTAGGTTCCTCCAAATTTGGAAGTAGTAGCCGTTTAGTAGTACTCAAGTAGTCGATGTAAAATAGTGTAGATCTATCTGGATCTTTCCTCCGGATGTGTGCTTCTGTTATCTTTAATTAAATGACTTTTCGAAGACTTTTAAATACTTCCAAAGTAAGCTTATATGTGCAATTGTAAGAGCCATTTTGGTCAAAATTCCTGCGACAATCCAAAATTTTCGATCCATATCTGCCAGAGAGGATAGTTGAAATCGACCCGCAGGCAAATGACGTTTAATCAACAACACACTTTAAAATTAACTCACAGAATTTGTGGAAGTGGAAGCCAAATCCATATGGAAAATAAGGGGCCATGCCTGGGTGGACATATGCATGTAATCTTGAGAAAGCACAAGAATGAATATAATACAATAAACTCAGGAAGGATTGGAAATTATTAAGGCTAAACGAGACATGTGCATATTTGTTTTCCTAGATCAAAATTTCCTGCAAAAGATTTGCACTAAAATATCATACTGACATATCACTTATATAATCGTTTGCTAATTTCAGCCCAGCAAACAGGGCTAGTCTGGTCCGCGTAATCGACCCTAAGATTGTTAATAGATTGTTGTTCGTTTACATTTTGAACTAGTATACACTTTAAAATACGATGTGCTGTCAGAATATCTAACGTTATTTAGGTTCACTGTACGCTTCTATATATAGCTAATATTCTAAACGTGAAATTTGGGAAATTTCAGAGGGCCAACATATTATGACGACAAATTTGGTTAGACAAATATTAGCCACTAAGTCTAAATAAGACTACAATCGAGCTAGATCACGACTGTAAATTCAACATTGAGGATTTTCAGTGTACGGTGGAGGGGGGTTGCCGACTGGGTCTACCATTACATGACCTTGTTGTGATGGCTGGTAACATTGTTGAGGGAGGTTATAACCTTGTTGTTGAGGAGAGGTATATATCTGTTGTGGTGGGGTATAACCTTGTTGAACTGGGTTGTTTTCGTGAGGATTCGTACCGTGCATTTGGGTACTCGATGTCGATGAATTCACCACGACAGTCGTCGGACCAGCGGGGGCACTGCTTAACCGGGTGAACGTAATGCCGCCATACCGTCGTCTTCGACGACAGTAACAAAACACTACCCAGAATACGGTTTTGAAAGCAAGGACGAAGATGACAACAATAATTACGATTACCATACCCATTCCATCATGACTATGTGAACATTCAGAACGACAAATATCGTCACCGCAACAAGTCTCATCGTTCCAGCACTGTGAATCGCTATCACAGGAAAACACTACCTTCGAACAGAAGACCAAGGAAATCAGGATAGAAAATCGCCACGATATCATCTTTAAATCGCTATACAAAGCCACTCTCGTTATTATGTCTTATTCTGAAGCTCTGATGAACAGTCAAAGAACTTCCCTCACGTTTTGGGCGAGAATATGGCCTCGACTGTAGAAATATTTAAAGCGTTTTGTAATAGCAGCAGCCTACGCAGTGCATACATTCATGCGAGTAGATCTCATCTAGATTACATGATGCACACTAAAACTAATTTACATTGCCAATGTTTTATGTTCCAGCCTTTATATATTCGCCTGTTACGTATTCTGTCATGAGACATTATTTGTAATCGTGGGCTCACGGTTAAAAATAAGGTTAAATGTGCTGATGGTCAGCGGTTATATGACATAAAAAAGCGTAAGATGAGATTGAATAAAGATCTGAGTTTAAGATATTGGGCAGTGTACAAGTAGAGAAAGGAAACCCAGGAAGTTTTTTACATGTAATTAGCTTTACAGGTTCGAGCAGGTAGGCGAAATAGGAAAGAGTAGGAAATGGTAATAAAAGAACGACTTGTTAAGACATCGTTAAATGTGAGTAGAACATTCCAATGGGCTGAAGACATAGAATAAAGAACTGAAGCTCTCTAAACATAACATTAGAAATACACCCACTCTATTGTAGCATCACGCCACACAAGTGTCAGTCAATGCATGGGACCCACTTTTCATTTGTATGGTGTATCAGTCGTGAACGAGTCTTTAACATGGTCCAGATATAACTTCCATTACCACAAACTCTATCTGGCTGATGTACTGCACTTGTGATTCGTTAACCTGACCGACTTATCGCATTTGATTGGTTTAAGCTCCTCTGTTGGTTTAGTTTCCATCGCAATTGATTGCTTTAAGTTTCTCCATCGTGGTATAGTAGAAGGAGTTGAACTCAAGTCTGAGATGCGTTATCTTAACGATGTAAAATAGTGTATATCTATATCTGGATCTTTCCTCCGGATGTGTTTTGACTTTTAAAATACATTTAAAAAAAAAAATCCAAAAACGTACTTCCCATGTAAGTTTACTTTCAAAGTAGGTGAGACGTACTTCCAAAGCAAGTGCCATTTTGGTCCAAATCCATAGAAAAGATAGTTGAATCGCCCCGCAGGCAAATCACGTTATGATCAACAACTCACATTGAATTAACTCATTCTTAAAGTGGAAGACAAGACCATATATAAAATAAGGGAGTTAACAAACGGTTGTTTATTTGTATTCTGAACTACGTACTATACACCTTAAATACGATGTGCTGTCTTAATATATAATGTCATTTAGGTTCACTGTATACTTCTTATATTCGAAACGTGAAATGACTAAAAAATTGGTTAGACTAATATTAGTCACTATTAAAGTCTAACTGGAGTACAATAGAGTTAGATCAGTGTAAATTCAAGATTGATGGTTGTCAATGTACGATGGAGGAGGATTGCTGACTGGGTTAACCATTACATGACTTTGTTGTGACGGCTTGTTACCTTGTTGAGGAGGGTTATTGCCTTGCTGTTGAGGAGAGGTATATATCTGTTGTGGTAGGGTATAACTTTGTTGAACTGCGTTATTTTCTTGAGGATTCGTAGCGTGCATTTGGGTACTCGATGAATTTACCACGACGGCCGTCGGGGCGTTGCCAAACCGAGTGAACGTAATGCCACCATATCGTCGTCTTCGACAGCAGTAACAAATCCCCACCCAGAATACGATTTTGAAAGCAATGGCGAAGATCACAACAATAATTACAATTACGGAACTCAGTCCTTCACTGCTATTCGAACGTGAATGTGTTGAACAATCAGAACGACAATTATTGTCACTGCAACAAGTTTCATAGCTCAAGCACTGTGAATCGCTATAACAGGAAAACACTACCTTCGAACAGAAGACCACGGCAATCGGGATCGAAAAACGCCACGATATCATCTTTATCAATCGCTATACAAAGCCCCTCTCGTTATTATGTTTTATGTCTTACTAGTCTGAAGCTCTGATTAACAGTCGAAGATAGAGCGAGAATATGCCTCAACTCTAGAAGTATTTAAAGCATTTTTAATAGCAGCCTACGCAGTGCATATATTCTCAAGTGCGTGGCCATTCATATTGCATGACGCACATTAAGACCCTGTTTACACTATACCGGATTCACATGGTCACGAAATCGTTTTAAGTTTTTTTACGGTATCTTTTTCCACAGAACTTTTTCACTCTGCAGGTAATGTTAAAGCAATGATGCTGTCATACTTGACTTCTGGGAGTAAAACTCGCTTTTAAACGGCTAATTTTGACGTCGTGACCATGCGAATGCGGTATAATATAAACGCTGAACCGGATTCGTATGGCCTGCAGGACATCAAAATTAGCCGTACCAAAGTGACAAGGAATATCGTAAAACTTATAAACTGATGTCGTGACTATGTGAATTCGGTATAGTGTAAGCGGGGTCTAAAACTAATTTGCATTGCCAATGTGTACGTGCATAAGTTCATGAGACATTATTTGTAATCGTGGACTAACGGTTACAAATTGAGCCACTCTCTTTCACATGTCTTATTTCTTACTGATGAAGAGTCAAAAGACAGAGCGGGGATATGGCCTCAAATCTAAAAGTATATGCGACGTTTTGTATATAACAGTATTATATGATAACAGCGACACTGTCTACGCGCGCAGAGTATTTAATAATTTAAGAAATCATATGACGTACATAATTTACGATGCCAAGTTTTCCGCCTTTAATATTCGCGTGTTACGTATATGGCCATGGGAAATTATTTGTAATCGTGGGCCCATCGGTTAGGAATAAGGTTAATATACGCTAATGATCAGCGAGATTGAATAAAGATCTTGATAGGTACTGAGTTTGAGATATTGGTACAAGTAGAGAAAAACCCAGGAAGTTTTTTACATGTAATTAGCTTTACAAGTTCGAGCAGGTAGGCGAAAAGGAAAGAGTAGGAAATGTTAATAAAAGGACGACTTGTTATAAGACATCGTTTAATTTGAATAGAACATTCCAATGGGCTGAAGACATAGAATAAAGAGCTGAAGCTCCTAAAACAAAACATTAGAAAAACACCCACTCTATTGTAGCATCACGACACACAAAGTCAACAGTAGTCAGAAGTGAACGAGTGCATGGTCCAGATATAGCTTCCATTACCACAAACTCTATTTCGCTGATGTACTGCACTCGTGATTGGTGAATCTGATCGACTCATCGCATTTGATTGGTTTAGGATCTTCTGTTGGTTTAGGTTCCATCGCATTTGATTGCATTATAGGTTTCTCCATCGTGGTATGAGAAGGAGTTGAACTGAAATCTGAGACTTGTTATTGTCAACGATATAGAAAGTGTAGATCTATCTGGATCTTTTTTGGAGTAAAAGAAAATCAGGATCGCTTAGCGAACATTTAAGTTTGCATCTCTTGGAGTATTTAAAACAGAAAACTCATGATTTTTTCTGTAGTGGACCATCTTAAGTGACTAATATTAGTCAAACCAATTTTTTAGTCATAATGTGTTGGTCCTCTGACCCAAATTTCGAATATTACAAGTATACAGTGAACCTAAGTGAGGCTAGATATTAAGACAACACATCGTATTTTAAAGTGTATAGTAGTTCAAAATATAAATAACAACCGTTTGTTAACTCCCTTATCTTACATATGAACTTGTCCTCCACTTTAAGTTAATCAACTATCCTTTCTATGGATTTTTTCTTTTTTATACAAAGATCACGAGAATTAAACAAAAAGTTTTATTAATTAGAGTTTTACCCCGAGTAAACAAAAGGGGTCGATTGGCTTATTCTATTGTTTCATCGTTCTATTGCATTGTTCTCTATAATTTATGAATATACACAGCAAAATTGGAAATTCTTGCAAGAAAAATATTCTTGCAAAATTCTTGTTTTAAGTAAAACAATACTTAATTTGAGCAATACTATTCTTAGCAACAATTTAAAATTCTTGAAACAAGTAAGAATATTTCTGCCTAGAATTATTTCTCTTAAAATAAGACAAATAAATTCGAGACAAGAATTATATTCTCGCTAGAAATGTAACATTCTTGAAACAAGAATCAAGTAAATTTGGGGAGAATATAAAATTCTTAAAATACGAATATAACAAGAATAATATTCTCGCAAGAATTGCAACATTCTTGAAACAAGAATCAAGTAAATTTGGGGAGAATATAAAGTTCTTAAAATAAGAATACGACAGGAATAATATCCTTGAAACAAGAACAATGTTGGAACAAATTTATTCTCATTCTTAAATCTAGTAAATTAGTTCTACCTATTACTTAATTTTTATTAGAAGTGGCTCGATACAGTTTATTAAAAGTCAGACACTTAACATTTAAAGACGTTCAAACGTTATTAGGATAGCATTAAGGCATTTTGAAGATTTTAACTGAAAATGTTTTTTTTAGTTTATTTATGAACTAAAAATCACACTATTAATTGTTAGTAACAGATCAAATCACCCATGCTTACATCAGCTTATCCTGGAATTTTCTTCAGCTAATACTGTTGGGGAAAGTCACCCATTTCTTTTCATGTTTTTTTTACCTGAATTTTGTTATAACTATATGGAGCCAGCTTGAAAGGCAATTCAATTAAATATTTTTGTATTTCACCCGGAATGTTTGAAATAAAAATATCCATTTCAAATCTAAATTGTACTGTACACTTTGGCATTAATTGTCATCGCTGAAAACGTATCGTTTTCATAATATATGAGCTCAGTGAATAGATTCATTTGAAATGGATATTTTTAATTTCAAACTTTCCGGATGAAATATTAAAATGTTTCAACCCTAAAATCACTCAATGCTATAGGTTGGCTAGAATAAGCCCTTCAATAAACAGTAAATAGTTATGACAAGGTGATTCAACATTAGTAGTAATATATAGGTGCGATTAAGTCCACTGCACATAAAGAAGAAAGCAGCTGATTGCCGCTTTTTATACAAACAATACATTATACCTGGTAACATTGTTCTGGATACATATGTTTGTTTCACTGTGTAACATACAAGTTGAAACAATGTGCCATTTGGTGAAATAGTGTTGAAACAATGTGCCACAATTTATGTTAATAGTCTTGACTGCCTGTTTCATGCAAGATACTATATACAATTTAAATTTTTCTAAAAACTCTTACCAGTCACAAATGAAGAGGATTTCGTCCTTCAATATGCTCCTCAATTATATCACAAAGGTCATATTTCACTGTAACATACTTGTTATTCTCTTTATCTTTCTTCCAATGAAAGACATTAAAGTCCACTAGACTGTCATAAGGATAAATTGCAGTAACATCCTCTGTACTCTCCGAAACGTGATAAGCTTGATGTTTTTCATCGAAAGATAACGTCTTAAGCAACTCTACATCAAAGTATGTAAAGTCCAGAATTGACCATATGCACACAATGACTCCAAAAACAGGCAATGCAGGGTCTCCAGCAACATCAATAGCAATAATACCAGACTTTGCAAACTTTGTTCCAAAAAGCTTGATCCAACTTACTTTGTAAACATCCACAATTTCAATTGAGGGTAGAAGGCCATGACATTTAAAACTTCCGCTTTCACAGAATCTACCACTTGCTTTACCAGTGTGCGTGTACTGTCCATTATTGATTCCATTGCAACCTGAACATATTGATTGTATTCATATTATATGTAGCATTTCAGGTACATAGTTTTTCTAAAACCACACAATTTGACTCTTTAAGGAGAGATTGTTTCATGCTATGTACTTTACACAGTTCAGCTTTAATTTTAAGCTTCAATTTTAATTTAACTTCAAATTTCACTCAAAATTATACCAAACAACAGGTGATTTCAGAGAAATAAAAAAACATTATCAGGTGGATAGCACTATCTAGTTTTCATTGGCCATTGATGTTTAGCAATTTACCATTTGTTTATGCAAATAGGGATGTGGGTTGGGTACACTATTCTGTACCAAGGTTTCATCAATAAATATTTATACACACCTGAGGTATTTTATTCCTTTCTTTCACCTTTAAGAGAAATGAGGCAGCACTCTTTGTAATATCAATATTGTCAACATTCTAAAACCACATAAATTATTTTACACTTAAATAACTAAACTACTTGGTTTGTGCACATAATATCACAGTTATGTTAATATCACAGTAATATTACAGTTATGTTTTGTGATACCATGTATTTAGATAATTCACTTGACAGCACAGATGAATACTGCTATCATTTTATTTATATCACCGCCTATATTCAACATGCCATCATTTAAGTAAACTGCCAGCATTTCATACATGCTAAATAGCAAATGTTTCATATATGGTAACTAGAGCACTTAAATATGGTTTTTTGAAAAGTCAAAGCACTTGTTATGATAGAGTATTGTAATCACAGTTTGTTCGTAATGACAACACTCTCCTTTGCGGCTGAACAATATAGGTACCTGGTTCTTATCTATATTCATTTCCAATTCCAATTCTTCATCACTACTGCTCTCATCTGAGGCTGAGTCGACTGAGAAGTGGTGATCAATATCGTCCATCATCTATTATCCTCATTGTTGTGGTTAAATTCAACGTTGGTATTATCCTCGATATTATCGTAGACTTCTTTATGAGATCTTGTAATGTGCTTGTATAACGAATTATATTTCGTAAATGTTGCTGGACAATTCTCGATGCCACACACTATTTGGGCTCATTTCCATGAACCTTATTATAATGATTAAGCAACGTTCGTAGTGAAATTGCTTGAAAACAATTGCACAATCTACACTCCCAACGCCTTTCATTTATAGGACGGTGTCTTTTCATTTTAAAAGCATATTCTGAACGGATAATTCCTCACTATAAAATTGTAAAATCACAGAGAACTTCAAAAATATAAAATTCTCCCTGCAAAGCATTTTGGGACTAGAGTTCGCTGGTCAGGCGGTGCGGCGGCGCACTTCTCATGTTACTAGCGCGCTCGACAAAGGTGAAGGTGTCCAACGTTTGTTATCGCAAGAAAATACGAAAATGTCGAAAGATTTACTCGAAAAAATCGCCGAGATTGATCAAGACGTCGCAGATAGTTTAATAGGTAAGTATATGTTCTTATTTTATGTCATAATAATTAAGAATTGTCGTCGCATACATATGTTTGAATTCGGGAACGCGATGCAAATTTAAATTTGCCGCGGTAACGAATATAAATTAATACCGTCAATCCTTCAGTTTTTTCACCTTACTTGCTTCGTACTATTACGAATTGACAGGTAAAGTATATTATCTGCGATCGAGTGTATAAACTAAGGTATTATAAATGAAAATGGAACAATGCTGAGACTTTTTGATTAAGCTATATTTTTTAATTTATAAAAGCACTTCATTTTTTAATATTCGGGGGTCCCCTGTCATGTTTGGAGGGGCGGGATTTTTTGAATATAAAAATAGAGAATAGTTTGGAACAATTATATATAGAATACCAGGCTAACCTGCCTCTACACAGTTAATGTCATATAGTCATATAGATACATGTACCTTGTGTTATGTTACTTAATCCATTATTGGACTTTAAAAGAACAAGAATAAACAATATTTTATACAGTTCTATATTCTAAAATGTACACTCTAACAGATCTTTAACATAATGCACTATTGGCCTGATATTTTTTAATTGTACCCATATGGAATACATCAATGCAGGTTTCATTCATATTATATTTTCTAACCTGTATATTATTTTCAGTGGTTGGCCTCACAAATGATGATCTTAAGGAACTGTGTTATGATGCATTAAAGGAAATTATTCCAGGCGATGGCATGAAATTGATTTTACTGCGGTCACGCATCTGGAAAGTAATATCTCAGGTATAAAATAATGTTTCTTAGTACAATCTTTTAAAATGATCAAGTATTTAGTTTCAAGTGAGAGTCGACAGAGAATATTATTTTAGACTAAACTATATAATTATTTAATATACTTTGCATTATTAGGAAACTGAGAAGGCAACACCAACTGATAACTCTAATCCAACAACAAAGGCTTTGGTTGAAAAGAGAAATATTGATATGGTAGTCTGTGTGGATGATCATGTTGACTTGTCAGGGGATGATACTTTATCATCATCATCATCATCATCAACAGATGATAAGGGCCTTACAGAAGCTGGAAAGGGTAAGTATAGAAATTTAAAAATCTGTCATTCTGCATTTCTTATATATGTAACATATCTGAAAAGTTGTGCCGTGTCTGCTGAATGCATTGTTCATTTCCTATTGCGCATAATGACAAAAATAAAAATGTTGATTGTTATAGTTGCCAAAGTTGTTCATCTTATGAAGAACGTGCACTTGTTGTTTGGAAGTGGAAAGCTGAATAAATCTGCCAAGAAGCTCATTGACCTTATTTATTTGATTAAGGTAATTGTTACTTTGATAAAGAAGTAAGATAACTAATTATTGTCATACTACACAGCCACTCAGCCAGTGCTTATGATGAAAATGTTTCATGCAAAATTGTGTTTTTCAATGTAGGATCATGAGGATCCAGAAGCAGTGTGCAGCCGGCGACAGGGTAAGAGTATGCCTTTGCTGTGTCTTGATAAAACATCAGCCTACCTGATATGCCAAGGTACGCTAATCTTTACTGTGGCATTGAAGAGTCTCATGAGAGCAGTCCTTGCATTAATTGGACTGTTTTATGTTATTGATGTGGATTATCCAAAATCCCATGAGCTAGGTCTCACGATGCTCCACAATTTATTTATAAACTTGGTCGCAAGCGACAGGCAACCCCACAGAGTACTTACTCCAATTATGGTATGTTTTAATTTGTTATTTAAAGACATGAACACCCCTGCAGACCTATATAACTCATTTGAGTCTGCAAAACAGGACTATCTAGAGTTCAAACAGAACTCATCTGATGATTTTTAAATGTTGATAATATAGAAATAGAGGGCTTAAGCTTCGCATTTGAAGACATCTAGGCTGAGTTGATTTTTACTTAAAATTTGGACGGCATTCCTTCGCATCCTATTTTCATTCCGGCCTCAAAGGAATCATTATACAATTCACTTCGAACAGATCACGATTCCCATCATTGCCTCATATTTCCCCCTGTCGTTTGCCATTTCTAACGGAATGCTTAAGCCCTCTGGCCTTTTTAGTTATGATTTGAATAGTACAATGTAGAATTGAGTGCCTGAGGCCGGTTGTACGACGAAGGCGGATAGCGCTATCCACCGGATAGTGTTTTTTTCATTCGCTCTAAAATTGCTCGTTGTTTGGCATAATCTAGATTAAAGCTTAGTAATCTTAAGTTAGGGGACCTCTTTTTGTCGGCTCCAAATATTTTATTTCATTGCCTTTTAGGCATGTTTAAAAGGGTTGAAAAAAACCACTATCCGGTGGATAGCTCTATCCGCCTTTCGTACAACTGCCCCCTGGACCCTATAGTTTAAATGAAACTTGCATGCATGTACTTTGGGTAATTTACTTTCTGGCCTTTCGTATTAGTGTAGTATTGTTTTTGTTTTCTGGGGCTTTTAGCATACCGAATGTATTAATAAATTTTAAATAGAACTACAATAACCTTGAATTAAAAAAGTGTTGTTTTCTGTATCAGCGCACCTGCCCCCAAGAAAACCGTTCTTAAATTGAGAATATAATCTTAACCTTTATACTTATTTTAAGAATATGTATTTCTCATTGTTCTTAATTTAGGAAATATGTTCTTGTAACAAGTAAAAATGTTCTTGCATTCTAGGGTTATTCTCGCAAGAACAAATGTTCTTGTATCAAGAAAATATTCTTGTATCAAGAACAAATATTCTTGCCAAGAATATTATTCTTGAAACAAGAATATTTTTCTATGCAAGAATAATATTCTTACTATACGGACAAGAATGTATTTGCTTGCTTTGAGCAAAATTTTGCTCAAAGCAAGCATTTTTTTTCTTGATTCAAGAATGACAAATTTTGCTGTGTATGCAAAACTTTTTTCGTCGCTTTTCTTGGCAAACTAAAATCCTCATTCCCCTTACTTCCCTGCACTTTCGTGCACGATAACTCAAAAAGTAATAAAGCTAACTTGATGTTAAAGTTTTCATGGTTGACTTTAAAGACAATTGGCTCGGGGGTGAACTAAAAGTTTTGTATTCTGTTCAGTCTAAGTAAAATAGGGACTGGTTAACGTTATTTTCAGATAGATCGCAGAAGTTTTATATTTATAGACTGCAAAACGTTTAATAATGGACAAGTTTTATTTATTCTAGTTCAGCTCCGACGCCACAATATTTAGAACTAAATAAAACCAATTCTGTCGTTCTAGAGTTAAAACCCAGTTTGTCAGTATCGTGTTTGCAAAAATCGCCTTTTTTCCACCATTGACACACCCAGTGTCTGGTCTGGGTAACTATAGTGATTGAAGATTTCTGCAACTCTTTCTTCACTCAGAGCAACTTGGCTTGCAATATGGCATGAACAGATTTTTATATTTTTCAAAATTAAAGAAAAATTTTTTTCTGTAGTGGACCACCTTAAAGTCTAACTGGAGTAGGATAGAACTAGATCAGGAGTGTAAATTCAAGATTGACGGTTGTCAATGTACGGTGGAGGAGGATTGCTGACTGGGTTAACCATTACATGACCTTGTTGTGACGGCTTGTAACCTTGTTGAGGGAGGTTATAACCTTGTTGTTGAGGAGAGGTATATATCTGTTGTGGTGGGGTATAACCTTGTTGAACAGGATTCGTAGCGTGCATTTGGGTGTTCGATGAATTCACTACGACAGTCGTCGGGGCATTGCCAAACCGAGTGAACGTAATGCCACCATACGATCGTCTTCGACGACAATAACAAATCGCCACCCAGAATACGATTTTGAAAACAACGACGAAGATGACGATGATAATTACGATTACGGAACTCAGTCCATCATTACTACGTGAAGATGAACAATCAGAACGACAATTATTGTCACTGCAACAAGTTTCATAGCTCAAGCACTCTGAATCGCTATAACAGGAAAACACTGCCTTCGAACAGAAGACCAAGGAAATCAGGATCGAAAAACGCCACGATATCATCTTTCAATCGCTATACACAAAGCCACTTTCGTTATTATGTCTGATGTCTTACCAGAAAACGCTAATGAACAGTCAAAGAACAGAGCGAGAATATGGCCTCAACTCAGAAGTGTATGCGACGTTTTATATATAGTAACAGCCTACGAGTATTCATTTAAGTGTGTAGATTTAATAATTTAACAAATCATATGACGTATATAATTTGCGATGCCAAGTTTTTAGGTTTCCGCCTTTAATACTCGCGTGCTACGTATTGGCATACGGTAATGCAAATATATTAATTTGTCAAGTTTTTAGATTTCCGCCAAGTCAAGCCATTTGTCAAGTTTTTAGACACCAAGTTTTTAGATTTCCTCCTTTAATATTCGCGTGGTACGTATTGGCATACGGCCATGGGAGATTATTTGCAATCGTGGGTTCATGATTAGGAATAAGGTTATATACATCGAGGTTCAGCGGTTATACATGACATCGAAAAGGTGCAAAATTGGCTTCAAACCAAGATTTGATGCGTGCTAAGTTTGATATATTGGCTAATGTACAAATATGTAGTCTTACACTTACGAACAGGTGGGCAAGTAGGAACTGAATTAATAAAAGGGTGTTTTTGTAAGACATCCCTTTACGTCAATGGAACATTCCGATGAGCTGATGGCATAGAGAAAAAGATTGCTTTAAAATATTCAATGAAAAGCCCGCTTTCTCTATTTGGGTGTGACGTCGGAACAAGTCTTTCACATGCCCCAGATATAACTCTCACCACATCCGACCGCTACAATTCGCTGACCTTCTGGCGTGCTGCGCTTGCGATTGGTTAGTCGGACCGAATCGCATTTAATTGATTTAGAGTGAATTGACCCGGAAAGCCCCGGATCTATCTGGGTCTTTTTACCGGATGTGTGCTCACTCTTCAAAGACTTTTCAAAGATTTTTCAGATAAAATTAATAAAGGTGGTTCAAAGTACGGTTATTTGTACGGTTATATAACAAGTTAATTTTTAACAATATTTTGAAATCGATCTACCTAACCTTTTAATCAAGAACTTTCTTTAAAATGAATTTGTGGAATTTTAAGTACCTCTCATAGACCAACACCTAAAAGACTTTCAAGGATCGCACACTTCGACAGCGGCAATCGCACCCCCGGATGTCTGTCCAGAGAATTAAAATCCAAATTTCCTTCAAAACTTCTTTTTCAGAAATTTCAACAGTTAAAAAACTATTTTACATATATTCATTAGAAACTTTCGTATTTTGAGATACCCCCGAACACAAAACAACGCTTAGCGGTATTTTGTTTTAATTGATCTGATCCGCAAAATATTTGGCATTCATAAAGATCACAATTGGTAGCCATGATACCATTTGAAATCTTCAGCCCGTATTTAGTTAGAATAGTCACAATTGTGAAATTTGAGAATAGTCACAATTGTGAAATTTGAGAATAGTCACAATTGTGAAATTTGAGAATAGTCACAATTGTAAAATTTGAGAATAGTCACAATTGTGAAATTTGAGAATAGTCACAATTGTGAAATTTGAGTATAGTCACAATTGTGAAATCCAAGATGGTAGAATATATGCAAGATGGTAGAAACTCTATTTGCTAGCAGAAGTTCGCAAATATCTCAAAGCGTAAAGAATGAAAATATGTATTCTGTAACTGTGTTCCACATGAGAAAAATTTTAGCGATGCACAGGATAATCATTTTCTATTCAACTGGATATTGCATCCGATGTTATTACTGCGATCTCTTTTCAAGAAAAAGTAAAAACTTACCTTATAACCAGCTCTGATTCATATCGGACTAAAGTATTCTTCCTGTTGACCAAATCAAACCATTCCAAGACTAGTTTACGTTCGTCCGTTTCGTTACCTTACGAGAATACAAAATGTATCTTATGTTAAGATAATGGTAATGATGGTAGTAGTACGTTTGGTGAGAATAGCGGTGGTGATGATGGTTGTTGTGTTTACTATAGTGATATGACTACAGTGAAAATAGTATTAAAAAGTAGTGACAGTCATGCACATGGTAACAATGTAGTCTGCGCACATGCATAGTCTATTACATCAGTGGCATAGTATGATTGCCGAACGTAATGTGAACATGGACTAATATTAACAGTTGTGATGGTATAATAATGATAATCCCGTTGAGATAGATTGCGAAATCAGCTACAATTCGTCACTTACCAGATTCAGATTCCACCTGTGCCATCTTCATCTCTACCGAAATACCACGTTCCTCTAGTTCCATTTGCCTGACTTCACATTCTCCAAGCTCTCGCTGTATTGACTGAGCAATCCTCAGTCTCTTTCGTTTCCTCTCCCTCATTTCCAACATTATGTGGAACTCCTGATTTTTCTTTTGTCGTTTTAAATCACGTTCTTTCTCCGCGAGCTGAAACAAAAGAGACAACACTAAGACGAGGAAGGCTTGACAGTTTGCATCTCCTGTATCCTAGAAGCTCGCTCGTATTTACTACATGTCAGACACCGCGGAAATTGGTTTGCGTTTATAGAGACTTCGCAGCAATCCTTCATACTTAGACTTCTAATTTGGTGAACAAAATGATTTATAAATGCTAAACAAAATATGACTTACACAAAAGATTTGAAGCTTGCACATGGTATTAAAAACAAATTGTCTTAATTAATAGCCTTGTGTATATATTTTAGTCTCAAAATGGCCATTTAACAGCCGCCAAAAGTTTTTTAAGAGCTTTCAAAAGATTACAAAGTACGCAGTCAGAAGGAAATTTGAACTTGTTTTAACTTATTCCGTAGTATTTTCATTGAGAGCAAAAGAGAAATCCACAAATGTGAACCAGTGAGTATTTCCAGCTAAATTTTATAAGCATCAATTCCTGCGGTGTCACAGAGAAATCATGTTCCCACTTGAGCAATAACGGAAACCTTCCTTGATCAAACCTTCTCGGGTTGAACGAAACTACGTCAGTCAAGAAATGGTTATAAGATGATTTTAATCTCTCGTTTTAATAAGTACTATATATGCTAATTTCTATCGTTTTTCTGAACTGGTTATCATATTGTAATATGACATCTTCTGTTTATAACTCCATGGGGCACGATCTATCGGAATGAATTTAGGGGTACGACTTGGAACTTAGGTGTCAAAACCACCCCCAAAATATCATGCTCTAGTTGAACTAGGTTTTTACCTGCAGTTAATTAAGTGAACACACTCCGTTTAATCGATACCAAATTATATTAGACAAATACAAACCTGGAATCGTCTTTTTTTCCCCCTTTCGGAGGCGGACTGCTTCGGGAAGTTCTTCTTCCTCCTCGCTGGATTCGTAATTACTTTCAGGAGAACACACATCTGACAAATCTGGAGATCTCACATCATCTACAAAGGGATTTAATATACATGTATACATTAGGTTGGATAGACCTAACCTCGACAGAGGTCTATCTTATTGTAAACTGCTTTTCCTAAAACATCTTAAAATCATGAAATCATTAATTAGCCGTTAACGTCAATCGTGAAGTGTCCATTGCCGGCCAAATCGTAAATTCATTACTAACCCGCATCGCTGAGGGCAGCGTCTGGTGACTGAACGCCATCAGTGTCGCTTTTGGGTTTCTTTTCCTTCTTTCTTCGTTTCTTCTCTTTCTTTTCTTTCCTATGTTCCTCTTTCAATCTTCTCTTCTCCTCCTTGCTTTTCTTGTCTTTTTTGTGATGTCCACCAAAGAGATTGGACCAAAGGTGTCTCTTGGGGGAGGTTGGGGACAGCACACGGTCTTCGTGGAGGGTAGGGAGAGGCATTTGGGGTGGCTCATGACCAGGTTCAGGAACAGTTTCAGGCACAGGTTCAGTAGGGAGCTCGAATGGTTCTAGTGGCTCGGGTTGTGACTTAGGTCTTGTGTCTGAAGAAAGAAAATATTGCCTGCAGTGAGTCACTGAGTCTTATAGAGTACCCTCGCGGTTCAGTTTAGTTCCATATTGCTCCTCCTGGAGGTATAGTAAGGCTCTAGCGACCCAGTAATGACATAACGGGAAACGCTAACCTTTTGGTACTGGTTAGCTTTATAGTTTGTGATAAACACGGTGTTGCTATAACAAAAAGCCTTAATCTAAAACCATTGATACAAGATAGCTCTATCAGCGGCAACGTCGCTTTAATTGTGGTATAACAACTGCCTAAAACATTTCTCGATGTTTCGCCCTAAGGCCCTCAGGTGGAAACGTCGAGAAGTGTTTAGGCAGTTGTTTGAAGACGCTTTGCAACGCTGCTACATAGTTATATTCGAACGTATTTATCCGTGATACATATAGAATGTTTTTCAAAAGTCAGATTACAAAAGGGGGGGCGGGGAGTTTGTCTGATTTATTCCTGAGACCTTATTAATAAGTTCCTAACTTCTTCCCAAGTGATGAGGATATACATACGATATTGGCTCATACCTTCGTCAAATGAATCATCAGTCATGGCTGCTCTATAATACGCAGACCAATGTTTCTTCGGGTCTGCATTTCGTCGTCGCCCGGCCGATTGTCGGCCGATGCGTCTCGGAGTAGCTTCGCCAAGACATGCTCTAAGATCAGATGTTACGTTCTCTTGGTTTCCAGGGCTGCCGCTGCTGTCAGGCGGCATTTCGACTGCCTTTGTGATCAAGAACTGATCCGAGAAGGCCATTGATTCTGGGTACTTTGCACGTTTGGAGTTTCGTCGACGTTTACCTGAAATGTTACACTTAATCTTATTCAACCCTGCAAAAAGCGCTGCTGAAACATCAGAAAGGTGAAGGGGAGGTGTGGGGGGAAGCACTGTTAAACACGGGGGCACCTCGACGAACAGCGAGTGTGCCGAAGTCAACTATCAAAATGGGGTACAACTATACGCACAATAGACTGAGAAACAAGTACTGATAGAGAGTCAGAAATTCTGCTATTTTTACTTTCCTAGAGATTTTATGTACATAGATCTTGTTCATTACAAAGGAACATACATCAGGGGTCAGGGGGGTGATGATGATAATAACAATACTGTACCCATACCTTCTCCACTTTCCTCAACAGCGTCAGGTTTTTTATCCTCCCTGGCATCTTGAACTTGATGAGCCCGCGGTGGTTTCGGTGGTGCTTCGGGCGAGGCAACAATCTTGTGCCCAGTTTCTTTCTTCGTTTCCTTTTTCTCCTCGGGTTTACGCTTATGTAAGAATAGTCTCCTGGTACCTCTATCTGATTTCCTGACCGCGCTAACACTGGAACGCCTTAGAGGCCTGGCTTCTAGTTTTGAATATCTATGAGCTTTCCGACTGGCACTGCCTCGAGAGATAGGCGTTCCCGAAGGCTTTACGCTTACTTCCGACTGCTTTCCGACCTCTTCATCTTCCTTATCCGACAATTTCTCAACACTAGAAAACGAGAATACTTGTTATATAGCTAATAAATATTCGATTTTACATCCATGCTGGGAAAACCCTGTAACGCAACTGAAATCTACGAAGGATTAGATAAAACAGTAAATAACTAATACAAGACAAATCGACAACCTCGGTTAGCTTTCTTTAAACACTGTGGTGCAACTGGTTCGAGTCAACCAAAAGTGAGCAGAGAATAAATGCAAGTTAACACACAAGTCACTTGCAAGTCTTATGCGAACGAGTAAATACTGAATCCTGTCGCTGAACTCTATATAGAACTGGAAGGCTAACAGTGATATGCGATAAACATGCCTTCCTCAAGCCAAAAACGGTTTTTCCTAGGTGGTTATATATCGGCCTAGTGATTAATTTTCTTTTTCTTTTTTAGCTAAATAAAAGTCTCTTTGCTTTAATTGTCTTGGTCACACACCTGCTAAGCGAGATGATCTCATACGGCGACACTGATACATTATGTTCACTGGATGGAGTGCTGCTCTGGGGAGTTCCACGACCGTTTATCTGATCCTTCAGGTTCTTTGGAACTTTGAGTACTTTTCGGGGGGGTGATCGTACATCTGCCGTCTCTAAGTCAATCGGTTTTTCGATTTTCTGACGCATGCTCATATCAAAGACTCCAATCGAATGAGACCGACGTGTTTTTTGCTCCACGGGTTGAACATCTGGTAGAAAAGGAAATTCGTTCAGTAATGTTTCTTGTTAATCCAGTTTAAATAAAGGAATGCGCCTAATTTGTAATTTTACCAATAACTTATCAGTTTTAAAATAGTTTTAAAAACCGTATAACTCTATCAGTCCTTGAATTTTCTTCTTCGGAGTTCTCTTTAATTGACTTATTCTTATTACAGCAACTAAAAACCAAAACCTTTGGGCCGACTTCATCCCACCAGGATACAGCTTCTCAACTAGGGCCCGCTGTTTACATGAGACGGGCCGAGCTAGCTCGGAACTGCCGAGATCTTGCTTTACATATTCTTTCACCATATTTGTAAAATTGCATTCATATGGAGCCAGGCCCGCCTGAACGAAGCGAGATCTCGCCTTTAACGGGCTCATATGAAAACATCAAGCGGGCCAGCAAAAGCAGCGAGCCATCATATGAACAGACCCTTAGTCATGTCGCCTCTTGCATATCAGTTTTGATATACGTCCCCCTGCGATGTCCTACGATAATCTTAATCTAAACTTCTTTCTAATACAAATTATACCAGATGTCCTCTCTAACAAAACTGTTTTTATCTATATAGTAAAGCTGTTAGGTCAAAAGCATATTTTTTATAGGAAAAGATTCATCTTCAATTGACCTTATAATCAGAGATGGAAAATCAAGCAAAAAAAGAAAAAGCTTGGAAGTCATAGATGTGAAAGAAATCGAGTGTTTAAATCAAAGTAAACTTAACACAGTACCTTGGTTTTCTTTGTCCTCAGTCGATTTTTCAGGCGTTTCATAAAATACTTTACGATAATGCTGTTTACAATAGAATTTTCCTTGCTGACTATCTTGTGGCGGGACATAACCATAATTACCCAGTCGTAGAGTCACCTCACAATGTTCACATTTGAAGCACTTGCGATGAAAGAAGAATCCTTCAGCCGAGAGTCTTTCGAAGACAAATATCCGTTCATTGCAGAAATGACAATGTTCGCTGTTACCAAGTGTACCACGAGCATGACGAACCTTGAAAAACATACATTCTTCCGTTTTGGATAAAGTCCTGCGGTGTATTGGAAAGGGAAGCGGGGGGACTCCCTCCCCCTGGTTAGAATTCTACATCAGGTTAGGGGTTGCCCCCTTCCCTTCAATGTCCATGTTTTAAAATGCTTATTGCTGCAGGTTAATTATTTAGTGATTTAATCCGCCAACAAAGAAAAAAGCGCCTCCCGCCCCGCTTTCTATTCCCCCCTGATATGGGCGTAAAGTTTCCACTTTATCACAAAATCATGAAACATAATACTTTGTGTAATGAAAACACAATGAAACATAATACTTTATATACATGAACTAAACTCTGGACTCAAAAGTCAAAGGCAGTAAAAAACTCTTTTCCGTTGAATTCATTCTTACCGGCATCTCAGGGTTGAATTATTACCAACATATCCTAAATAATTGTACAATAATTGTACTTATGCAGTTATGCTCTCTTGTTTTTCGCATGTATTATGTTCATCTTATGTGTCAAGTATCTGACGATGACTGTCTACCACACCGAATCTCATATATATTTCCCTTTGTTTTAATTCATATCTTTAATAACTTTATTCTTCGGATTTTTTATATTACTAAAATTTCTGAAACCTCATTAGAGAAAAATAAATCTGTATATTTATCTTGCAGGGGCAGCTCTATCAGTCGCAAACGTATTATCGATAAGATCTATGCTAGGTTCAATCTTTATTTATCCAGTCCTATACCAAGCTGTTGATATGAAAGATACTTCAGTTTAGGTTTCCTCGGACAAAATGGCTTTTTGTGGACCATTAGAGTGAACTGAATGAGTTATCTATGGTATATAGATACTGTTCAGTTAAGAAAGTAGAAACTAGAACAATCTACTACTTACAGGTGCTCCTGCTGTTGATTTAATCTGCTGAGTTTTATCGGCTGGCGCTCCAAACACTTGCTCAGCTAAAGCACTGATCCGGCTGCTTGGTTTATTGTTGGCACTATCCGATATCTGCATCTTTCCCGCCTCGCCAGTATTGTTGTTACCTTTCTTATAAGAAGTTAATGAAACATCCTTTCCTCCGTGCTTTGCCTTAAAAGCCAATATGATAAAATTTTTAAACCTAGTACATGTCCACAGTTAGACTATATATAGACACATGCAGGACATGCAGTAGCAAGGTTTAATCTCCCAGGACAATTTATGTACCAGGTTTCATTGATTAAGAGTCCCCACAGTTCATGGAAGTGGAGCGAGGACAGTCCTCAAGGACTTTCTTAAGCTACGCTATCAATAATGGATATCTATATCAATCTGCCCCTCCTGCATGGATCCAGCGTGACTGTAATGGGTAGCTATATTTAGCTAGTTAATCTATGCCAGATATTTCTGTCAATACTAAATTGATTTTAAAGGAAATACAAGGGGGCAATACGAAGGCCAATTCGTCGTAACTTAGCCCACTTGCCCTTTACCTGTAGACCTTGGTCATCAAGACTGTAGGGGAGTTCATTAAAAAGATCTATACCTACCTAGGGGAGTTCAATGAAAAGATCTACACCTATACCTATATATTAGGAAGGCGGCATTCTGCTAAACAGTGACTTGCTGGGTTTCATGGAAACCGAGCACCCCCTCCCCTCCCTCTAGAAAACCTTTCTTGCGAACGTGAAAGACATGCGCAATAAAATTTTCATTCTAACCTTGCTCTCATCAGACACTTTATATTTCTTGCTTGATTTTTCCGATGGCACCTCTTCCTTGTGCTTACGCTTATCCTTGACGAAAACAAAAACAACACAACGTGGTAACAGGGTTACTATCCACCACAACATTAGCAACAACCACCAGTAACCGATGAGCAATGACCTCGCAACAAGTCTCGCAACAACTTGGGGAATGGTCCGTTTTGGTAACTTTGTCTCACTCAATCCCTCGGTTAACATGTCTGTAGTTCTGTCATGCGCAATACGGTCGTTCCTACGCGTCAAGTCGTTTCTGTCATGCTCAAAACGTCCTCTCGTCTCCCTTAAATCGTTCGTACTACATGTGCGCCGGTGTTTCAGGGTATAAGATCGTGAAACTAGGCGATCATTATTTTGTCTTTCTTTCAACTTTCGCGTTATACTCTCCACTCGTGAACCCCTACTGACGTGACGCTCAGGACTCACAGACTAAATAATATACATAATATTATATATTATACCCTCCTCTGCCTTCAGTCTTCTTGACAAAAGCTCCCTGTGACTAAGAGGTTGTTTATGCCTAACCTGATATCTGAGCTTACTAGTGTTTTTTGCAAATTAAATGGTGTAGGGTAAATAAGAATATTTATATAGGAATTAAACGATTCAATGGTCAATGCGAAGAGCTTCAAAGCATAGCAAATTGTAGGCAGTTATTTCAAAGACGTAATATCGACAAGGTTTTGTCAAGCGTACTATAAGATGTACCAGAAAAGATGTACCAGAAAAGATAGCACTGGACAGTATTGTGCGGCAATTGGTGACGAACTTTAAAGTATTTGCTTGCGTACACACAGTAGACTAATTTGTATTTGAAGGCAAGTAATGGAATTGAATGGAAGTGGTCGATAACACGTAATGAAACTTCACTGATTTAGTTTAGATCCCAAAGGTTTTCCCAGGTCCCAGTTACCAGTACACGCGATTTGGTGCTTGTCGCAAGTTCGTTTATAGAGAGAAAGCAACTAACCTTTTTATTTCTCATGCTCAATCTTGAAATGTAGGACAGTTTGGATAACGGTGATTTATGTTTGTTTTCAGGCGATGTGACCTCGTCACTGGACGCGCTGCTTCGTGGTGGAACTAACAGGAAACAAAGACAAAACGTAAAGATCAATTCTAAACTGACCCCATTGTTGGTCTAGAAGGTTGTTCTGTTAATCTGCTTCAAAGAGGCTTTTTGGTTACACTGGATAGCTCTATCGGTTTCTATCAGTTCTAAACTGTCCTCTTCGAAAGTCGAGAAGATTGTTATATTTCTTAATGACCTTGCAAAGAAACATATCTTTTTATAAACGTGACATTTAGCTCTTTAAGTTCGAAAGGTTTACTCAAAACTGTTTTTCTAGTAGTCAAGTTAGAGTCATTCCTTGTTGATCTAATGTCACATTCATCGTTCTAAGAAAACTGCGAAGGAGGCTATTCTTTTACTGGCCTAATGTTATGTGCTGTACTCACTACATATGAGTTTATTATCAGGCCACAGAATACCGTGGTACCAATCAGTTCAATTTTCTTAACTATTCAATTTTCTTACCAGGTTTTTCGTCTTTGAAAGTCTCGTAATATTGAGCAAGATAGGTTACAATAGTGAGCATATCTGTCCTTGCATTATTTGCCATTTCTTCAGCTGAGATCTGTGGCGGTATTCCTAACTCATTCTCCGCTACACTAAACGCCTGCGAAAAAAAGATAATATATTTTTACTTTTATGTTGTTCTGCCACTTGTCGTCCTGCAACAGCGGATATATGCTGTGGGCTGTTCATCCGACATTGCCCAGGCAATTTCCATCCCAAACAAATATATATCTTTGGGCTACTTGGACGATCTTGGAACATCGCGGCGACCTGTTCCTGAAATAGTTTTATCAAGTGAAGGGCCACACCCTGTTGTATAAGCACTAAGCAAGGTAACTTGGTGCTCAAGACGAATCTCGATGAATTCCTACTTGCAACCATGGTGTGGTTTTTGGTCTAATTGGAATCTAAAGTTCTCTTACCAATTCATTGTTCTTCTCGACATCATCCTCGTTAAGTCGTTCAAAATCACTTGAAAGACAAAGCAATATTGAAATTTCAACGATAAAGTTCTCACATCATAACTAAATTATCCTAATGAATGGCAAAATTTTGAAAATATGATGACGAACATAAATGACAAGTATAATGACGTGCTATTGTATATTTGTATTGATAAGAGTCGTGGGATTGTGAGGTATGGAACGTATCAATCAGGAGTAACTTCCATTAATTTCTTTTGAACCAAACCAAAAGATCTACTGAAACATATCAGTAGATATCGTAGTGACAAACAAGCGAGCTTACATCAAGTCAGGCCGGAACTTATGAATAAGAGCACAAAATCCCAAACCACTTTTCCAAGATGATGACATGTTTTTGACGTCTACATTTTTATATCCTTTCGTGTGTTTCTGACACCAGGAGAGCAACAGATCAGGACTCACTAGAGTAAAACATTTGCAGTACTTTACCAAACAAAACTAACATTTCATCTAACATCACTTAAGATCACTTCTAGACAATTCTTGCCCTGAATTTGAGGGCATCTGTGAATTATTTTTAGGTGATTCTTTATTGATTTAGCCAAGTAGGAGGATCGTTTCTTGATTCAGTATTATTACAACGACGCTTTGCTGCTTATACTGCTAGCTACTGCAGTTAAAAGGAAAATTGTAAAAAAAAGGGCTTTATAAACAAGCTAATCGTCAAATATAACTAGATCAAAATGCATTGTATCAAAACGCCCATCATATTGGGTGTCAGGTGACCAGCAAATTACGGGGCCAATTTCGACGACGTATTAGCACAGCTTCCACGGTTCCACCACTGCATATGTTTTATGGTCTTCACTATGGGGGCAATATACCCTTGGCATGAAGTTGCCGGATAATCACATGCGTTAAATCTTATCAACCATAAGCTGGCTCCAGTCCTGAAGCATGTATGTAAGTTTTTTACCAACACGATATTGCAACACACCCTGTATGCCAAGAAATTCATGATATTTCTGAAACTAACCTTTATTCTTAATGTTCATAACCTGTTCAGTTTCCATATTATCTGGTTGTATTTCTTCAATCAAACTCTCCTCCAACGAGTTCTGGACGACTTTGTACAAATGCTTGACAGAATCTTTGGGTGCCTTCCTCACACTTGCGGGAGGATAGCGAGACTTGGGATCAATTGTATAATCATCAAACTTCTTCGATACGTTGTCAGCAGTTGTTTGTGCAAGAAGTTTGTAAACACCTTCTCGTTCCATAATGAGATCTATTGGACGGTGTCCTAGGCCCCAGCCTCTCATCATCCATGCGGCATCAAACACGGACAAAAAGCCTCTGGCGCAACCAGACCCAGTGGGCCAAAACGGCTAAAGAAATACAAATGGACGTCAACTACTGGTACTAATTGCAGCTCTTTGTTGAATAACAGTCCAATATGTTTCATTTGCTCTTTCTAGGTTGTACAGATACAAACATAGAAGGTGTATTCTTCTATGACCCCCCCCCCCCTATTGGGCAAGAGAATGTGTCAGAGGGTCTTAAAGAATAGAATATGAGAGGGGGGTTGAAAAGGTTGAAGAAAAATAGTGGAAGAAAAAAAAGGAAAATCAGGAGCAAATATTCAAGGAGGAAATCAAAGCTAAAGTCCGGCTAAGGAGAGAAGAATCAAAAAGGTCGAAGAATATAAATCCCTGTGTAAACCACGATTTTAGGGGATAACAAAATGACGGAATTGTACCGGACCATCCCACACACACTGGATCACTGCCTTTGTAACTGTAACATATTTTAGAAAGTTTGCGGATACAAATAAACAGCCTAGCTAAGCTGCCTTAGACATAGTATCTACTTCGCTGAAGATCGTTGGAGGTACTTCGTTTTGAAACTCAAAAATCATACCTCCATCAGGCTATCGCCGGCCAAACAGGTCAACAAACGATGTCCTTTCTTCTCGAAAATCATCGCAGCATTTTCAGCGGCGTACATGGACGTGAAATCAAACATCGCTATGTCTTCAGATTTTTGTGGCGTCATGGCGAAGTCGAGATGAGGAAGTTGTTTTGCTGTACAGAAGTCGGCGGCCTCCCGTGCATAGTTGAGGAGCTGCTCCCGATTCACGTTACGCTCAGCCAAAAGGTCTCGTGGGTCTGCGAGATCCTGTTCAAGATAAAGAGATCAACGTTTAAAAATGTTAAAATATATATATATATATATATATATATATAATATAATATTTATATAATATAATAATATATATATATTTATTGAAAGACTAGCTTAGCTACTCGGAGTTTCTCAGTAGCTAAGCTAGTCTTTCAATAAATATATATTATCGCTCTGCCAGTAATGGTATTGAGCGCTCTCCAACCATTGTCAAGTTCTGTGATCTTTTTGTCACAGTCAATTATTTGGATATATATATATATATATATATATATATATATATATATATATATATATATATATATATATAAACCATGCTTACAATGGAGCCCGTCAAGAAAAAAATTGTTTCAACATGTCAAAATCCGTCAGTGGGGGGGGGAGGCTGAATGACGAGGTGAGGGGGGGCGTTCGCCCAGTTATATAGTTAAAAAAGGCCCTGAGTCTGTCGTTAAATGAACTTATCAAGAAAATACAATAACACATGATTTATTGCCATACGGAGTTTCGATGTCAAGTTGGATTCATTTGCCTAAACAGTAAAAACTGTGCCTCTATTGATCCGGGTCTGCTCGCAAAATGTCTTATTATTTCTATTACCTTTTTCAAGACTCCCTTGAGAAGTAAACTTTTCTTCTTTGCAGTCATAACAAAATAATGTGTCTCGTCTTTATAATACACAATGTTCTCTAAATCTATCCCTGTTGAATCCTTTAAGTCCTGAAAGAAACCTTGATTGAAAATGAACGCAACTCCACTGATCTCCTCGACCCTCGCCTCAGCCTTCGAGTTACGATTCACAAAGTTCATGGTTATCGCGATTGCGAGCTTGCCTCGAAATTCTTTTCGTTTGAATCCCTTCAACGTGTGTCTTCGTCCATCTGTTCCTACGATCACGTCGAACTCGTATTTGCCCACAACATGGTTCTCGGGTTTCACTTCTGCAGTCCATCTTCGATCTGAAAAATCATAATTTCACTTTTTAAAGAATGATTTTACTTTTTTCACCTACTCTTTGACAAATTCACCATCACTTTTAAGGTTCTTTTAACTTAACCCCTAACCATCGGGCCATTGTTATTAGGTGACATCTAAAGGCTCAACCCAATCCCCCGCCCTCGTACATGTAAGCTGCATTCACACACCGGAAAAATTTCCTCGGAATGAAAAATATTTCGCGGGCCGCTTGCGCAGTAAAATATTTCAAATTTCATCCGGAAGAACTTCTGTTCATTCACACATCGGAAGTTTCATCGGACCGGAACTGAAGAGATGCCAGATTTTCCCGGCGCTTCTTTCCTCGGAACAGAAATATCTCCGAATGAAATTTAAAACGATTCAGTACTGCAGTCTGCAGAAAATTTTCCCCTTCATAATGACCACAGAAATATCTGTGTGCATAGGATATCAGTATGCATTATTCTTAAAAGTTCTTTGTTTCTCTCTTTTGTTATTGCTTTCTCTTAATGAGGACAGTCATATGGAAATAAGTTGGGAAGTGTTGGTCGAGAGAGGGTCTTAAAGAAGAATGTGTTCCAAGCACTTTTTTCTATCAAGCACCACTAGTCTGACTTGAAAAAGTTTAGGTATTTCTATGTCTTGATCATATGCCAAAATGCATTTTTAAACCTAGGTGACCAGTGTCATTTTATATAGACAACTTATTACTATATTCAATCAAATTGAACATTCTCAACTACCACTTGTTCCAACACAAAGAAGGTCACACAATTCATTTTCAAGGACATTTGTTAAAACATTGCATTGGAGCATAAATGTACCCTATAATTATGTCCTATCAATTCCTCCTCTCTCACAAAAAAAAATCAAACTAACAGCATAGCTGCTTAACCTTGATGCTGAAAAATATATCTACATAACCAACACTGCATCTGTGCTGAGTGCTATATAGGCATTTTGCTTTGTAATTTAATTGTACCAAATATTGTATTATATTATAATTGTATTATAATATTTAAAAATGTGGAAATCATAGTTTGCGCAATCAAAAAAGTGCTTTATATTGATTAATCAAGCCAATATCTTTATTGTGTATCATTAAAGAAATTAGCCTGCTCTAAAAGGAATCTAAATGCATGACTATGAAAGTTTGGCACCAGTATAATAGATAAAGTATGTGTTGATATCTGAGATCACCACAATTACAGAGAGGGTAATCAGATTTTTTAAAAATTGGACACATGCTACAGGTATATTGGTCCATATGACCATTACCATAATTTGATCATCATTACCATTGTTATTACCATCCATATAAGTAAGGATAATTTGCTTGATGCTTAGGGCGCTTTCCTTTATTAGCAGCCAATATGGTCAGACTGGTCATATTTTGAATTGAAATAAAAGTATAAAGTATTTCTTTAAGAATCACCTGTGAAACTGCATTTCCCATGCTAGACAGATGACAGATGTAAATAGTAATATACTCGAATGCAGAGTTCTTGAAACACTAAAAAATACCAGTAATCTGTCTGTACCAAAATACAACAGGACCAGTCTGGCAATTTTTACCATATAAAGGGAAGCGTCCTTAGTGTGTGCTGAATATATTTCATCTTTGCTCGATTGTTTCTATACTAGATCAATTTTATTTGCTTGTTACACATTCAATTATCAACTGACCTTCTGATGGCTCTCGCAGTTTCACAAACATACATTCTGCATGGACTTGGACACCAAGAATTAAGGAAACCTTCAAGAGAATTAGTTGTAGTCTGCGGATACCTAATAACAAATGTAAAAATGTTCAAGTACAATTTTGGTTGAACCTGTGAACGCAGGCTGTTTTAGACCTTTAATCAAAGACAATCAGTCTAGAACTTCCCGGATTTAGCCCCAGGAAAATTAGAGGTGGAACCTAAATTTTCCATATCTTACACAGAAGATAAACCATGACTGGTCATAAACTACAATATTTCCTACACTAAAAACCACATTTCTTTTTGGGCTGCTTCAATATAAACTATGACAACCTAATGTTGAACACTACCTAAACTAGATTTGTAGATATATTGTATGGATATTTCAAACACTAGTCAGTTGCTTATTATATACTTGACTACATTTGACTCCTAATATAAGTCTAGAAGAAAAAAAACTTGCCAGAAAAACTCTTAACATTGTCAAGAGTAACTTGTCTGAGACAAAGTGTTATTTTGTCATTGCTAGAACGTACATGTGTGATGTTTGAATTTCCCAAACATATTTCATTCTATCTCTTAATTAATAATAAGGGGGGTTTCATTTTGCTATTCTGCAGCAGATATTCTATAATGTGAAATTTAATAGCTTATCACTTCCTGATGGTGATAGGCACTTGATCATTCCTTTCATTTTATCCATATGGTCTTGTGTTTAGATAAAAATAGATAAAAATGAAAGGTTTAGGTTGAATACATTATATCTATAAGCGTCTTTTTTAGTTGGCATTGATTTTCAACCCCCTGCTGCCAGAGATCAATTTTTTTACCCAAAACAAGTATTACTAAAGCTCATTTGCACTAATTTCCTCTTATCCTAAAAAGAATTCAAATTAACTCCGCAAGCATATTTGAAATCATTGCATTTATGATTGATATCACATTTCATTAGCATTTCAACATTCAAATAGCGGAACAATACCGAAATATTTTCAATATTCTAAAATTTCTCAACATATTTTCATTTTACTCAAGCATACTGTTGATATCAAAACATTTACCCAAATCAGCAGGCAAATCTAAATTATGTTTGAAATACGAGCTCTGTGATATCCCTAAGAGAAGTGTAAACATATCAATAATTGCGTCTGCTTTTAAACTTTAAAACCTGGATTCAGAGTTCAAACGTTAGATGTCTCAATTTGCATCAGTATACAGATATATTCAAAAAAGGTATAAGAATTTTACTTCAATATGTTATACTTACTAATATGGTCTAAAGTACCAGCGCAAAATCGACCAAAAAACTTCTTTGCGCCAAGATTTTTGAGGTCGACTATTAGAAAAGGCCACAAATGCAATACATTGTTGCGGGAAAAGCTATTTCGCTTTTCCAAAACGACAACTTTTGCTCCAAGTAATGCCGCCTCAATAGCAAAGCGAAGACCACATGGCCCGCATCCTATAACCAGGACATTATTTTTCCCACATGGTTTCTTTTTGTAAGTCAGAAGTTCGGCTCGTTTGTCCAATTTGTTCCATAAAGTTTGACATTTCCAACTTGTAAGTCGCTCTTTTAAGAGTCGGAATACGTTTTGGTAATCAGTCTGGTCTATATTCACGCTCGAACACAGCTTCTTAAAAACGTCCAAGGTCTCCAAGAAGTTCGAAGCAGCAATAAAATCATCAAATAAAGCATCAGGATTCTTTTTAGCTTCTTCGGCATTCGGAGCGTCTGTATAGTCATCATTTTCAGCCATGTTTTAATTCAGACAATTATCACTTGTCCATATTTGTACGCGTGCGTTCGTCTTAGAGGTCCATATTTGAAACAAATTCTCTACCTAAAGAACACTGAACTTCGCCGCCAAAAACCCTCATAATGACAGGCCTATATCTCAACAAATATCTCGTGAGAAATAAGGTCGTTTCATCGATAGGTAAGTGTCAAAAATATTGTCAAAGTTTAAACGAATTGCATCAAGTTTTCCTCGAAGCTAGTAAACAAACGCGAATTGTTGTCACGCGTGGAATATGGCACACTTCCGTTTGACCTGGAGTACACCACCCCCTGGCAAACTTCCGTACACCAGGGGGGAAAAATTATTTCTCCCCAATTTTTCAAAGAAGTTGCCAATATATATTCTACCGATTAGATTTTGCCTATTATTCGCTTTTTAAACAATGTCCTCCTTCACATTATGGGTATTTCGTGCGCAATAGAGTTGAAAATACAAGCTCACTGATGTAAATAATTTATGTAAATCAAAATGATGCAAAAAAAATAACTTCCCAATGCACTACTGAAAGAAGCAAACAGAAAACAGTGGAAACGAGGCCTTTGGTTTACGGAAATAATCGGCGAGGTACAACTTTAATCTCGAATTTGCTCGAATTTGCTTTCCATTTTTCCCCGAGTAGACCGTAAAACCGCAATAATTCCATTCAAACGCAACTAACCGTACCAATTCCCGTGTGAAAATTTAAAATAGTCTCTCTATTAAATAATCTCAAAATTTCCAAACATTTCATTTTTGACTTTCGAGTTTTGAGTGTGGCGCATAGCCGCAATATTCCCTTAAACTGAATTACAATGAGAGCATACTGTTGAGAATATTCGGTATAGCGTCAGCGATAATATGGTCATCGATAGCCTGCCGGCCCAACTACGTTGTTTTCACGAACGGCTTTGCCGCCGGAAACGCGCAATAGATGAATTCATGTTTTCCGACAGCGACGTTGGCGAAACCAACAACTTTTCGGTTTTTTCTACTCAACCAGTACTGCTCTCCATATATGCGTGGATAATATTAATTTTATCACGTGGGCCCAACAAATGCTAATCAGGAATTTTCACAGTCTTGTTTTTTTACAGACGTTCACGCACGTTATACTGTATAATTGTTTTTTACCTCAACAAAAGACACACAAAATCAAGACACAATAGAACCCAACTCTGTATCTACATGGATATAAAAAAAACTGCAACACTTAGTATTCATATATGTTCGCTTCTTTTCAATAACAAAAGATCTATTACTGAGGTTGATGGGAACTATTACTGGGGTTTTCGCTTTCTTTGAATGACTTTGGCACTACGTGCGTAATCAATAATCAATCAGTGTACGAATATTCTTTTAATTCATACTGAGGTAAAATAGCAGGAACCAGAACACGTAATTTCCACGACAAACCAAACAAAATTTGCCCACACACAACCGTGCTAATTTAGGCTTCAACGTCTCAAACACAAAAGCGAGCATCGATAATTAATTTGCTTGCAGGAAAGATTACCCTAATTCTCTTCATGATCTTGTACGAAAATCTTAATAAAATTTTAATTATGTTTTGAAAATGGTTGTCATAATTATTAGAGTTTGATTAATTCGCGTCTTTCAGCATGACAAGGCTGAGAGTATATATTTGGCAAAATTATTCGAGAGCCATCATATCGCTCTATTCAGGTTTGAAAAGGAAGAGAAGTTAGGAATCTCGTTTTCTGTAAGGTGAGTAAAATTAATACAATATAATTTAGTTTTCGCTCGCATTTACTCTATAGTGTATACATCAACTTGCTTTTAATTCAGAATAAAAGAAGTTGCAGTGTTTTAGGATTTGTGTAGTGAGTGTAGGATTTTATGTTTCCAAACCTAAACGAATAGCCGATTAACGTATTCTATGTTTGTTGATCCTAAACGGATTAATACGAGATTATCTTTACCTGACCTGTATAGGGCGATATCCGGCTGTTTGAAACTAATAGGGAAATGGCTTCTCTCAAGAATGTTGTGGTTTTCCTGTGTTTTGGCTTAATCTTGAACTTTGTGCTGGAACAATCGACAGCTCAGCATTTACGTTGGGGAAAACGTAATGAGCTGACTGGAGAAGATGGTATAGACCGGATGGACGAGATGATAAAAGGTAAGTTTGTGGGTTAAAATTTGAAACAAAGTTGATTTATAGTCGATCCGTCATGGCGTGGTGATAATTAAGGCCATCCAACAATCGCTTGGATCGAAAAAAGTTCAGGCTAATTTAAGTTTTTTTTTTGTGAGAAAGTAAAAACACTTTTTAACGTTGCTTGTCACGTTTTTTGAACATGCATTGATAGTTCAGGTACCGATAAGCATTTTCTCTAAAAGAAATGTTTTACCAAAGTGTGATAGAGTAAGACTCTACTAGTAATACTAAGAAATAAATGGCTGCGTAGATCAATATATCTTTACGGAAGGCCCGACCAGAACTGGCAAGCATAGTGTCGACGGCTATCTAAAACAAATTGTAAATAGTTCAGTTTAGACTGAGAAATATATCTATATCTCATTCCATAGAACGAAGAGCAGAGGAACTGAATGATTTGGAAGCAAGTTTCCTACGAATGTGGAACAGGGCATATCTGGCAGGAAAATATTCTGCTGAAAGACGAAAAAATGTTCGATGAATATTACAGAGAAACTTTTGGGCATAAACTAAAGTACTTTAGAAAATCTAGTTTTAGATGTGTTAGATGTAATTAATTTCATAGTGCTAAACGATCAATTAGTGTTAATTAAGATTCCAAAGGCTCATTAAAAACTTGTTAGCATTTAGGAAATAGCCTAATTCTATAACTCTCAAGTTTATTGTTAAAGTTGTCAGACACAATAAAGACAAAATGAAATATATTAATGAAGAAATTCTACTTTTCTTCGATTCAAGATATTCTCTGAAACCAAGGGGGAAATGTTATAGGATAATTAGGATTAACTTCTAACCTTCCATGGCGTACATGTATGCCACACGAAATTAATTGCTTAATAACTTCTTCATACTTTCAAGAGAACAAAAGCGGTTAGGCTTGAAAAACGATGGACATTATAATCGGGATTTCAATAGTGCTTTCAGATTCAGTTTTTCACCGACAAATAACGTATACCGGTGAAACGATTTTAGACCGGAGTCTGACAGGAGATTGTTTCTTCTTTCAAATGAACGAAAATTTTTAGTTTTTAAAAGGGCCAATTGTGATGGCGTATCGCCAGGCAAGAGCGGTGGGTGGTCACAGGACAAGGGCAATTGTACCCTTCCTAGAACATCAATCCCGCAAAATAAACAAGAATACAGCAAAAATCAGTTTTCTTTATTGAAAGTCACTTTGACATCATAATATAAAGTTATAAAGGTTCTACTACAGCAGAGGTTATACACCACAGTCTTCATATCATTAGCCGTATCATTAAACTTTAGTGAATCCAAATGAGTCAAAACCTTTGTAAAAATAAAGTTGCGGCCGCAATTATTACAAGGTAGTAAGTGCAAAGGCTGGTACTGGTACTAGAACTAATAGTTCCAGGCCCCATTGAGCCGTCCGCACCATAGAGGGCAACTAAAGGAAACCAGATACGCTTCAACGCTTTCTTAAAGTCGTGGTCGTGGTTTTCCCAGATGTAAAACCAAAGGTTTTTATTCATTTCGAAGTATGGACTGTTGGCCAAGATTCTGGAGACGTTTCTAGCCGGAACCACCATGACGCTACCTTCACTTGATCCAACATCAATGTATACTTTCTGATAAGATCTCGCTCCTCGGGAATTGTTAAGAGTACTCTTTACAAACTCGTAAGCTATGTCGTCGGGAATCGTTCCGTTTTCGGGATATGGCCACCAGAACGACGACGACATGCAAGCAGCGGAACCAAACGTATCCGGACGTGTCCACATCGCGTGACATGATATCAAGCCCCCAAGTGAGAAACCTATGATGCCAACATTGACCGCACCGATGGCAGATTTATAAGAATTTTGTGATTCAGGGATTAAGGTGTTTTGAATGAAATCGAGGTAACGCTCGCCATATGCCTTCTCAAATGGAACCCAACGGTAACATTTGTAGTCCCTAATGTGTTCTGTATCATTGCATCTTTTCTCTCCATAGCAACGCACACAGTTATCACAAAAATTCGATCCATTCCCACGTCTGCATTGAGGGGCTGTGCCATTAGATGGAACCAATAATTGCGTTCTTTCTGTTGGGTTGTTGACAAGACCTATTATGATAAATTCTTTGAGGACTGGCTTTTGGACAACCATATTATCAATTTGTGGTATCAAGTACCTCAGTGTTTGACCATCGTTAAAAAACAATGTCTCGTACTTTTTGTATCCATTTTCATGAAAACTTGCAGGCGTGTATATTATGACGTTTCGACTCTGATTCAACTCTGGCGAGAATATTGTTCGCTCTGTTGTATTTCCTTTCTTTTGGAAGAACCAAGGATAAACCCAAAATACTGGAATGTCCTTCCAGTCACTCAAATCCTCTGTGTCTGTTGATAGAGACAAAGGAAGCACAAAATTAGCTCCCAGCATATCCTTTGTATCGTCCAAATATACACGGAACCCAAGCTTTACAGGTTGTCTCTGGTATTTCTCTGAAGCAGCGGCGGTGATAGTGAAATTCAAAAGAAATTCCCAAGTATCTTCCTCGGAATTTGATCGCTTCATCTGTTTTCCCTTTCCCCAGGTTAATCCAAAACCATTTCCGCGTAGCCACATTGTCGACGATCTGAGCTTTGGCGACGGAATGTAAGGGTTGCTCTTGTTGTATCTCATCTTGACCAGAACTTGTCTGGTGTTTGCGGAGGAAACGAAGCATACCTTTCGATAACACACACCATAACGTCCATTCAATTCACAAGTCTGTCCGTCATTTTTGCCAGTTACATCACACACTGCTGGTTTATTGATGGAGCTTCCTCTCACGGTTACAGGATAATAAAGTACAGCAAAGAAAGCAACCATTTGCAAGGGAATCTTCATTCTGCTTAACTTTGCTCTGTCTGAGACGAATGTGTGATTTAGGCGTCGAATTTTATGTCTTATCGTGGTAACGAGGCACGTATAAGGAAATATTTGGGTTTTAGTCTAACACAGGCTACAAGGTGCGTTTAAGCAAAGTGCATATGCCATTGATTATTATGCAGTGCAAAGGTAGATTAATTAAATCGATTTTCATGTCCTATTGCTAAAGTATTTGTTTAGGAATTTCGATTCGGCACATAAAAGGTTCGACGTCTGAAATGGGCCTAACAGAGCATGGTTTTTGTTCCTTCCTTTTATGGCGATCGTTTTCCTCCATCCTCTTTGCCTACAAAAGTTATGAAAACGATGCAAAGTAGCTACTATTAAAGTGTCTGTGTCTCGATCGTCTTTGCGTTTAGATCGAATTCGAAATGCTGTAACGGCCGTTGAATGCACTTTCAATTATATGTTATGAAAACCAATCGTATGTCTGTGACTGTGTATGCATGATTATCGTGAAAATCTTTAACATGAAAGTTAATAAAGCGAAATGCCGTATTCATTAAACGAGTATCATTTGCAATCATTTTGATAAAGGAAAAAGGAAAAGAAAGTCTTGAATATTTTGCAAGTCAAGAGTCCTGACTCGTGTCATTAGAAACGATATGAAACACGAGTGTTTGGTGATATTTCGATTTTTATATTAAGCGCGCTCGCAACGGCTTTCAAGGCATATAAAAGAGAGCAAAATGATGTATGATGAGATGATAATTTTCGGATTTTGTTTAGTTTTATTCCTTTACCGTATTAGTTTAACACCCTAGTTGACCTTTATCTGATACGAAAAACACAATCCATGTGATAGACTGATAGTGTATTATATTATCGGCCCACCTCCAAGAAAAAGATCGCAAATCTCAGAGTGACTAAATGCCTTGTCATAAATTGTTGTATAAGCAATGCATATGACCTTAAAGCCCACCGCACACGTGACCGTGACTGTTAGCTCAGAAAGTTACTTTCATGTGCTGATAGTTTTTCGTGAGGAATTCGCCTCGAGAGGCAAGTTTCTCACATGTGCGGATCAGTCGTTTTCGGGCTGAGCTAAGTCAGCAAACTGCCTCGCGAGGTTGATAGCTCAGATGATAAAGCCGGTTTTCCACTACCGATATTTTTCGCGCGAAGCGAAAGAGCAGTTGAGAGCTCTGGAACAAAAGTAAAATGTCGCTTCGCGCGAAAAATATCGCTAGTGGAAAACCGGCTTAACTCTCGTGTGCGGCGGAATTTGCACGTCCATACTCTGCTCTGCTCTGTGTCGTGACTGTCGTCAAGCACTTTATCTTTCTTGCAACGTGTTTAGTTAGTATCAGCAAACAATGCGTTCTATCAAGATATACAAACAAGGGAAGTTAAATACAGCTAAACCAAATAATTTTATTTGTATACTCTTTGATATTGAACGCTTGATCTTCGCGGCAGCCTCTAAAACCGGCCAAATGAAAAAAGACCTTCCCCATGAAGACGTTACAGGACAGTAATGAAATAATAAGACAAGTAATGATTGCTTTAGGCTAGTTTCCACTCAGGAAAATTCTCCTTTGGATTGGACAGGACAGGACAGGAAAGTTCCCTTTGTATAAACGCCGCCTAAGAACTTGCCGACATAGGAAATTTTCCTGTCAGTTCCGATCTAAAGGAGATTTTTCCTGAGTGGAAACTAGCCTTTTGATAATTTGATTCTCGGCATGAACTATAGGGGTTGGAATGAACGTTATCAGATCGAAGGAGTGCTGAGATTGTGATGTATTTTCTGTGAAAAATTTTGACAAAAAGCTTAGACTTTTTGCAACCCAACTAAATCTAATAGGCTGACAGGAAATTCATCTTGTGCGGACATTTTTTTTTTAAATTGGAATGGGACCAGTCAGCTGAATATTTGATCATTTCTCTCGATTAGACTACGTCGCAACCTGATATATGAAAAACAAAAAGTGTTGTTTTTTCAACTGAATCACAACTTCCTGAAACCGAGTCAAATAACAAATTGTCCTCACCATTTGCGTTATTGCATTTTGAGGTATCCTCTTCATGATTTCTGCAGCTAAGTAATTGATTTATGTTTCGAGCGTGAAACGCATGTTGGCCTTAATTGACACGAACCTGACCCAAACATTAAAGTTCCAGCACTCAAGCTGAAGGTCTCTATGAAGATATCTTGAAGACTACCCTTCAGAAGTACATTATACAGTACAGCATTTCAAAATTTGTAGTATATACAGTAGGAGGCAAAAGTTTGAGTCCAGTCGTTATAGAATTCCAGTATTAAATCCTGGCAGTGTATTCGAGTTAAGACATGCGTGCTAGTCTTTCAGTACTTTAAACCATATTAATTGCACACTGTTTTGGTCCTAATGATCTAAATTATAACAAAATAAAGTTCTTATTCCTTTACACTGCCCAAGATGGCTGGGAAAAAGGGCAAAGTGATGGTGCACAAGGACAAATAGTTGCATTAAGTATTGAAGGATTCTTTCCTCGTATGATCGCAGAAAAAGGGAGAATTTAAAAAGGTGGTATCCAACTAACCTTGGAGAGGTTCGAAGAAACTAATCCTACTCAAGCACACTTTTATCTGCTTCGGTCATGCTCGGTTTGGCAATATTGAAAGATATAATAGGATCCTAATTAAAGAAAAGTATCATCCAATTCTTCAAGGACATGGAATTTCATCTGGTACAAAGATGATCGCGCGTATAACTACATGACAATCCCCCTAAGCACATGCACATCTTCTATGTGCCACAAATCTTTTAGAAGCAAACTCGTTTTGGTGATCTCGTTCTCATGGCTTGTCACCTCAAATTCCAAATCTAAAACCTAAGGAGCACTTGTAGGACCGTTTTAACTGGAAAAGAGCGAGGCATAGACCCGCCAGCCAGGATGACTTGAGGCAGCTGGTCAACGAATGCTGGCAAGGTATTGGACGTGCGACATTAAAAAGCCTATGGAGTCTATGCCAGCAAGAATAAACGTCATTTTAAGAGGAAAAAAGAGGGATACTAAGCATTGATATGTAATGCATTTTTGCAGATTAACATACGTAAAATGAATATCATAACATCTCATAGTTGTTGTACAGCATGTATTTTTCTGTTTACTCATTTACTTTTTTGTAGTTCACTTATCGGTAAGGTTTTCTGTAGAATATTAATATATGCTGCTAAAACAATGAAATACAGTCATTGGACTCAAACTTTTGCCTCCTACTGTATGTATTTTAAAAAACACATTAAATTTTTTCGAATCGGTCAAACCATTTGTAAAAATGCAGTAATAGCGAACGTAATTAAAACAAGAAAGTATTTCTCCTGACTGGATACTTTAGCGTGACTGGCACTGGTAATAGAATTAGTAGCTTCAGGCCCCGTGGATCCGTCTGTACCATAGAGAGCAAGTAAAGGAAACCAGATACGTCTAAAGGCTTTCCTAAAGTCGTGGTCGTGGTTCTCCCAGATATAAAACCAGAGATTTTTATTCATCTCGAAGTATGGACTGTTGGCTAAGATTCTCGATACGTTTCTAGCCGGCTCTACCATGGTGCTACCTTCACTTGATCCAACATCAATGTACACTTTCTGCCGGCGTCTCGTCCCTTGAAACTTATTAAGAGTCTTCTTTACAAACTCATAAGCCATGTCGTCGGGTATCGTTCCGTTCTCGGAAACCGACCACCAGAACGACGACGACATACAAGCAGCGGAACCAAACGTATCGGGACGTGTCCACATCGCGTGACATGATATCAAGCCCCCAAGTGAGTAACCTATGATACCAACATTGACCGCACCAATGGCAGCTTTATAAGATTTTTGTGATTCGGGGATTAAGGTGTTTTGAATGAAATCGAGGTAACGCTCGCCATATGCCTTCTCGAATGGAACCCAACGGAAACAGTTGTAGTCCCTAATGTATTCTGTATCATTGCATCTTTTCTCTCCATAGCAACGCACACAGTTATCACAAAGATTCGATCCATTCCCACGTTTGCATTGAGCGATTGTGCCTTTGGATGGAACCAATAATTGCGTTCTTTCTTTTTGGTTGTTGACAAGACCTATTATGACAAATTCTTTGAGGACTGGCTTTGGGACAACCATATTATCAATTTGTGGTATCAAGTACCTAAGTACTTGTCCGTCGTTAAAAAACAACGTCTCGTACTTTTTGTATCCATTTTCATGAAAACTTGCAGGCGTGTATATTATGATGTTTCGACTCTGATTCAACTCTGGCGAGAATATTGTTCGCTCTGTTGTATTTCCTTTCTTTTGGAAGAACCAAGGATAAACCCAAAATACTGGAATGTCCTTCCAGTCATTCAAATGCTCTGTGTCTGTTGATAGAGGCAAAGGAAGCACAAAATTAGCTCCCAGCATATCCTTTGTATCGTCCAAATATACCCGGAACTCAAGCTTTACAGGTTGTCTCTGGTATTTCTCTGAAGTAGCGACGGTGATGGTGAAATTTAACGAAAATTCCCAAGTATCTTCCTCGGAATTTGATCGCTTCATCTGTTTGCCCTTTTCCCAGGTTAATCCAAAACCATTTCCGCGTAGCCACATTGTCGACAAGCCGAGCTTTGGCGACGGAATGTAAGGATTGCTCTTGTTGTATCTCATCTTGACCAGAACTTGTCTGGTGTTTGCGGAGGAAACGAAGCATACCTTTCGATAACACACACCATAACGTCCATTCAATTCACAAGTCCGTCCGTCATTTTTACCAGTTACATCACACACTGCTGGTTTATTGACGGAGCTTCCTCTCACGGTTACAGGATAATAAAGTACACAAAATAAAACAACAACAAGAATCCTCATTCTTGTGAGCTTCATTTGAGACGAACATTCGGTTGTTTAGGCTTCGATGACGGAATGTTTTATATTGACGATGACGTATAAGATTTCTTACACAATCCAATATTGAGTGATCCAATTCACCCTATGGAATGTGTTCTGTTATTGATTTGGTATTGCTGCTTAAGTTGATTTGCTGTCCAAATACATAAGTCAATAAACTATAAAACATTAATCAAAAGTGAGTTGGATCATGTGGGCAGACCTTATCATAAGAAGCATGTGATTGTGATGTAAGGTTCTTGACATCTTGCTCATTTCAGTTCCGCTTGACGCCAGAATGAATTAGCCTTCGACAAGACCTAAAATTTCATGTATTTTTATGATAACTGATTAATGTATTTTTGGAGCCCCAGTCACAGTTGAAGGTTAAAACTTTCTTGTATTAATTAAGGTGCCAGTGGATTTTGAATATAAACAAAACACAAACGAAGCGGTGTTGCTTATTTCACGGGGATCACGCGCACTCTTAAAAATATAAGTATTTCCTGTATGTAGCTATATGTATGTTAATTAAAATAAATATCTTGCAGCCCGAGAGCTGAATTGCATATTTACAATTTTAAAAATTTACGAATATTTTTCAAGTATTACAAAAAAATGTTAATGTTCAACTATTCATTTAATTTAATCTTCAGGACATTTTTAAACTAAACCTAAATAACGTTACAAGATATAATAATTGTTTAAAAGAAGAAGTATGAATATTCTTAATACATTTTTAAAAAGTGTTCCTGCTGCGATTTGTTTTCCATTCCGGGATATATAAAATGTCTGTTCTCTCCTAAATCGCATGGACCGTTGAATGAGGCAGGCAATAAATACTTTATCACACACTAATTCGCAATAGACATCAGTACTCGGAATCTCGGCTTCTTCCAGGGCCTGAGGCTAATAATTGAGACATGCAGGCCTTTTCTGAACGCGTTCTATAGTTCAAGTTTTCAGATACGTCGGCAACCCATCGAAAAAAGCAGGAATGGCATAAGTTAATTAATACAGATCTAATGCACGTTGTGTAGAAGAGAATTAAGCCTTTCACCGGTACCTTTGCTCTTTTCAATTGAATGAGAAAATTATATGACCGTTTCGAACCTTATTGATTGTGTCATTGATATGTTCATTCCACAAAATGCTATGTGTCAACTTTAAACCAAGTAGTTCCTTAAACTTATCAGTATTCAACTTTACCTTATTTTCAGCGGACCGGTGCATGGGTTACTCTATCCGCTATGATTTGGGCGTTACTCTTGCTTCCTTTCCGCAACAATTTCTGAAGTTGTAGTATCGTCAACGTATTTTTTCATATATCAGCATTCTGAATATCGGACAAATTTAAATCATTGATTAAAACAAGGAAAAGCCATGGACCTATAATTTTGTGCCCTGAGAAACATCCTTCAGTAAGTTTGATTCTTTGTAGAGGATCTGATAAAAAGTTGATCCAATTAATAACACTTCTAGGTAAATCCAATTTGCAAAGTTTGTCCAGTGAGATATTATGATCTATAAGATCGAATGCTTTACGATAGTCGAACAATGCAATTCTAATTGTATAGCTTCATTATACCATCGGTTCCTGTTATCCATTTGTGAATCATGTATATTAACGCGTAGAAAGTGGATGAATCAGGTAGCGCACCATATTGACACGGAGCGAGGATGTTTAGAATAGCTGGCTTTACCTAATCACATACAATGAATTCTTCCGTAACTTCCGACAGACAAGCTGTCAGCGAAATAGGCCGTAGATCTTTTTTGATATCTGCCACCTGTTTAGCTTTGGTCAAGGGCGATACATCAGCAATCTTCCAAATTGAAGAAAGCCGTTGCTCCTTTAAAGAGGCATTGATTATTTTAGTTACAGGGGAAGCAAGGACTTAATTCTGAATAGCTTTTTAATAACTAATTCGGAATTCCATCTGGACCTTTTGCATGCCTTTGACGGATTTAGCTTTGCTAAAGACATTTGTACACGCCATTCTGATATCTCGGGAAGCTCGACATTCTAACGGTAGTTTATACCGAGTTTTTTTGGCAAACGGTATTCTTCTAAAGGATCTAGGCCGACCATACTTTTGGATTTTTTTCTATAAGTGTGTTCTACTTTGGACTTATAAAAATTTGCTTTGCACCACTTTCTTTCGCGGTTAACAATATTTCTATAAACTTTATACTGACTCAGTTGAATCCGTTCCCTATTTATGAAATGCTTTTTGTCGTTTCAGGATCATTAATTTCAGGTGTTGAATCATCCAAGGGTAGTCTGCCAGATTTACGAATTTTCTTAATAGGCATCCGAATATATCTAGACCAGTGGTGACCGCATTGTTAAAAACATCTACCATCAGTACCATGTCCTCACAAGTATCAACTCAATGAGGAGAAAAGTGTGTCCTAATCATTTAAGTCGTTGAACGGCTCCTGTTCTGTAATATTTGTTCATGTTAGTAAGAACCAAATCAAGGACTGCGTTTCTTCTTATTGCTTTTCTGACAATTTGTTGTAAGTTGAAGTGTTTCTTAATTAAGGTGACGTCCAAACGGGGGCACATGCAGTTAGGATGTCTTGATTCAGTAATCCTGGGACATTGAAGATTTGAAGCAGATGGTCTCGCATAAGATCATTCTCAGTTCCTGTCTTCCTGACTAATGAGGATGGTAAGCTTCAGCAACTATGAGCGAAGAAAAACCTCTAGGTAAACACGACGATCGTGTAGTTCTGTAAACCTTAAATTATTCTTAATATATAGAGACACACCCCGCCGTGATTGCCAGATACTCGATCTTTTCTTAAAACAGTATCATCCGGGTATATCAACAACACAATCTATAATAGAAGGCCCTAGCCAGGTTTTCGTAATAAATGCCATAGCTATATTGTTCCTATTTAGGAATTCACGGACTTCTTCCAACTTAGGTATGAGTGACCTTACATTCGTAATCATAATTTTAGGGACATAACGTGATTTTGTTGAAACTTGAAAGCTGTTGTTCATGTCTTGTTATTCTACGAGAATTAATCTTATTTGTATTGGGATGGATTAACCTTATTAGACTTGGATTATCAACCTTATTTGTGTTTGGATGTTTCGGGTAGGTATGAGGTTTGCATGCAGTATTTCGTGTAGGAATAGACATATGCCTCGTTTACACTACACTTGGATACCAATTTTAGCCGTATTTCACGCATGCTCTTACGAAAAGCATGGGCTAAATGAAATAATTATTTTCTCACGACACAATAAATAGACCTATCTTATAATGACTTCAAACGCGGAAAATCTGATGTTACACGAAATTTGATAGGCTCCCCAAAACTATCGAGCCAATCAAACTTCGTGTAACATCAGACTTTCCGCGTTTGACATCCTTATGAAAAAGGTCTATTGTTATATGTAGTAGCCGAATCACAATGTTTCAAACAATATTGCAAATTATTCATTGCATATTCAATTATGTCACCGATTACCCCAATTAATGTTGTTTTAACGCTGTGCTCATTTATTATAACGAAAGGGGAGAATGAAAAAGTCTTCAAAAAACTGAGTTCATTGTGAAACTGACAGAACTGCGTGGGAAAGTGGTAGGAGTGTTTTTGGTTTTTGCTAGATTTAGCAAAGTCAGTCAATGGTCAGTCTTATTGATCACACCATCTCAGTGGTTGAGAAGTTGTCTAATATGAACTAGATTCTATACTACAACACTACAGCAAGAATAGATTATTATTTAAATAAAAAAAAATGTTTTTTTGAAGAAGATTTTAACGAGGGTTTTTATAATGCTTAACTGTCGAACACTATGATATACATTACAAGATTATTAGTCACTGATTAGCATGTTATATAAACACATTTAGTGAATCTGAATTGGTCAAGACATTTGAAAAAATGCAGTAAACGCAGCCGCAACTATAACAAAATAATATTTTTCCTGAATGGATACTTCACTGTTAAGACTTACGGCTTTATTGTTAAGGCTTGTTATGGAAGGTCCCATGGATCCGTCTGCACCATAGAGAGCAAGTAAAGGAAACCAGATACGTCCAAAGGCTTTCCTAAAGTCGTGATTGTGGTTCTCCCAGACATAAAACCAGAGATTCTTATTTATCTCGAAGTATGGACTGTTGGCCAAGATTCTCGAGACGTTTATAGCCGGCTCTACCATGATAGTGCTACCTTCAATTGATCCCACATCAATGTACACTTTCTGCCGGCGTCTCGCCCCTTGAAACTTATTAAGAGTCTTCTTTACAAACTCATAAGCCATGTCGTCGGGTATCGTTCCGTTCTCGGAGATCGACCACCAGAACGACGCCGACATACAAGCAGCAGAACCAAACGTATCGGGACGTGTCCACATCGCGTGACATGATATCAAGCCCCCAAGTGAGAAACCTATGATGCCAACATTGACCGCACCGATGGCAGATTTATAAGATTTTTGTGATTCGGGGATTAAGGTGTTTTGAATGAAATCGAGGTAACGCTCGCCATATGCCTTCTCAAATGGAACCCAACGGAAACAATTGAATTTTTTAATGAGCTCCGTGTCATTGCATAGTTTCTCTCCAAAACATGGTAAACAACCATTACAATAATTTGATATATTCCCACTCTTGCATTTTCGACTCGTACCATTGGATGGAACCAATAATTGCATTCTCTCTCTGCGGTTGTTGACGAGACCTATTATGACAAATTCCTTAAGGACTGGCTTTTGGACAACCATATTATCAATTTGTGGTATCAAGTACCTCAGTTTTTGACCATCGTTAAAAAACAATGTCTCGTAATTTTTGTATCCATTTTCATGAAAACTTGCAGGCGTGTATATTATGATGTTTCGACTCTGATTCAACTCTGGCGAGAATATTGTTCGCTCTCTTGTATTTCCTTTCTTTTGAAAGAACCAAGGATAAACCCAAAATACTGGAATGTCCTTCCAGTCACCCAAATGCTCTGTGTCTGTTGATAGAGGCAAAGGAAGCACAAAATTAGCTCCCAGCATATCCTTTGTATCGTCCAAATATACGCGGAACTCAAGTTTTACAGGTTGTTTCTCGTGTTTCTCTGAAGCAGCGACGGTAATGGGGAAATTCAAAAGAAATTCCCAAGTATCTTCCTCGGAATTTGATCGCTTCATCTGTTTGCCCTTTTCCCAGGTTAATCCAAAACCATTTCCGCGTAGCCACATTGTCGACGAGCCGAGCTTTGGCAACGGAATGTAAGGATTGCTCTTGTTGTATCTCATCTTGACCAGAACTTGTCTGGTGTTTTGGGAGGAAATGAAGCATACCTTTCTATAACACACACCATGACGGCCATTCAATTCACAAACCCTTCCGTCATTTTTGCCAGTTACATCACACATTACCGGTTTCTTGACAGAGCTTCGTCTCAGATGTACAGGACAATAAAGTACAGCAAAGAAAACTAACAAAGAAAGCTTCATTCTTGCATATAAACTACACGCTTTGTCGGAGACGACTGGGCGATTTTGTTTTCGTATATTTTTCGTATAATATTGGTTGGCAAATATGTTGAATTGCTATTAAGAAATTTTCGTGTAATGTCAGCAATGTCTGTTCGTTTTAAAAAGACCTTATTCAATGACCTTCTTATACTTTTTCAATGAAGTATAACACCAACTTAAAGAGAGCTCTGGTCTTATATGTCGTCAATCGTTATCGCATATTCACTATATTGGGTATATCTAGACTGCCAAGCCCCAAGGTTGTAGTTGACATACTAGTTTCACATTTGTCTGTGATATTGTTCGTACAAAAGAGCTTTTACTGATGTTCATGCTGCCTAAATCAGGAACCAAAGGTCTGATCGAAAACGAGGCTCCATGGCTTGTCCTGGGCCTCGTGATTAATGTTCGGCGAATCGGCGGCTTATTTTCAAATTTATTGGACAGAGTAAAATGTTTTTAATGCATCCGTTGAAGAAGGATTTTTGGCATCTTTGGGAAATCTGTTTCATTTAATAACGTTGCTCTAAATTGATAACGATAGTGTTGTGACGTCATTGTCGAAAGAGTCTATTAAAAACATTGAATCACAGTTTAAGGATATATATCCTTGAACTGTGATATGATGTCGTGACGTATACCGAAAGATTCGTTTAGCCATTGATTGGGAAATCTGATTGAGTTTAGACAAATTGTTTAGGCACATCCAGTGTATATCATACAGGTCAGTGAGTATATGATGATGACGTAGCAAACTAGCTGAACACAAGATGGCTGAAAATCCAAGTGCAAAAGATATTCAGTTAGTTTTCAAACGTTTAAAGCATTGTGCAACAAATAAGGTGAGCTTATTTTAACACAGAACAAAACTTTATATTCTTGCCTTCTGTTTAGAAATGGTTTCCAGTTATTATGAGTTATATATAACTTTTTAGACATGTTTTGATTGTGGACATCAGAATCCTACATGGGCCTCGGTGACTTATGGAGTTTTTTTATGCATCGATTGTTCAGCCGTACATAGATCTCTTGGGGTTCATTTGAGTTTTATTCGGTAGGTATTAAATACAGAAATGGACGAACTTCACTCTTAGCTCACAATGAAGTTCGATAAAATTCTCTTTATTAAATATGAAATAAAAATTTTTCTCTCGTTACATATTTCAATACTGTATACGTTTTTTAAATCAAATTTTTAAAGGACCAAAGGTTACCGGTCAGGTTAGTTCTGAGTCACTGGTTTTCTAAACTCATTAGATTCCGTCAGTTTTCGTTAAAATTCCTTGGTATTTAGTATTTTTTATCCAAATTAACTCTAGTGATGTGGTACTTCATTTATAATCTATTTTTCAAACTGTAATATCATTAAAATCTACACTCTAATCTAATCTATAATTCAATAATTTTACTCAATCTTAAAATAATTTTACTCAATCTTATAATCTTATAATGATTATATAGCCACCACTTTCAGAGTAATCCATATAGAACAATATGTGAATTCTCAGCCAGAGGAATATATCATTCATGGGGGTTATATATGTCATGTTATTATTTCTCTGAGTAGGAGTGTATAATATTCAATGAAATGTATACAATGTTGTGGTTTTGTATAAAAGTCCAGTGGTGTCTGATGTTTTGACTTAATTCTTTGCGTGAGGAAAACTCTAGGGTTAATATGGTCACATGCTATAAATAAAGCTATCTGATTTGACAATGTGTAGTTAATAGTTGAGATATTAAATATTGTGCCACTGTAGTTTTTTAACGCATGCTCCCATGAGAAAATAGATATAAAAGTTAAATGACCACCAATACTAAATGTGTTACTTGTGAGCAAAAATGATTGGACCTGAAATCAAATTTTTTGGATTGCATTAAATTTTTGATTTTATCATTTATTTGTTCAATTTGAAGCAACCATTTCATCTGATGCACACTTCTATTAAATGCTTAGCACTTTTAGTTATGTGAATCTCCCTATATATTATATGAGAACAGTAGTAACTAGGAGATTTACTTGTATTTCAAATGTTTTTAAACAATATTTGCCCAACTGAAAAAACAACAGTTCAATGAATCTTTGGGATCAACTTTCTTTGGGCATGACTGTCTGTAGTAAAATAGTTTAAGGATTAGAGTTTTTAAAAGGTTTACAAAGTATGAACATTATTGAATTCTCTGTATAATACAAGAATGGTAGAGTTTTAACCCAACAAGCTCTTTCTTTTTTTAGTTCAACCCAGTTGGACACAAACTGGACATGGATACAGCTTCGACATATGCAATGTGGTGGCAATGCCAAAGCAGTGAGTTCCTAAACCATTGTGTATTAACAAATTTGTCATATAGTTCGAACTCTTATTCACTTTGCTTTTTTAGACTGCATTCTTTAGACAACATAATTTAAATACCAATGATGCAATGGCAAAATATAACAGGTGCATAATTTGTTGTTATTTATATAATATATGAAGTATGGTTTTTTAAATACCAATAGGAATATGGAAGAACTTTTTTCTCAAATTCTCTCTGCTGACTTCTTTGTGGTGGGCTCTACAGCCATAAACAGCCACTGGACTAATGTTTTTGACATGTTCTCTTCTAGCCGTGTTGCCAAGATGTATAAAGAAAAACTTTCCTCTCTAGCTCAAAAAGCTCACAAACAAAATGGAACACAGGTGAAAAAAGAATTACATATATTTTTGCCATTCCTTTAGCCAAAATATTCAAATATCAGGCTACCATGTACTGAAAAGTATTCACTAAGCCGCATTAAATTGTATACTTTCGCCTTCTGCTTGAATATTCATCAGTTCACGAAGAATATCGGGCATCTTTTATTGAGCATCCTTTGTTATATTTTCAGGTCTTAATAGACACAGGCAATCCAGCACATGATAGTGCACATACCCCTGAGAAGAAAGATGTAGATTTCTTTCATGAGATTACTACTGCCACTACATCAATCACAGCCAGTGAACCACTCACAACAAATGGCACAAAACGACTCAATGGAGCAACACCTCCACCTGCCGTTGAAAATGATGTTACAGGTTTGAAGATTTTCTACTCTTAAAAATATGCTAGGTTCAGGTAGGTGTGCATTGGTTTGTACATGTGAACAGTGTTGAGATTATTTCAATATGCTCTTGAACATAAAAGTCAGCTCCTCCTACTTCTTAAGCCCTAAAAATCTTTATTTTTTTGTCATTATGGTTTTGATTCTGTTTATACTTGTACAAAACAATAGCAACAGCAGTTATAAACTGATACATGTGTATGTTCTTAATTTGTTCAAAATTTTCTTACACTAGGTGCAGTTGATCAAATTGAGAAGGATGCAAGTCGGTTAAGTATCTCACCCCCAAAACATCAAGGTATGTTAATAATGTTATTACTTACTATTATTCATTGTTCTTTTATCAGGACGCAGTATTGCAGTGTCTTATAATAATAAAATCACTTTTCATTAAATATGTAAATAACACATGCCTTAAAGCCTTGTTACACAGTGCAATTTTTCTTGCAACTTGCAGTAGTGAAGAGTCTTGCAGAAGAAAAGTGCATGAAGTGTAATAAACACAAAGGTTTCGTTGTTCCCAAATAAACATCTCTCAAAAGTAGAATTGCATTGCAAGTTGCAAGAAAAATTGCACTGTGTAACAGGGACTTTAGGAAGACTAAAGTAGACCACCTTAAATGTGATCCCTCTCAATGATTATGATGACTAGTAGATGATAGTGAATTTTACAAAACAATTTGTTGATTGGTTTTTAAGACTTGAGCACAAAGCCCAAAAAGTTTGTGCAAAACAAAGTGCAATGCCTAATTGCCATAGGAGAATGGTTTTTATAATAGTTGCTGATCTTGGCATTTTAATTTCACTTTATTTCTGAATTTAAAATCTAAAACATTCTCAAATAATTTGTTTGATATTCAAACAAGATGAATAAGAGTTTATAGTATTCCTGTGGTTGCATAGCTGTCCGATCTTAGCTTGCAAAACTAAGGGATAAAATATTCTCCAACAGAACCTCGTGTGTCAACAATCGGAGGAAGGAAAGCTGGCAAGAAGGTAAATGGTAGATTGAAAAAGGCATTAGTGCATTTATCATTAACTACAGACAATGCTTTATATTCATCTCTATGCAATCTCAATTTGTGTTGTTTTCAATAACCCACATGCAGCTCACTGTAACTATACTGTGTTACAAGCAGTGCATTGCCAGGTGATATTTTCTTTCTCATTTGTGTTTTATGATCTTTATAGTCTGCAGGCAAAAAAGGAAAACTGGGTGCTACCAAGGTACTAAATCGATATGTGACATAAATATCAGTTTGATATAGAACACTTAGCTCTGGATTATCATGTTTGCAGGTCAAAACAGATTTCAGTGCATTGGAAACAGAAGTGAATAAAGCCGCTGAGAAACAGGCTAAATCAGAGGAAGTAAAAGCATTTGAAGAGACTGGCGCAATCTCTGGTAATCTTGCTTATAAACCTAAAAACTTGAAGAAGGAGGAGGAGAAATTACGTCATTCTGATCCAAAGAAAGCTGCCCAACTTGAGCGATTAGGAATGGGGTTTGGATCTGGCAAAGAACCCAGTCATCTCTCACATTCCGCCTCGGCCGGACTCTCCACAGTTGAGCAAGTTAATCCAACATCTAGCTCACGACAAAAGTCTGTTTTGGACAGATACAACGATAAAACGGATGATTATTTTGATGGGTGAGTTTGGATAGCGATAACGATAATTTTGTTGATAATAATAATGATCGTAATTGTGCTGATTATATATATTGTTTCGTGTAATATTGATGTGATTGATGATAATGATGATGATTTGCAAGGGCAGGAGCATTGCATCGGCATCGCAAAAGCGTAGGTTTGATTCCTGCTGGAGGACCGATAGTTGACTCATTTTTCCATCAACTGTTCCTGGCTTGAATTTGAAGTGTGTATAATTCCACTCGAAATTAGGACCCTTTCAACCTCTCGTATTTACCTACATCGAGTGAAGTGCCAAAAATCATAATTAATTATAAAGGAATTAATTATGAAACAAAGTTGACGATGTTGATAATAACAGTGATGATGGTATTGATAAGAAATATAATACTGATGTGTTAATGTTGACGAGATTGATCATCGAAATGAATAATAATGGTACAAGTAAATTTGAGTGAAAATTAAGTCGCAATTTTGGAGTTGATTAATATTTATAGGTATTTAGTTAAGTAGAAAAAAATTATTTTCTTTGCAGTTTTGGTTCTGGAAGTTTGAATATTCATGATTCACCTCCAAGGTAGAGTTATTTCTATGTATGCTCTATTATTTTTCGTCCGAAACCTATAAAGTTGACCAGCCTAGTAATCCAGGAATACGGGAACAGTTCAAACTAATAAGATCTCTTTGAAATCAACTCAATGAATTTTGTTACTTTATAGTTATTCTCTTGATGAATTTTTGGAGACCGGAAAACCGTAAGTAATCGTAGAAGTTATAAAAGGAACATCTAGGCATCTAACATCTAAGTTTTTTCGCTATGGCCTTTTTTGTTCTGTCTATAGAAAGCCTAAAGACAGCTACAGATCTGATGACAGTAGTTACAGGTAGGATGACAATGTTAAAAACCATATATATAAGCATAGAGTTTCCTTAAAGGTAGGTAACGCTTGATAAGGTTTACAGCGTTTTCACGCGTTTCGTTCGTTGGGATGCGCGGACTCTGGTTTCCCATGCAAAGTCTCTCAGAATTGGAATGTTAGAGGGTTCAGTGTGTACGTGGTTATTGCAGTCAGGCTTTACCCAGATTTATGTTTACTCAGAGTATTTCACACAACTCTTGCAATGCAAACCCGGGATTTCAAAACCTCTGCGGTTTATCTCTATTAAGGCTGTTTTCCACTGTCGCGTTTTTCATACGCACGTACACGCACGTAAAAGTCTAAATCCTTATATAAGTTATCTTTAAAAAAACGAAATGAATAAATCGAAAGAACTTAGTTTTCCGCGTAGCTTAGTATGCATTTGCTGACCTAGATGTTAAATAATAAAAATTTAAAAACAATTAAACTTTTACGTGCGTGTACGTACGTGCTAAAAACGCGAAAGTGGAAAGCAGCCTTTACTCATAAACTCTGGTAATAAAACCTCATTCATTATCACGTTTACAGAAGTACTGCAAGGAAGAATTACAGCTCTGCAGCTGCAGCTGAGGGCGGTAAGATCCTACTTTGCTTTTCATCAACGACCAATTACTTCATGGTATAATATTTTTCTCACGTTTTCCTCACGCATCTGTGTATTGTGTTTTTAGATGGGGCTCAAAAGAAGTTTGGTAATGCTAAATCAATCTCATCTGATCAATTTTTTGGCGGCAAATCAGATGTAAGTGGACATGTATGTACACCTCATAGACATAGTTGAAATATTTTTCTTGTAGTATATTGTCGCACTGTTGAATGTGAACTTGCGGTGGTTTAAAAGCTTTGATTACTGCATGATACCATGCACCATCGTAGACTTTGTTTTCAAACTTCAGGACTTTAATATATATAGATGTTAGCTAAATAACGTCATTGCATGTTTTATTAATGCATGAAAGCCCACCTTCACGCTAAATCATGTACCCGGTCATGGTCACACTGACTAAAAACCGTAACACATAATTTCAGACGTCATATGACACTCAAGTTAAGCTTGATAGATTGTCTGGGGCATCAGCGATATCGAGCGCTGATCTATTTGGGGAACAGCAACGTGCAGGTAACCAACTATATATTTATGAGCCCATAGTCATAGAGATGGTACTTGTTGTCAACTTCAGATGTGGTGGGTTTCTCTAGATCTATTCGACTCTATGTTTTCAGGCCAAAGAGGGGGATCATATCAATCACCAGACATGTACCAATTGCGCGAAGGACTCGGACGAATGACTGAAAAGGTAATAATTTCACTTACCATCGTTTTCATATTGTTGCATTTTCTTGACATTTTAAAAACCGCACTGTTTTCCATGCGTGCTAAAAAGCACTAGTTGTTCAGAATCTGCAACATTCACAAAGGTCCAAGACTTAACCATCATTGTTTTCTTACAGATCAGTAATGTAGCATCTGGCGTTTTATCCACTATACAGGTATATATATGACTTCTAGACTACGTTCACGTGGGATCGGACGAATTTAGGACTGTGCCGATTTAGGAATTCGTCCACTATTCATTCACACGGTAAAAATACATGAAAATTTGACCGGTTCTATTTTTACGTGTCCACGTAAGGAAACCGGACAAGTTCGAGCACAGTCCAAAATTCGACAGGCCTTGTGTGAATGGTACAGTATGTAGTCTCAGGCTGAGTTCACACTAGATTGGACGAATTTGAGTTTTTTCTCAAATTTGTCAGGTTCAAGGGTTCACACAGTGAAAATGGAGGAAAATTTCATCGATTCTACGTGTTCACACGAGGAAACCGGACGAATTCGTCTGGTCTGAATAGCCCGAATAGTGTTTGCTGAGGAAGCTCTTTCAATTCCAAACTATTATCCTTCTAAGTCCGTAGGCAAACATTCTTAAATTGCATACTACATAATATTTAATTGTCATATATTTTCCAGGACCGTTATAACTCTGGTTACAATGGTTAACCCAATATTCAAATCTTCATATATTCAAATTCATGCCGCGGGGAGTCGCGTGAAATCCAGACGATGTCAAATGCAGTTTTGAAATTTTGAAAGAGGGTTTTGACTAGTTCGAATAGTGCAACTAATATATTATTCCGCTCTGGAAGTAGATAGGCAAGCCCCCAAATTTAACCACGCTTGTATATGCCATATGGTGCAGAGGGCTGCCGTTCGTATGATCCCGCTTGCCTGAATAGTTTTTGGTGTAGAGATAAAAATACAAAAGTGGGATGAGAAATGAGCGAGATTATACGAATAAGCTCTAAGCCTTTTAACTGCTTCAGAACTAGTTGTGAACCCAATGTTGCACTGATATGGTACTGAACATTTTTTGTCAAGTGCGGTGGCGATGATCAGATACTGATATACTGATGAATTAACATGAAAATTACATGAAAATTTCATGAAGGGTTTTGAGTTGGCGTTCAATTGATTTTAAAGAGAAATGTATTTTAGCTAGCATATCATCTGAAATTAATAAATCTACAAATTCGATCACAAATCCTCGTACATCATGTACTGTCTACTCATCTGGTCCGTTGTACAATTGACAATAATCATCAAAATCTACCCAAGACATAACTACCCAGTGCAAAAATGCAACTAAAAGTTGTACAGTGTACACAACCACCCCTAATTGGTGATAACTCTGAATCTATGCTGTGGCTTCCTCTGTGACCGAACACATTAACGGCAATCAAAAATGAGACATCTCAACTGATTTTCTATTGTTTCTGTTATGCGGTAAGTGAAATTCTTGGATGGGAAACCAGACTTTAAATAGTTTTTTTCGTTGATAAGTTGGAGTATTTAACAATTATTCGCCGAAGGCGAGGTGAATATCGGTAAATATTGAGACGAAGTCGAGGTTTTTTTCCAGTGAAATCATAGATGGTGAAATCATAGATAAATACGAAATAAAGCAACGGACCGCTTTACAACGTACTTTTTTACCTCAGAGTAAATTTTAGGCCATCTTTTCTGCTTCTTTCGTTGTTTTAGGTACAATTTTTTTTCAGAAATTACTAATTTCTTCAATTAGATGTCACTTTGACAAAACAACTCGCCGCCATTTTGAAAATACCGCTTAAATGTTTTTAAAATCAATGGCCAGAATTTTTAATAATCACCTTGTAATTATACTACCAATGCATAAAATTGTAATTTAGGACATCCCAAAACTGTACTAAAAATATTCATTCCGCAATTTTCAATAACATTCGCACATCAAAACATCGGGTTGGGATACTGTTGGGAAAGGGGGAGTGCATATTGTCAAAGGAATAGAAATATAGTGTCTAAATATAGGACTAAAGATAAAGGAATAGAAATATAAGTCTAAAGATCGAGCTATCAAAGGTAAAGCAAAGTAGTAAACAACGAAGTACTAACTGAACAACATACTGTATTTCATAATATTTATTTTCAATATCTGCTAACACTAAAATGTTACTCTATTATGTCCTTGCCACAATATCCTTGTCTCTATCCACAATAGTCTTCCCGCGGATTACGCTGCCTAGAATTAGAACATCAATAACACGGAGTTGAAAATTATAGTGAACACATTTCAATACACGGAGGCATCTGCACACGTCCCCCGTTGCTGCGGTTGCACGCAGTACAGTGCAGTAAAAGCGCTCAGTGACCGTAATAAAATGTTGCATGATGGTGAAAGCGACTGGAGATGAGGCAACAATGCAGGTCCTGACCATGCAAGTAAAGATTGTTCCAGGGTTATAAATGTAGTAGTTTGTTTCCAAGGATAAAAATTACCTTGGCGCAGCCTTAATGATATCATCAACTCGTAAAATCATCTCGGCAGCTTCAGCAGCTGATAGTAAGACTTGAAGTTTTACTTTATACGATTCTGTGATACCCAGCTCCACCATATTGCCAATAATCCCTGTGCGCATATCTAGGGAGATATTATATAAACAATGTTTTCTTAGCATCATCACGTCAGATCAGGATCGATACAACTCTGAAAACAAATCATATACCTAAGCCATATCGATTCTCTCCATCGCTGTGTTTTGCTCTCAGTTGAGAGACCAGGTGTGCACTATCGTAGCCAGCATTATCCGCGATTATTATAGGTATCTAAATATGAAAATATATAGTTAGAGTGACAGGGTATGGCATAATGTATCTGTGCTTTAGTAATTAGTACATGCAGATAGGTTCAGGTAAGCGTTACAACCCACAGGTGGCGGTAACCTTCAGAAATACATTTAAAAATACAAGAAGCAAAAGGATATGAAGCAAATCGGTAATCAACAGGGATGTCATTCGTATTTAATCGATTCAATTCAACTGAGAATTAACATTACTTACTTGTCTTAGAGCATTCGCAAAACTTTCGATAGCAACAGACTCTTTGCCTGGGGTCTTTGTCGCCAAATGACTGACAGCCTTTGCCATGAGCATCTCTGAAGCTCCTGAAACATACACACCATTCCTTATAATTCATCATACATTTCTTAAGCTAATGATTTGCAGTAATTGGACTACTTATTTCCTTTATATTGCACGTGTCATGACGAGATACACTCACGCAGACCATCTAAAACAACTAGGAATCTGATTCTGGAATAAATTTTTCTAGAAGCAGTTGTTCGTCTTTAACGATTCTGCCACGTTTGTACAGGCAAATAATTAGGAAAAGTACGTATTCTTCTATACCATACCTCCACCAAACACCGTCCTAGTTTCTTTGACAGTTTGAGTTAAGACGCATAGAGCATCATGAAGCGAGCGCTCAGCTTCTTCCAATATTTGCTGTGTTGCTCCGCGAATTACAATTGTACATGCTTCGTTCAGAGCACAGCCGGAGAAATGAATTAACTAAAACAACAAATAAACAAGATATTGCAAATAACAGCGATTCTGTGAGCCATCCACAATCATTACAATTATTATTATCAAACAGTCGTCATCACACTGTCAGCTTATTAATCAAAGTGATTAGCATCATCAGCATCATCATCATCCTCATTATCATCATCATTAGTTATTCTCCTCCAGTTCCTATGCATCCCTTCTCATTCACCATCATTGCATTTTCATCCTCCTCATCTTTTCTCACCCTTCATCATCCCATCTTATTCTCATATTATTATTATTACCACATCTCCTTGACATCCCCTCATCATCATCCATCTTATTCTCATATTATTATTATTACCACATCTCCTTGACATCCCCTCATCATGATCCATCTTATTCTCGTATTATTATTACCACATCTCCTTGGCATCTCAACTTCATCCATCCATCCTACCCTCTCTCCATCCACATGGCATCCCTCCTCATCAATTCCTTGCCATCCCATCATTATCATCACTAACACTCACCTGGTCTTCCCCAATCATAACTTCTTCAATAAGTTTACAATGACCAAGTTTCACAAGCTCTGGTTTTCCAAATGTTGACACAATTTCTGAACCCAAGACAAGAGCAAGCCTCTCCACTCCTTCAAAATCTGCATGCTCGATCGCCATCACTCCTGCATCTGCGAATAGCTGTTCTGGATAGTTGTATATGAGTTGTCTAGGGTTGAAAGATAATGAAATTTGTTTTAAACACAAAAATCCCTAAATCAAACTGTAAAGTTTACAATTGTGAATCGCACCTGTTTATGAAACAGTTTATATCATGCTTTAAAATATTTTGGACTTTGTCTTTCATTTTTTCCTAAACATAGTTGAAAAGATTTAATGGCATAATATAAGTAAAATCCAATCAAAATACATTGTTCAGTTTTCTTTAGCTACCTTTTCAGCTAGTTCCAGCTGTGCAATCTTTGCAGTTGAATCAACACGTACCCTTGAACCAAAGACCTATGAAGAAAATTGAGATTTTGTAAGAAGACGTCTAAATTTTTCACCTATTGACCAGTAGGGCCATGCAAGCAATTGACCACTGAACCTTTATTTTGTCAGCATCCATTGATGTATTTGCAACCAATATTTTAACATTTTCCATTCGCTTTGGTTGATTAACCCCAATCTTTTTATCAAGTAGAAAACCTTATGATAAGATAAAATAAATTCAGAGAAAATATTGGACACATGAAATGTTCACAAAACTAATTGACTAAAATTTCAGAAAATTCTTCACTTTGGCACCTTCATCTAAATAAGAGTCTGCCAGATTTCCTCCAAGTTTTTTTATAATTTGAATTGCTTCTAGGTTCCCACTTCCCTATATGAAAAATAAAAAATAGGTTTTACTAAGCAGGTTTTTCAATTGTAAAACGTAAGCAGTTTCACCCAAATTTTTTTCAGAAGATAGTGCACCTTTAGTCTCATAACAGCGTCAACAGCAAGTTTTGCAAAATGATCTTTCTGATGGACCAAAATTTTTGAGCTTAAAGTGGTCCTGGCAATATTCATCAGATCTTCTCGAAACTTCACATCATCTTTGCCATGATCTATGGTAGACTGTTCCAGTGCAGCTTGGGCAACTTTCACAGCCTTGCGCCATCCCAGTATGGTTGTCTGGGGATGAATTTTCGAGGCTGTTAATTTTTCTGCTTCCTACAAAAGGAAATTGGTAATATGAGAGTGCTGGCTATTGAACAGGAATTATAATAACTTGACAGTATTTTTTAAACTTTTTAGAGGCAGCCAGAAGAAAGGGGGGTTCTGCATAGCTTCAGAAAGGAATATCCAACAACAAAACATCACAACTGTGTGCGGAGCTCAGATCATGTAGAACATGCCACAGGTCCGTTAAAACAGTTTCAGCACGGAATTTCTCATCATTGCTCCATATATCATTCTGTTTGTCTCCAATAATCAGACAAATACTTCTGACAAAGAAGGTTTCTGGTCCCAATACAGATTATGCTTTTATTGGTTAAAACAAAACTTTGATTACCCTCAGGAGTTCACAAGCTAAAACAACAACACTTGTTGTGCCATCCCCAACTTCATCATCTTGAACTTTGGAGATATCTAAAATCCAAAAATGTTAACAATTTTCTTATTCACTTTGTAGGTTTTTTCATATGTTGCTCTCTGCCATGTTTACCTACTAAGACCTTGGCAGCAGGGTTATCTATACTGATGGACTTCAATATTGTTGCACCATCATTTGTGACCTGGATGTCACAATTCTGACCCAGAGATTGTAATATTTTGTCCTAAAAAAGAATGAAATAATGAAATATTCAATTCTTCAATATCTGCCATAGTAGACAAGACTTGGGCAAATCTGATTGAGAGAATGGTACAGTAGTTATCCAGGTAGTTACTAAGAGAATAGGTAACTTACATGCATAAAGGGTTAAGTTACCTTTTCTCACAAGCAGGAAATTAAGCTTTTTTTCTGTAACTTTATTGAAAATGTTATTTCTTACCATGCCTTTTGGTCCAAGAGTACTTTTAACAAGGTCGCCAATTGCAATTGCACCAACAAATGATGACTAATTATAACACAAAATGTTGTTCTGATTAAACTGTGACAAAAAATCAGTTTGCAACTAAATATAAACATATTTTGTCTGACAGCTAGTAAATGAAATTAAAAAACTAAAAAGCTGATCAAACCTGCCTTTAAGGTAATAATGGGAAATGATCTGGATAGGTTTGTAACCAATATGACATAATTCAAATTTTGTTACATTTTTATAAGGCCGGTAACCTATGTTTGGAAATTAAGTACTATTTGATGCTACACATACAGAAATTTAATGCACAAAAAAGTCGGGTACTCAATGAACAAGGCCAACGTTTGCAAAAAAATGCCCACTCTCTGAAATGGTCTCTTTTAGAATGTTTTGCTATGCAAACACATGACTCATTTTCCCCAACTATTGCCTTCAAGCCATGCCCTCATGGGCATATTGTAATAATAATTGCATTTCAGCTTGTTTCAGTTTGTTAGTATAAAGCATAACTAGGCCAACTTGTATGTACAGTACATCATATGGGACTACTGGGAGTGGTACAAAGCTACAAATTATCTTAAGGAGTCTCCCCATCACTACAAACCAAACAAATAAAACATAGATATACAAATACCTAACATACCAATCTGGCTGTCTCTGCTTTCTCTTCATCCGCTCCGGCTTTAAAAATTTGTACAGGGTTTAAGGAGACCTTGATAAAAACGGAAAAATACGCACACTTTTTCATAAAAGAGACTATAAAGTATAAACCAACCAAAAATTCAAAGGCATAAATCTGGAATAATATTTTATCGATTTCGCTACAATTTATAATACTGAGACATTACAATGTATTTTAAAGTTAACGGTGTTAAAAAAGTACTTTTAGCTTACCATTTTTTACAAAAAAATAATTTAATTTCCTTATACAAGTTGTGTACTTTGACAATCAAGCATGTGCAAGAAGGAGCGCCTGATTTTCGTATTTTTGATTATTGCGAAAAATATTTCGATAATATGGTGATGGGCTTCCATGTCCATAGCAAACATTTCCAGAAATTTATATTTCAGTTTTCAAAATTTTCTATACTCTTAAGGTTGCTCGGTAACCCTCGAGATATCCTCGGTTCAATATTCGGAACATTCCGGACTATGACGTTTTGGTCGACTTCCTCAAAAATCAAAATGCAAGTTTGTTCTAAATAATTTCGTAAATGGAGCTTGGTTAGTGCTAAAATACACGGTATTTCCTGTCATAAATTTTGTGCATGTGAAGTCATAGGTGTCTGAATTGTGTTCTCCATTAAAGGTTCATGTTTTTGAAAGCGTGAACAGTAAAATAATGGCCGGTGTGTCTGGAAATTATCAGTTTAAAATTGTGCTGTTGGGGGAAGGGTGCGTTGGCAAGACTTCGCTTGTTTTGCGTTATTGTCAGGATAAATTCAACGATAAACATTTAACAACACTCCAGGTTTGTTGTTTTAAACATGTTTCATGTATGTGGTAATGTTTAGACTTTATTTGTGGGTTTAAATTGGGCATAATTGTTAGGATATGTGCGCTGGCATTTCAAGATTAACTAAACTGGAACGACAGGATTAAAGAATATCATTTATCCTTGTTGTTTGTTCTAAACGTTTACATATACTGTATGTAATGGTGTTGTGTGGTAGTGTTGCAATTATAACAAATAATTATAACAAAAGTATAACACAATTTCTATTACTGATACCGCTATGGTGATTTGTAATTTTGTAGTTATTAAATACTATATGATGAGACATTTGATATAATATTTTTTATATAGCTTCCAAATTTTTAATGTGATATCAAATAAAAATATATAATCTAATATATTTAGCATATTTGGCATATGCAATTTTCAATGTAAGTCCCATAGGAGAGGTCATATTGGAGATGATATAATGCCTTTTCAGGTTGTGCAATATTGTCTTCAATGCATTGTTCTCACTATTGTGCCTACCCTCAACTAAATCAACCGCAAGGAAGTTTCATTAAGTTTAGTATTGTACCTGTCTCATTTGGCAAGATAAATGCTTGGGCCCAATATTAATCTATTGCCTGCAGGATCAGATGATGATGTCATATCCTTCCACAGCGATCATAACAATATATATAATTAACTAGTCAAACTACAAAAATCATTATATGCTTATCAATCAAAAATAATCGCATATCATTTGAATATTATATTCCTATTTATCGCTAATTTCACATAATTTTTCCCAAAGTATTATAAAATTGGCAAAGTTAAAAAATCCTTATTGGGGTGGTCTATAGAAGTAAACTCTTCAAAGATTGAAATTTCATTTTCATTATTAAAAGTTGTATATTGCTGTGCATTATTGTAAAAACACAGTTTTAAAATGCTTTTCCACTACACTCTTTGCACAGTTTATTTTCTTTGTAGTACAATATGTATATATTTATTTCTTTTTTTAAATCTAAAACTAGTTACATTAAAAAATTTTGTAGGAAAGAATATTAAAATAGTGTATATTGAATACATGTAAATTAAATTGATAAACAGGTTTCTAATTTTAGTATCAAAATAGTCATCTTTTTTGTAAACAGTTGGAAGCTTAATAGAAACAGTTTCATGAACAAGTTTGTTAATGTCTAAACAGAATAAGAACATCTTTATACATTGATGTGATATTGACAGCAATTGGTGGTGATCTTACAAAAAGTGCTTTTCAATTTTTAGGCTTCATATCTTACCAAAAAACTGAATATTGAAGGCAAACGAGTTGGTTTATCAATCTGGGTAATTTATACCGCATACTTGCAATTGATATATTGAAAAAGAAATCCATTGAGGATCATATCTGAAGAAAATATGATAAAAAAATGTTGTTTTGTGCTTCCAAATTCACAAACAGGCCCTTATTAAAACTGTTTAATTTTTTACTTTGTTTTCTTGCTTGGTCATTTAAGTGATTTCTTTTTTCAGGATACTGCTGGGCAGGAGAGATTTCATGCATTAGGTCCGATATATTATCGAGACAGGTACTGAATAATTTCAGAAGTATCTGTAACTATAGTAACTATAGAAATAATTGTTAATACCTATATAGTATTATTGCTAATACCTACATCTACCTACATAGAGTGAAGTGCCACAAAATTGTAATTGATTTACCCTCATCTATTCTTAGCATTACCACCTTAAAATACACACTATAACCATGCTTGCTCTTGTCAGCTACCTCCTGATAGTTTGATAGAAAAAGCCTAGTATTATATAAGCATATGCATACATAAAAGTTTAGTGAAGAAACAAATGCAAAAGTTTTCTAATGTAAATCTAATCCTTTGGAAACCTAATTTGAGGCTGACTTTTGATTGGCTATTTTAAAAAATTTGACTGACATAGTTTAATATATCTTTCTTCTTATCCAATTTAGCAATGGTGCCATATTAGTGTATGATATAACAGACGAAGACTCATTTCAAAAGGTATGTGACTTGAAAATTAGTTTGGAAGTATTTTACAATATGTTTCTAACTTCCACTCAATTTAGGTGAAAAATTGGGTGAAAGAACTACGAAAAATATTAGGGGATGATATTTGTTTGTGCATAGTTGGTATGTCAAGATTTGATGAAAAAATTGGTCAAAAGTAACCCTGGCTTTTCTGTTCTATTATTGTTGTCATTTGTAATTTAGTTAAAATGTTTTTTTTTAGGAAATAAAATTGATCTTGAAAAAGACAGACATGTAGATGGTGCTGAAGCTGAGTCGTAAGTAGAAATATTTTAGTTTAAAAAATTGTGAAATAGGTTTGTGTAAAAGCCATTCTCTTTTAGATATGCAAGATCGGTTGGAGCAAAGCATTTATTATCCTCAGCTAAACTAAACAAAGGTGTTGATGAGCTTTTCTTAGAGTTAGCCAAAGGTATGTTTATATTCTACTGATGAAGGCCATCAAAACATTGAGGTATCTTATAAGGATGCAAAAATGCACGAAATTACAAGATCATTTAGTAATGGGGGGACATGTCGCAGTGCTTGGAAGCTTTCGTCCAATTGGATAATGCTTTTCTATGCTTTCTAAAGAACAAAGCTATGCTATTGGTTGAAACAGAAATGTATTGTAAAGTTTAGCCAATGAAAATCATTCTTGCGAGGAGCTGCAACACTACCCGTAATGGGTGCTGTGTTAATCATTCTAGTAGAATATTAATTAATATGACTGCTGGGTTTGTATGTGTAGGGCATCTAAACTGAACAAATACTTAATAAAGTTTTTTGGCTAACAATCATTTTAGCAATGGTGGTCACACAAGATGCTTCTGCAAGCAATGGTCAAAGCAGAGGTGGGCGTGGCACTTCATCAAGAAAACGGGGTGTGGAAATAATAGATGAACAGCCTTCAGGACAAACAAAGAAAGGCTGTTGTTGAAAGGCTATATGTTTTGTTATCAAGTAGGAATTTGTATTATAGATTACAATAGATATTTCAACTGAACTAATTAACCTGTCTGTAACTATATATAAAATATTATCCACTTTGGTTTCAATGAAGGTGATGGATGGTTGTGAGTATAGCTCTTAAAGTTGTATTAAATTCAATACTTCCAAAAATTGAGTTATCATGAAAAGAACTGTTGGGCAGAGTTTTAGGAATAATTTTAAATAATTTTCAAGTGTCAGAATGAAGTATATAATTAGTTTAACCAGTGATCCATTTAAAACTTTTGTTTTACTTTGGTTTAATTAGTGATGGTCTGATGAGCATACTCCACAGGCTTTTTTAGCTTAGATATCTCAATGTCATCAACATGTATTGTAGTTGTAAGCCATGTTTGTCTTTGAGAGAGCAGGACAGGAGATTTTGAGATACGACTTGTTGTATTTGACGTCTTAGCCATTTCCTCCTGTGAAGATCTAAAAACGACAACATAGAAACATATGCAAGCAAATTGTTATAACAACTGCATGTTTAATTACCGAGTGATTTATATGCAAATAAAAATTGTATCATTGACTTACTTTCTTAAGTAAGTTTTTACTCAATTGTGTTTTTATATCTATTGTATTATCATTATTGGGTGTTCTTGTTTTTCCTGGTTTTTCAAGCCTTGGTCTTTTGGCAGGCTGTAAAAGTAATTGTTTGTTGGTGATTTAATGGTTGCAGAACATGATTAGTAATAATCGATGATTACTACATGAAATAGACCACTAATTAACGACACATTAGTAGGAAACATTGCACTTTTGATTCACATTGGGCCTATATGCCCTAAGCAATTTGCAACAAACATAGGCTAATTCATATTTTTAAAAACGACTGGTGAATCAAAATCTACAGACTTTTGTACTTGTTTCCTCAGGATCTTTCTTTTTTCTTCGTTTTTCCATTGCTTTGAAAGCTTTGTTTTTGTCAACATTTTCCAGATAAAAGTTTGCTTCTCGTTTTGCTTGCGATATCTCTGTTCTCATGCGTTGTTCCCGAACTGCTTTTTGGTAGGCTATGGATAGAAAAGATAGGGAATTAGGATAGATCTTTTTCAATGAGAGGGTACAGCCTTGGAACAGAGTTAGTCAACTTAGTTCGTATTTTATGGTGATGATATTATTAGGATATTGTTAGTTAAACTACCTATTTTTTCACTGAGGTGAGACCATTTAAACTTCGGCAAATATTTTATATTCCATATATCATCATGATAATAATTTCTCTTTTTTCCACCTAAATATACAAAGAATGTTAACCAAAGTATAATAAGCAAACCGCAAACATGAATATTACATTTTTCAGGGCTTGCCTAAATTTTAGAATGAAGGATTTACTAAAATTTCAAAGAATGTGAATGATTAGTTATGAGGCCAATACAAACCAACAATTGTATTATTGAGTGACGCTGCAACAGATTTTGCTACATTTCTGTCTTTGAATTCAAGCCAGCCCTCTGTGAAGCATTTCCCTTTATTTCCACCATATTTTTTACGTCGTTTACGTACCATAGGATCTGAAACCGCATATAAAGTTAACTGCTTGATTAATAGTTTTAATTGAACATTAATTGAACACTATCAGAAAAACATGAATAAGTAAATTTAGGATTGTCATTCTTGATACAAAGACAACTTTGGCATTATTAGTTTTATATTAGTGTAAGGTTTATAGCACCTAGGTTTTTAATAAATCACAATAGATTTGGGGATGGCTGCTTAAATGAACGGATAGCTGATTTGTAATATTTTCTAAGTTCTCATGCACTCCTTGGCCATAAAAATGAATATTTTTCTCATTACCTTCAGGTTGTAAAAAAAGTCTGCCTAACTCCCCATATTGTGCGAATATGTATCTAACTTTAGCGGGTTTCATAAAAGGCGGAAGACGGCTAAAATATATAATTCCCGGTCTTGTTTTACCGTCATTTTCAGATTTCAGAGCAGCCATATTTGTCTAGATGCCTGAAACAATGTTGACAATTTTGTGTTGACATGAAAACGTGTACCCCCCTGGATTAAGAAACTTTTTAGAGATGCATCAACAAATTGATGACTTCACGGGGGGGAGTAGTTATATCAAGGCATATCAAGGTAACACGTGCGCTTTCAGACAATCGAATTATTCTCAAAATGGAAGAACAAGGTAAAAAATATTTTTCGTAATTTTGAAGATACTGAATAAAAAAAAATTATTATATACTTTCTTGAGGAACAGGATCTTTGCTGTTAAGATAATCCCTAAAAACATACAGCCAATATAAAGATTACTTTAATGTGGACTTTTTTGTCTGGTTGCCTTGTTAGGATAACAAAGGATCGAAAGGATTCCTGCTGGACCACCTTAGTTGAACTTTTAAAACGTTTCCGGATTTGTTTTAAAATTATCCTGATCCTTTGTTATTCTTTTTTGACCATTGACATAACATTTTCCAGTAAATGTCATATAATAAATAACAATGTCAGTAAATGGCTAAATGTACTCACAAGTCACAATTTATAAGTATAGTACTAATAGATTTTATGGTTAAAAACAATTTCAGACCAAATGGATACAGGCATTGATATTAAACAAGAAACAAATGAAATGAATGATATTGATGATAACATGGAAGCATCAGGTGTGATATATGTGAAAATATATAATTATGATACAAGAGAATAAACTACAAGAAGATTACATCAAAACCTGGTGTATTTTGGTGTTGAATACTTTCCTCTGGCAGTGCAATTTGTTTGTGCATAGACAGAATATGATAATGTTTGATGTGTGTGCACGACAGTTTAAGGCCATATAATTAGTTTGAAGAGTGCCTTACAGACAGATTACTGGTATTTTAGAGTGTTTCAAGAACTCTTTATTCAAGTATGTTGCTATTTTGCATCAGCCCAGCACCGAAAATGAAGTTTCACTGCTATAATATATCCTGTTTGACCATTTTGGTTGCTTAAAGGAATGTGCTAATGAATCCCCCCTCTATAACAAGCTGGCCATGGATTGTCAACATTTTAGGCTGACTTCCTTACATACATATCACTGGTCGATTGTTAATTATGTGTGGTATATCATCTACTGCAGGTAGTTCATCAACAGCTGTGTCAACTTCAAGCAACGTAACAGGAAAAAACAGGAAGAAAAAGAAGAAAAAAAAGAAAAAGAAACCCAAAACAAATGAGGCTTCGAAAAATAGTGAAATAGATACAGAAGAAGTGGATGATGGTGGTGAAGCATCACAAACAGCAGAAGAAACAGAACCACAGGTAAAGCATAAAATATTATGTTCTTTAATGGATATTCAGGTCAAATCATCACTTGAATGGAGTTGAATCACCAACTAAAAAATGCAGTCAAATCACCAAATGGAACAATATCCCAACATTTCCAACTAAAAATCCAGCTCAACGTTTGCTCTAACTACTCGAGATGTTTGATTGACTCACTCAAAAACATTTTACTGTTTGCACCTGATTGCACACATTATGGGCCTTATGAAAGATTTCAACTGACTATATGAAAGTACTGCAACACAAAATTGTTCACTGTTATGAGGTTTGGAAAAAACCAAGGTCACCTGCAGGAACGTTTTCACGAGTCGGATGAAGTTTTTACCTGTCCTGCATTTTTAAGATCTGTAATCAGAAATTATTGAAGGAAATTATTGTCTACACGTAGGTCTGCAGAAAATTAATAAAGTTTATACTTTGCTCGCAGACAGAAAATTATTTTCGCTATCCCTGTTTGTAAGAACTCTTAGGTTGTATTCAACGAACTTTTAACAGGAATTGTATTGTTTAGGAATTAAATTATCTTGCATCTACACTATGCTGGTATCTAAATAGATCAGTATATATAGGATTTTCCACTGAGGGGATATGTATGCTTTTTCCAGGTTTATCTTCCAGGTGGACCCATGGAGGAAGGAGAAGAGTTAAACTTTGACAGTTCAGCATATAAAATGTACCACCAAGTACGCACTGTTTCACAGCCTACATTATTTACAATGAACTACATTTTCTTAGTCGAGAATGTATTGTGGAATGTTTGATTTTTAATCATCAAGGAGTCACAAACACTGTTCTTTTGCACATCAGGTTCAATGTGGAGCTCCTTGTTTGAGTTTTGACATCATTCCTGACAATTTGGGAGACAACAGAACCGAAGTACGTAGTAAAGATATATAATTGGACATTGCTTTCCAAATCTAGTAAATTGCAATGTATCTAGATTCCCCCCATTAATACTATATCATATCATTTATACTGTATTAAAATCAAAATTAAGGTAGCCTTATTCAGTTGCAATATACTGGAAAAGCAGATTGTCCAGGGTGGTTTTGGCTAGTACTCTAGTGAAGTTTTCTTCGTTAAGGTCTGTTTCCACGATCCAATTTTGTTGGATCCAATTCACTTCTAACGTATGGAATGAAGTCAGTTATTCAAAAAGCAGTACTGCGTTGGTTTAAGTTTAATTGTTGCCCACATACTTTGCAAATCAACAGACTATAAAACATCCACCAGAAGTGAATTGGATCCGACAAAGTCGGAACCACTCAAACACCCCCACCTACCCGTTTTTCATAGCTGATCTCTATATGGTAGCTGAACACAAGTGCTTAAGTGCGAGGCTGAGAGATTTGTTTACAGAGATTTGTCGTAATAACGAGCTGACTCCCACTGAGAGCTATGACGTCATATGAAACACGTGCATGCTTATGTTTCAGTTTCCAATGACGATGTATCTTGCCGCTGGTACTCAGTCGGAAAGTTCGAAACAAAATTACCTAATCGTTTTGAAAATGTCTGATCTTCAAGAAATGGAAGAAGAACAAAGTAATAATTTTTTATAATTCCTCATTTGGTTTCGAATCTACTTCATCCAAAGTGTGTTCTACTTTGTTTTTTCTCTTTTATTTTTTTGCCAAGGTGATGAAGAAGATGCCATCGACGATGAACCAGACTTAACAATGGGGCAAATTAAGCACAATGGGGCTGTGAACCGTGTTAAAGTATGTTCACTATGTTGTTTTTCGGTTATAAAGTGATGTTACATAATAAACCATTATTAGATTAAGTTTTTGTGATATCATAGACTATCAATATTGAGTATGAAGATTAATAACATTTATCAAGACTTTGATATAATCTCTGAGTTCATGAAGCGAGTTGCCAGTTGCCCTGTTTTGTTAATATCATTTAATCTGATTGCTTTCTTGTCAAATTGGTCTGTTTTCTAGTTTGCTAATATCCCAGGGCGACAAGTGGTCTCCACTTGGTCTGAAACGGGAAAAGTTCATATTTGGGATATTTCACGACAATTTATTGAAATCGACAACGATGACTCCGGAAAAAATGTAACGTCTGACCATAAACCTTTATACACATTCAGGGGTCATCAGGTAAGACACATGACTGCATGGGTGCTGTATAAGATCTCCTCTCCCTCCGTTTTCACATTCAAACCCCTCGCAAACCCATATCTGATCCATTCAGCTTCTTGGGAAGATTAAATCCCGCTATTTTACGTCGTCATTACTCTACGTAACAAACATTTTGATAATGAAATTAATAGTAAAAGTTGTTCACATTTCTTCATTCTAAACAAAGTTTATCCACGGTCTTAATCATTTCATCAGTAATTCTGTGTTTAATTTTGGTAGGAGAAAAGGGAACATTTTCTTAGAAAAAAATCCCCATTTTTGTTCTCCTGCGATAAAAATCGTGCTTTTTAACGTTTTTCCAACACACGACGACCTCTTTTCGTCCAAATGCTATCCTCACTTTTTTACCCGGCATGAGATTTCCCGACCGTAAGGGCTGCAGTTTTGCGCATCAATTGATGTGAGATATCTTTCACAGACCGAAGGATTTGCAATGGACTGGTCCAGAACTGTGCCTGGCAGGTAAGAATTTGCATAAAAAAATAACTGGATATTGTTTTCCTGGTCTCATCTCGGAAAATAGAAAACTGGAGAATCGTTTAGTTTAGTCAAACTGACCGGTTAAGTTTCAAAGAGGAAAATGTGAGTTTCTGAGCTCCCCACACTTTCTAATAGAACCATATCTTTACTACATACCGGAGACTGAAACTCTTTTTCGATGTTGAAATTTTCGATGTTGAGATCTAACGTGTGCTTAACAGGTTACTTACTGGAGATTGTAATAGAAATATTCATTTATGGAATCCCACTGAAGATAATTCTTGGCAGGTTGATCAGCGACCATACTCGTCTCACACAAAGTCTGTGGAGGACTTACAATGGAGCCCAAATGAAGCAACTGTAAGTCAAACTGAAAGCAAAGCTGAGACAAACGTATATATACCGCAAATACCGGGGACCCTGTATACTTGCGGGTAATCTATCGATTTCTTCGTACAAAAGTCCAGTAAGAGTTAAGGTTTGTTCACACGAATCCAATTCACTTCTGATGAATGTTTTATAGTCTGTTGACTTGCAATGTATGTAGGCAGCAAGTCAATGCAGTACTGCTTTATCAATAACAAACTACATTCCATACGTCAAAAGTGAATTGGATCACGGCCTTTTTAACTGCATAACTGGAGGGATTTTCCACTGACGGATTTTGCCCCCCTCCCCCAGTGAATGAGATATTTTCCTTTTAAAAAGCAATAAAAAGTTAAAAAACATGTGAAAACAAATGTTTTCTTGATGGGGGCTCCATTGTAAGCATGGTTATCATTTTAAGCATGGTTGTCATTTCGACCCCCCACTAAAAAATTCTTAAAAAGGCCCTGAATTGGATTCGTGTGAACGGGCCTTTATGTCACTCATATTTACACTGGAGAGAACTATATCAGTTCCTGAAGATCATCTGCTGTTACCAATAGTTGAAAACATAGGCAGAGCATAGAAAAATTCAATCACCTAAAAGCCATTTTGGATTGTTTATTTTAGTTTTATTACAAGAAAAAACCCAAACCAATAAGCTCATGCATTCTCTCGCGCTTCTTTTTCTAATGCTCAAATACGTCATTCTTTTTGAAATAATAGGTTTTTGCCTCTTGTTCCGTTGACAAAACAATTAAAGTGTGGGATATCAGAGCAGCTCCATCAAAAGCCTGTATGTTGACAGCTCAAGCCCACGACGCTGATGTTAACGTGATTTCATGGAATAGGTGAGACTTTCCCGGATGATTATACCAGTTGATCTGTTTGTTCGTCTTCTCTAAATCAAGGTAATCATTAATTTTCTCAAAAAATTTTTTCTAAAGGAATGAGCCTCTTCTAGTATCAGGGGGTGATGATGGTGCTATTAAAGTTTGGGATTTGAGACAATTTCAGAGGTACGTATAGATTAATCAGCTAGAATTCAGGGTTGGAAAATGTCCGGCAGCCCCAGCAGTGCCGCTACAAGGAAATTTTTCATAATTTCCAATGGTGCAAAACTCATAGTGCATGCATTGATGTGCTTGTTGAGTGTAGCAGCTATATGTTATTGTGACATTAGTGCTTGTTCTTTTAGGACTGTTTTCCACTCTCGTTTTTTGCACGTATCACGTACAGGCACGTAAAAGTGTAAAATCATTTAAATGGTACTTATAAAATCTACGATTGAATAGATGCATAGGGTTGGACTCTGTTAAAGGTTTGGCATGTTTTTTCTGCAATGAAATCAATTATATAACAACTTAGAAGATTTTAAGCTTTTACCTGCGTGTGCGTACGTGCAAAAAACGCGACAGTGGAAGCACCCCATTGTTATAAATTAAAAAACTTTGGCAGGAAATTTTGTATTAGTTCCGCAGGAGATTTCAATTTTTGGATTTTAAATTGTTGCCAGGGAGCTAAATACTTTCTGCAGGCCTGCTAGAATGTTCAGTAAGGTTCACTGTGGTTTGGTTTACTGCATGTTATTGCATGACTAGTAAACGTCACGACTTATTGGAGTGAAATTACGTCTTTAAAATATTTTTGTCATTTGTCATAGTGGCGAACCAATCGCAGTGTTCAAGCACCATACAGATGCTATCACATCGGTTGAATGGTCCTCAACAGACAATTCTGTTTTTGCCGCTTCTGGATCAGATAATCAAATTACTCTGTGGGACCTCGCAGTAGAGAGAGACGATGAGGGACAGCAAGGGAGGCCTGTTGATGTGCCACCACAGTTGCTGTTTATACATATGGTAGGTTGTATATGGTGATAATTGTAGTAATTATGGTGTTAGCCAGATTCATATTAGGGAAGGAAATTATTTATTAATAGAGTCGTCTGATTCATCCGTCTAAATGCGAATTTAAGAGGAGTTTCTCGTCCAACGTACGTACTCGTTTGTTTAGACGGGAAAATTAGACGGGAAAATTAGACCGGGAAATTAGACCGGAAAATTAGACGGGAAAATTGGACGGGAAAATTAGACGGGAAAATTCGGACCAAAAACGTGACTGGATTCACATCAGACAAGTTTCCCGTCTTCGATGAGTTTCCCGTCTCTCATATGAATTTGTTTATCATAATTGCGATGGTCATCATAATCATGATCGTATATTTGTTTATGTTGTTCATGTACATTGCAATCATTTCTTGTTTCACTAGGGTCAAAAAGACATTAAAGAACTGCACTGGCATGCCCAGCTTCCTGGGGTTGTTGTCAGCACGGCTGAGGATAGTTTTAATGTCTTTAAAACGATAAGTGTTTGAATTTTTAACATTTGCAAATTAAATGACACTGTATAATATTGAGTTCCTTCAAGCGATGCGAGCTAGGCTACGAGTTGTGATCATCTTTGGAAGTCATGTGTGTAAAAATCAATACGATATGAGACGAACTATATCACGTAATTTCACGCAACTATTAAGACTGCTTTCCACTTACGCTTTTTTTATACGCACGTACACGTATGGAAAATTTTAAATGCTTTTAATTTTTTATTATTCAACATCTAGGTCAACTAATGCATACTAAAATAGGCAGAAAACTAAGTTCCTCCGATTTATTCACTTATTTTTTTCAAAGGTAACATATATAAGGATTTAGACTTTTTCGTGCGTGTACGTGCGTGTAGTCTTGCTTCTATAATTATTGGCAGTATGGTCCACGAATTTCCTACTGTTTCGTAATGGGAGGAAATACGGGGAAAATATATTCGGAACGAAAAAATTCTCCGCGGACCGCATGCACAGTTCAAATTCCCATCGAAAAAAATCTTGCATACGGAAAATTTTTCTCTGAAAACTTTCCGTTTCGTTCCGAGGAAACTTTTCCGGTGTGTTAATTAAGTGTGCTGATGGACTATATATGGTCATGCATGAGTCATAGTTTGAACGAGGCACTTTGAACGAGGTTTGTCAGAAAGGTTCCAAGATGAACACTCGAATTAATTAATCACATGCAACCCAATATTACATTATGCTGGTTGGCCCTTGACTCAGTGACGTGACGTCATTTTGAGAAAGGTTTTCAGAACTTGAAATCCTACCCTTAGGACGGTTCAACTCTTTGCAACTCTGGCATGAGTACCCTCGTCCAATCACATCCGTAGTAAGTCAGAGCATTAGAACGATTAATAACATACCCAGGTAATATAATACCCAGGTCCCAGGCTCTTATAGACTGGACTTGGAAAAACAAAACAGTGAATTATTCGTGAAATTTAATGAAAACCCTATGTTTTAAGCAAAGAATACATATCCTTGGCCTAGGTACCGAACATTAATTCGGATAGGATACCGAACATTAGTTGGATAGCAGGAGCCGGTTGTATAAAAAGGTAGTTAACTTTTAACTATAGTTAGTGGCAGAATTGGCCAATCAGAATCTGATTGTGTTTTCTAGTTAACTGGGATTTAACTACTCAAAAACTAGGATTTAACTACTCAAAATGTAGTTAAGAGTTTTATTCAACCGGCCCCAGGATATTAACCCCTGGTTCATTTTGAATTAGGATGATCCGAAATTGTGATATTGCAGTATTGCGACATAATCTCTCGTATTGAATATGCATGATTGTAAAAATGGATAACCAGATTAGCGATAAACCTGGGAATAAAGTTTAGGATAATCCTAGTTCAAAGCAATTTTATTTGCTACCAATCCCTTAAACTGACTTCAACCGTAATGTTGTAATTTCAACAGCACCAATATTAGTGCAACTTTTAAATCTTATTTACTTCAGCGCATGTTGATTAATTTTTTCACTGGCGGTGTTTTGCATGCCCACGTTGGTCAATCCTATTTTGAGAATTTAATCACAGCACAAAGCTCTAATGGATAAAACCAATAATATACGCATTTCAAACACATAGCAATAAACGAGGCAATAAATTTTAAGTAATGTTATTTGCTTATTCTATTATAAAACAGAAATCGGTCGTTACTGATTTATATGCACTAATAAAGCATTTAATGTTATGCCTCTGTCGGACCTATAGCGAGGACAACTGTTTTTATATAATAGAACGAATGCTGAAGCATATACCTAGTTTATAAATAAAGTTAGTTGACATGCAGATTCCTTCAACTGTGGTCTTATATCTTCTATTAATTTTCATTAAATGCCTGTGCCATGACCTAAGCAAAGAATTTCATTACTTCAAACAAACCGGCCAACCGTTTCCAACCTATATGCGACAAGTTTGCTAAAATTTCTCCGTCATGAACGTACCAGGCAGGAGAGGGGGGTCAGAATTTTTTTCGTGATAAGTCGAGCAGGGCATGTACACTCGAAATTCAGCATTTTTTATGAAATAATTCATGCGAACCCTGTAGGTAGGCCTATATATGATTTCGTTTTATGCCATATCTATATATGCAATAAAGAATTCTTTCTATGGTTTTATGTCGGTCATTATTTCATAGCATGCATTCTAATTTTTCATCATCCCCTTGGACAGGTGTCCTCTTTGATCAGTTCAAATTGTTTGTATTGAACGTCAAGTGAATAAACATTACACATACCGTGTGTCCGCTTGTTAGCTCTAAATTAAAACTGAAAAATGAAAAACTCTTCGATGAATACTTAAACATTTCATACGCAACACTTTGCGTAGTTTTTTTTTGCAAAGAAACAAAGATAATTCTTATACAACTTAGCAATGAAATTTGTATTAACCGAAATATCAGCTCCAAAAGTGTGTCTATACTCGCCCAAAACGTAATTGCAACTACCCGTTTCCAGGACTCTGGAATTGGGTTATCGTGCAAGAGACTAAAACACGCGTTGATAAAGTCTGTGTGCATGTGTGCATGTCATGGAACTGTTATCTTTTTGGTCATTTAAAGCATCTAGGTTCAAGTGTAAAAATCATGTGCATGCAAGTTTTTATCGGTTAATGCATTAGAGATACGGTGTTGCATCTGTTGCATGGGTGTAGCTATATATGTATCGTGGTTGTCATGATTATATCTTGAAAGAGAGCTCATAAATGAAAGATAATGTATATGATCATGATGTATATATTAAAATAAAAAGAATGTATTATCTTTTAGATGAATGTTGCTACATTAGTTGGCTCTGGTTTAGGCGATGATTACAAGAAGTAGCTATGCCTACAGTGTTAAAAATATGTATGCTATATATATCTTATCTAACGTAACTATTATACGAAAATATGCACATGATTCATTGCTATATACAGACTAATGTAACGTTCAAGCTACTTTCTCATGATTTTCCCCAATCAATTATCTTAAAAATAGTTTCAAGATTCCTCCGAGCTTACTCATTGTGACTATCCATTGAAGGTCATTTGTATATTTTTAAATTATCAATATAACATGCTAAGTTATCGAAATCGCTAATCCAAAGTGAAAATTAGTCCGGCTGCTTTCATCGTGAATTAGGATGAAACGGCATCTTTCATATATGCACCTGTTAATGATAGATATCAGTTAATAAGACATGATATTGCCAATGCTTTAAAGCGAAATTATAGTGCATGCACGCATGCAATTGCTCGACATTGGGGCCTAAAATTTCTGTTTCAGTATTATGAATATTATCCTTATCCCCAAACGAAAACCATGAGATTAAAATGGACGACTTGGTTTCCTGAGGAAGCATTTTCTATACCACCGAGAATACAGTTAGAGTGAAGTTTCACTGGAACAATCAGTTCAATGATAACTCAAACTGGGCCTCTTCAAGTCAGTTTGGGACTGATAATAAAGCTATTCAGTAATCGATATTTAATTAAATCGCCCCTGCGTGAAATGTTTCTTTAATTTTTCTTAAATGATAGTTCAAGATCTCGTGTAGAAGCAAATTAATATCTAACAGTTAACACAAACGGATATTTTTGCTTTCTCTGTGGGAGGAAGATCTATAATCACCCGCCTTTGAAATGAGAATTAGTTAGTAATTATTACGTCAGTGGCATTGTGCAATTCAAATTGCATGCCAAACTGGGAGGATTTATAGACTGGATTGTTGTACCATCTATATTTGCCTGAAGTCTGGAATCAATTCCAGTTTGGACTATATAAGAAGACGCCTAAAACGTTGATATCCACTGTATTCGCAATGTGACCACTTTCGTTTTCGTCGTTTGAATCAGCTCTACATGAATAGAGCTGAATAGAGAGCATCATACAAGACATCTTGAACATGGTTGATGAATGTTTGTGGTTGTATAATCCACACCTGCATTTTACTAGGTACCAGTTTTCTTCACTCCAGTCTTTCGTCTGTATCATACCAAACAATACTCTGTCAACTCCCCCTTAAAGCATCGTACTTCAGTCCAATTAATAACTGCTTAGCACGCAACTGCGGATATGACAGTATTAAAGATAGGGCATCTGTTTTATTCTTTTATAGTTCATCCTGTGGCAAGCAAGTGAAGAATATAACGTTTTTGAGAATGAACAACACTACTGGTAAGAACACACACTAAATTCATGTTTAATGTGAGAGTGGGAGAATGAGTAAAAGACAGTTCATTTAATGTGTTTTTTTTTGCTGTTGGCGCGGGACGTTTTTACTAACTCGACTCTGTGTTTCTGTGTTAGCAAGATTGTTATTATTGTTGAGTTGACTGAATATTTTGCAGGCAAACAAAAGAATTATTATCAACAATCACTGAGGTTTACATGGATTGAAAGTTATCGAGAAACGATATCAAAAATAAAAAATGGTTGATTCTGCATGCGAAAACATGACTAATTTCTATGAGAGTTTTTCGTACGATGTAAAATCCTGGGCTCCACGATGGGACGTTTACATATTCGACATGTTCATATTACTAAAGCTCCTTTCAAAAGCGTGCTTGACTTTTGATTGCTAATAATAATTTGGAGAAAACAGGAGATTATTTACCCACTTCGCTTGATTTAGATTATTTGGAATTAAAGCCAAATGCATGTATATGTTATTGATTTTGTATTTTAGGAACACGATGTATTTTAATATTTGTTGAGGAAAATACGAAGACCAAACAAACTTTTTTAACTAATAATTACCTGTCATAAAACAGGATTTCGTTGCAAATTTGAAAACAATGTGAAACGAAGCACTCAATGAATAAAAAACGCGAGTAAATTTTACTAGACTAAGTACTATATCTTTCAGTTAAACTATTTGGAAATGTGTGGCCGCAGGTAAAATATCAAAACTTGAGGGGAGTGAAGGGTCGACCTAGTCTATCTCTCTATCGTACATGATTACACCTTCACCGTTTCTCTTCAACAAATCGGGTGTCTCCTTGCCACATCCCCCGACTCCCCCCCCCTCCGCTCCTTCAATCACACCGACCCTGGGCAGAGCCAGAGCTATCATTAAATGCATGTCATTTACTTTTCTTTTAGAACTGAACATAACTGCAAACAATGGCTCACTTCCTTTTCGACCACCGTGGCCCTGGCCCCATTTTTCACAGCTGGGTTGGATATTGGGTGTTTTAGTTACCCATTCTATCCTCGCAGTGTTCATCACTTTTAGCAACCTGATAGTTCTCATAGCGTTCTACAAGAACTCAAAGCTACGCACAACTACCAACCTCGTCATTATCTCTATGGCGACAGCTGATCTCTTAGTTGGCGCTGTAGTGATACCAATTTGGTTGTACAGTGGTGAATTACATTTTATGATTGGACCACCCTATGAAAAATGGCAACAGAAGATGTTTCGGTCATATTTAAACATTGATCAAGCCTTGGGGCTTAATTCTATTTATCAGTTGGTTCTTCTTCATGGTTTAAGATCGTATTCTATCGCGTTCCCATTGAAACATCGACAAATGAATAAAAGTAAGTAATCTATTATGGTGTTGCGAAATTAAAACGTAAAATTGAAACCATAACATCGATGAACTGTATAAGATTAACTCAGTTTAGGTTATCTCTATTGGTGTTATTGAGTGAAACGATAAGATTCATCCCCTCCCTGGACCTCTAGGGAGAAATATACAGGATTTTGAAGTGGTCTTCTAAAATGTCGGACAGTCGCTAGTTGAAGTAGTTTCTTCAAAATACAGTGATAAGATTTACCATCGAAGGATGACGCTCTCTGAACTACAAGAAAAAAAGTTATGACTGATTGAAGCATTCGTGCATTATTGAGGAATTAGTCAGTTTGGAAGATCTCCGCGAAAAATACGAGAACTAACATGTAATAAAACATAAAAAACAAGTCTCAGCCTCAGGTCTTCTCCAGTATTATAACATTGAGATGGCCTCAAATTGAGCACTTAAAAACAGTGCAAAAGTTCCTCTATTTTGTAACCAGTTAGCTTGATAGCTGCACTTCGTAATGAAGCTACTATCTTGCAGGACCCGTCGTAATTGCTTGTCTCCTGGTCTGGGCAATCTGCATCGCATTTCCTCCTTCGGTTCGCGAGATCGTTCGACCGTCCTGCCGCAACTGTTTTGTTTACATCACTTTGATCGCCAATATTGGTCTTCCTCTGGTTTTAATGACTACGGCAAACATAATACTTTGGAGAAGCGTCACAAAAAGCTCTCAAGCGCGTCAAAAAAAGGTCAGTGCGTGCAGTGCCAGTGGTCCACCCTTGCAACCTTTCTGTAGGTTAAGACTTACGTGTGACCGGTTTCTTTTTGGTCAAGTGTCAAATGTTGAAGGGTGTTATTAGTATATTTCTTACTATTATTGAATTCAGTTTTTGCACAATATGAGGAATTATCAAGCATCAGATCGCCATCATCCAAATCAGCTTTCGACTTTGCTGAATAAGGGTAAACATCGGGCTTGATTTTTCTTCATATACCGTGCTCCAACTTATCCAATAATTTATAAATATATCGGTGATATAGAAGAGAATGTTTCAAATCTACCACTGGTTGTGGTAGCATGAATCAAATCTATACCACTTGTGGTGGTAACGACGAAATGAAAACCATATTTGAGTACTCCAGTTTTACGTGCTTCAGTGTTTTACGAAAAGATGTAATCTACTAAAGTAAATCTTCATTTGTAGTAACAAAAAATCTCTTACTGAGAAATGGACAATAAGAAAAACAAACTTTCATATTGCTCCATGCACCTTTATTCCGGAGCAAACATCCACTTTAGGGGAACGTTTACCATAGCTCTTAATCTGCTCCAAAATGTTCTTGCTTTAAAGCAAGGAGAAACAAAACTGACAACGGTATAACAAAAGGCCCTGGATACGCGACTGCAAAGCTATAAAGTAGTGTTATTAGTGCTAGATGGGTTGTGTGTTCTCACCGGAGAAGTGTGTTCCCATTTATTTTTGTGAAATTTTTGTAGCATTATCTCCATCTCATCATAGGACACAAAAATCCTGGTGACAGTTGCCATCTTAATTGGGATCCTCTGTGTATGTTTTTTACCGTTTCTTATTGTTAACGTCATCGTCCAAGTGGAAAACCTGCCCAACTTCAATTTCAAAGCAGTCATGGCCCTAAAGTTTCTACACTTCTGTAACTCAGCCCTCAATCCTCCAGTATATGCATTACGTCATCCTGAGATCGCGCGCACATTCAAGGCAATGTTTTGCAAGGCCTCAACACGTGATGTAGGAATGAGTACTCGCGGAAGGATGACGAACAACGCCACCACCTCTCAATCATTGTCGACGATCTCATGATGGAAATCCTAAAAAACGCACCTTAAAACTGATCCCAGAAACTTAACTCTGAAGCATTAGTGACCCTGAAATTAAAGAAACAAAATCTTAAGGTTTATGCCTTTGTACAGTTTCCTTTGAAAACGATATAATAAGCAGAAAAAAGCAGAACATGTACAATTCATGTACTTTGCTATAACGAGTTTTTGGGAGATACGATGCAGCCTCGCAGTAGATTGTCCGCTAGTCTTTGACAAAACGTAGTAATTTATAAGGCTTACTTTTAAGACTTGGTTACTTTCTACATCTTTCGAGTGTAATCATCAGGATGCGCCTATGACTTAAGATTGATTTATGTACATTCGTCAATTAATATATTAACTGTTTGTAGAATATTAGTTCAGTTTGGAACACGAGCGGCCGTGTGGTTAGCATGATGTAGAAGAAGTGTTTTAAAACCATCTTATGAATGAATTGGTAGCGTAGTTTTAAAGAATAACATTATCGTTGTTGAGAAAATAAAAGTTGAAGTTTATTTAAACAGTAGAAGTCTGTAATCAGATGTACAAACATTGATAAAGTGCAATTTGAATTTTCTGAGTTTCGTAAAACAATCGGTAATTGGCTTCCACTATAGAATTAACCATGGTGATACTGTAACTGCGTCTTATCTTAATCCATGCAAGATAGTTTTTTTAGCAAGACACATTCCAACATTACTCTCCAGCAGAGGCCGAGAAACCGAGGAGGCAGATGGCCTCAACCCCACTCTTTGTAGGGGGAAAGTGTGCCCTTTTGAGTATGTCCATAGCCTGCCTTCACCTCTTAAGTCGTATAGTCCTCTCGCACGACAAGATTTTGTCAAGTGTGTTATTGTTTAATTACTTTACAGATCCATTATACGAATTATCACCTGTTTATTCGTTCCTCACCTACGACATCAGACACCGTGTAGTTTCTTGCAGTTATCCCTGGTAGCTAAGCATCAGGATGGCTTTAGATATGATAGTGCGGCTGCCCGCACCCTCAATGTTCTACTTAAGGCTAGTTTTCACTCAGGAAAATTCTCTTTTGGATCGGACAGGACAGGAAAGTTTCCTTTGTATAAACGCCGCGTGAGAACTCACCCACAAAGGAAATTTTCCTGTCCGTTCCGATCCAAAGGAGATTTTTCCTAAATGGAAACTAGCCTTTAGCGTGGTAATAAGCCTTAATAAGTTTTAAAGACACTATAACTTTAAAGCGTCACTTCAAGTACGTGCAAGATACTATATATTTGTGGCGAGTTCTACATACAATAAAACTAAACATAAACAATAAAATAGACAGGACTATTTTGCAAAGTTACATTTCACCAGTTATTAATTTTTTGTTATATTTTGTGCAACATTTCATTTTTGGCCCAATTTGTCAGTCTTCTCATAGTTTAAGAAACTTCCGTTGCATGTCTCTGATCTAGAACATAGATATTCTATTATTTTATTAGACAATATTTTAAAATAGATGGAATTTTTATATTTCGAAAAGAATTCCTACGGTGGTACGGTAGGTCTATAGCTGTTAGGTCTACGAGCATCAAAACAACTCTTTATATTTAAATTAGATTGAAATATTGAACACATCACTGAGGACAAAGTGGACTCGCTTTCAATTTCCGTTACCACTTACCCTGAAGTATCTAAGCCTCTCAACGTATTGTATGTTGGCTTTTGTCCGATCGACTGTTTAGGAATTGGCTACGACGTTCGGAAACTAGATTTCAACTAGATTCCTAAGCCTTAACCGGATTGTGCGGTTTCACTAGATCTCAATTTGCAACCGTGTGGGCAATTGCCTGAGATAACGGAAAAAAGTAGTTTCGAACTGAAAAAAAAAATAGAATAATTCTTGCCAAAACGTCGCCGAAAAATTATTAAATAGTCGCGGTAAAGTAGTTCACAATTTTCCCAAGAATCGGTGTTTCTGATAGACATGAAACAGTGATCGAATTAATCGACTGAGTCTTAGGCTAACGAAGGCCAACGTGAGTTCAGGCCTTCGACAATCATTTGCATAAATCCATTCACATTGGAGGAGGAGTTGGAGCAACAAAGAACTTCTTTAAATGATGTATAATATATGCTATTAATAATTTCTCCTCCCTAATGGTCTTGCGCAACAAAAGATTTCCGGCATCCAGGTTCTAGTATCCAAGGCCAGTTTTTTAGATTAGCAGCGAGTTTAAGATTCACCAAATCAACGCAACGTGAAGTAATTTCAAGATTTTCCCAACATTGAAATCCTACCAGAGGAAGGTTGAACTCTTTTTGCGATTCTGTCCGCGTCGTAGATTTGGTGCATCTTAAACTCGCTATTGTAGCTATAATCTCGGTTTTCATTGACACAACAACCCCGCGATCCCACAGGTGTTTTAGCCAGCCAATTGTTCAAACTGCTAGAATTATACTGAATAGCGATGCAATTCGTGCACAAAAGAAGTGATGATATTTTTCATGTGTTTCCTTATTAACTATAGATACTGTGTCAATTTAACAATGAAAAAAACTGGAGGGATACTCTACCACACCTTTTCAGTCGACACACCTCTGAAGAGTCTCATAAAAATTAAAATCCTACATTTTGTAGAATTCGCGTGCCTGCACCAAATTTTCAAGAAACTATTTGAAATGGTATAAATAAAGTATTTTCTTATACAAGTATATACATCTCAGCTAGCAACTTTTCCCCCAGAATATTTGAAATTGCTTTCTATTGTTTTCGCTCCCTGGGGATGAAAAAAGGACAATTGGCATCCGGGAATATTTCTTTTTGAAGTATGCCGAAATTAGAACCCATTCCTCCAATTGTTGTCACAATCATACGAAGATGGCTGTCTATTTAAGAGACGTACTTTAATACATTTGGTTTATTTTGTGGTTTTTGAACACAAAACAGCACGCTTTGGCCGTTTTATTGTGTTGTGTACAAGGCTACAACTCTCTGTTACCGTCGGTGTTTTTAATAGGAAATCGTTGTCATAATTCGCTGTGAAAAGAGACTCTGTTTTTAACCATTCATTGGTTTATGATCTGGTGGACCTCCCTAAGATCATAGTAAAACGGTTTGGCTGTTTCAGAGGTTTTCAATAGAGAAAGTCCAAAAAAATTAAGAGTCAAATAATGGGAACAGGTGAGCAAGTTTGCGTTGTATTACTGTGTTGTATATAACTCAATCTATGCCTATAAACAGGGAAATATGTAATGAGTTAATTATGAAATTTTTGGTTCAGTTCACTGCCTTTTCATATGGGCAACATTTCCAAATTGTTATTTGGTTGTGTTTAATCCGAAGTATTTTAGACATTAGGTCATGACAGAAGGTTTGAATTTGGAAATTTCACAATACTTTTAATGTAAATCAGACAACGAATATTTTTAATATAAGACGACGACAGGGTCGTCACGGCTGCAATATAACATACGGACAGCTATAAGATAATATTTCAAAATATTGTGAACCACTTCCTTGTGATGAAAATACGAAGATACATGATAAAAGTTTGTGTGATCACGCATTGTTTTGTTGTAAATTGAAGGGAAACAGTTTCGATTAGCTAATTTCCTTACAAAATTGGGGAAAAAAAATATTTTCATGTAATTATCTTGCCAGGCAATTGTGCATACATGTGTATCAGTCTATGTTCATTCTGTACAGAGTCAACAGGTCTAAAATATCCAGCAGATGGTACCTATTATCAAATAATTTCAAACCAGAGATTTGGAAACAACACTTAGAGGTTTTGTTCACAAACCAGTTTGCAAATTTTTTTGGTATTTGTGAGAAGAATGTTTTTGTGAGTCTTAACTTGTGTCTCTGATTTACAAAGAAAATCAGGTGGGAAAGTTTCACTCCCCACCCTAATCAATCTGCAATAGAGCCAGAATTCTAAAGTTGTTCTACATATATAAGAAATACTGAGAATATTTTATCTTCAGTTTCAGAACCTCTGGATGAGGATGAAGCAGAGAAACAAAGACGAACAATTGTTGCAAAATATGACAGGGTAAGTGAATAATAAGGAACTATTATTTAGGGCTATATTTTGAGAATAATTGATTTATTCTGGTTTACCTTTGAACAAAGCATCCACTTCTGCATTTTTATTTTTACACCTCTTCCACACCCAATTACATAATTAACTCCCTCGGTTAGGTGTGATTTATAAAAATTTCCTCAATTTTGATAATATTTTCTTTGTTTTCAGGGTTTTATCCAAGAGGAACTTGAAGAGTGGGAGGATGCTAGTTATATTGTTTACCAAGTCACAGATAGATATGGATTTATGCAGTAAGTAATCAAGTATCCTTTAAATTCAATATGTCATGTAGTTACAAGGTTTAATTTAACCTGTATATGGTTACTGACTACTGTATACTGTAGTAATTTTATATTATATTTATTTCTAAAGTAAACAACCGTTGCTTGATGACAGAGACACAAGGGTGAGTTGTAGTTAACAAATAATGCACAGCTTTATTATTAGAGGTTTCAGTTCCAGACAGCATTGTTTGTCATTGCTGATAAAACTATCCAGTATAATGAACTTTAGTCATTTAAATAGGATCATATTTCTTGAAAAATACCAGAGGCACTTAGAGACAGTCAAGCATATGATAAAAATTTAAATTTGTCTATCCGTAAATTATGTTCTTTCTGAATCTACATGTAAAACTGTTTTCTTCTGTGCTATTGGGTCAATATAGTTTGAAGTTTCCATTTAGAAGCTGTCAAAAAATGTGAATTTTAAGTATTTTCTACAAACAGAGGGCCTTAAATGGCAATTGTGCAAATTGGGTTCCCCTCCATGATTGATTGCTTCTTAAACATTTTAGAATTTAATCAAGTAAGGCCCTTTATGTGAACATTTGTCAACTTATATACAATAACTTGTGATCAAAGTGCTCCATTAACTTATTAAACTATCTGCAGCACAATGACACCACATAAAGTGATTGTTATTGCTGTTTACAAAATTTTGCCATGCATATGAGATGATTTACATTGACATGACTAGTTACTTGCTCAAGAACGGGAACGAGAATTGAAATGGAAGAAGATGGTGATGAGATGGGATAAATATTCTCGTAGTGATAAGGTATGTGCAGTGATGTCGGATACATTTTGATACGTTAAACATTTTCTCATATAATCTCAGCATAATTATAATTTGGTCTAAATTCTTGACTTATCATTGACTATCAATACACACATACTATCAATACACACATACATTATATACCTGTATCTAATCTCTTGGTGTTATATTTATAGCTTAGAAAAAGAATATACAAAGGAATTCCAGATTCAATGAGGGGAACTGTGTGGAAACAGCTACTGGAGATTGATAGAATACCTAATAAAACAATACTTTATGAGGTGAGATATTACCCGGCAATGATTTCACGCAAAATTTGTTATCATTTTGGATAGATTCCAGAGTTACAGCATTTACAATTCTTAGGAATTCCGTGCTCAAGCAAGGCTCAACTCACCAGATATACGACAAATTGATTTGGATGTAAACCGGACCTACCGTGACCACATCATGTTTAGAGATAGATATGGAATTAAGTATGTTGTTGTCTCATCCCTCCAAAATGCAAATTAAATCATCAAACTGAGTTGCAAATTTAACTTTAATTTGACAAAAAGAACTTTAACAATTGTCACAATTAGAGATGTTTTAACATATGATAAATAGCTATTGCAGAAATATGGTATTCAATAAATTGATTTAGGGAATTTTTCAGTCATACATTTTGGTGAAATGTAAAATATCCCTCATCTTTAATATGGTAGATTGGTTTGCACCAAAAGTGACATGTATCCAAATAAAGTTAGCTTCTTCTGAAACATCAATTAAACAAGTGGAAGTCTTGCAGAAGAGAACGCTAGACCAAGGGCTTCCTTTAAGCTTTAATTTCAATATTGATATATGTTTTTTTCTTTTACAGACAGCAAGATCTATTTCATGTTTTAGCAGCTTATTCCATGTATAACCAGGTAATTTTGTGAGACTAATTTTTATTGACATACATGAGGTTAAATTCTAAAATCTTAACTATGGTATCGAACCTTGCCACAACTATTATTAAACCTTTGTTTATTCTGTGCAGATTAGTGATGGGATCTGTGACTATTCCATTGAGATATCGGATGAGAATTATTGTAGCAGTAAAAAATGCATTAATTAAAAACATTTTTTAATTTAGGAAGTTGGATACTGTCAGGGAATGAGTGGAATAGCTGCACTACTTTTAATGTATTTAAATGAAGAGGTATTATTTAACAGTTCAGTTTATGCAAAATATTGCCAAAATCAATTGTTGATTTCGGAAGGATACAACAGACACGTGACGTGTGTAACGATTTTTCATAAATGCATTCTCCAAACAATGCGTACGGTATCATTTAATTGTAATTGCCGTAAGTAAGTCAACATGGCGTATGTGATAGAATGTTTCTATACGAATGTGCAAGTCAGTATGCGATAGAGTGTTTCTATACGAATGTGCAATCAACAATGACCGTTTTAAACACGGGAAATAAAGACAAATTTGACTGAATTCATCGTTGAAAATGACTCGTTCACGACAATATTTAAACGACATAAACGAAATAGGTTTTCTTAATTAAGGCTTAAGTTGTCTATTGCGGACACGAGTAAACCTCGTGCCAATGTTTTTTCCTTCCGATATTTTTATATTTGATTAAAAATGGCAGAGAATTAAATGTAGCTAAATTTGGGGATGAGCTTAGCTAAATATTTTCTGAATAACGGAATATGCAGGTATCCAATCTCTATTTTTGGATGCGGTACAATAGATATGGGTACATGACAAAATCAATATATTAATTTTTTTTAATATTTAATTTTTTCTATTTGGCCTATCGTTTTCTAAGAACAATGGCCACGCGATTCTCGATGGTTTTGCATATGAATCCCCCTCATTCTCATAATCAATTCTTTTAGGATGCGTTTTGGGCTCTGTCTGTACTCATCACAAATAGCAAGAAACACTCTATGCATGGTATGTGTTTGTGTATTGGGAAGGGTGCTTACTGAAAACATTGAACAGTGAGATTCAGATTTCAGAATCTTGAGGATTGAATCAGAGAACAGTAAAACACAGGGGGGGGAGGGGTGGGCCGTGGGGGAGTGGTGGGCCGTGGGGGAGTGGTGCTGCGTTGAAACGATAGACACTGTATGGCAAATATTATGCAAATGTATAACATCATTTTGAAAGGAATTAATCTTTTCGTAGGATTTTTTATTCCTGGTTTTCCGAAACTAAAAAGATTTCAGGAACACCACGAGGCTATTTTAAAGAAATTTGCACCAAAACTTTTTAAACATTTGGTAAGTTAATATAGAATACACTGAGCGAGAATTTCGAAAAATGCTTTCAAGAAATTACCCCCCCCCCTGTAAATTTTGGTTAAACTAAACAATCATTTCTAGGAGAAAGAAGGGGTGTACACAAGTCTTTATACTCTGAAATGGTTCATGCAGTGCTTCCTGGATCGAGTAAGGATTATGTAGTGTTTATGTAGTGTATGATCATCATCAGATAAAATTAGGTCTTGTATTATCATCGCTTGATGAACAGATAAAATTAGGTGATGTATGATCATCGCTAGATGAGTAGATAAAATTAGGCCGTGTATGATCATCACTAGATGAGCAGATAAAATTAGGTCTTGTATGATCATCGCTGCATGAAATTGTTCTCTATATATACTAAAACCGTTCGATTTATCCGGTTTAAACAGTGTTAGTTTTCTCTGTGGCAGACCTAGATTGGAGGTCACCGTTCATGAGCCCCATATACAGGAAAGATATATTAAGAATGTTAAAACTATATACAGGAAAGATATATTAAGAATGTTAAAACTGTCTCAAATATGAGTGAATTCAAGTGTATTCTGCTAATATTTTAGACGCCATTTCCTCTGACGTTGCGACTATGGGATGCGTTTTTACTGGAGGGAGATAAAATACTCACTGCTATGGCGTATAACTTAATGAAAATACATAAAAGTAAGTGCAATCAACATGTGATTAGCCGAGTGGATCGACCATGATCTCATGTTGAATACCACCATACATCAACAATGCACCACGTGATTTATCTTCGAAGGTAGTATAGACGCGAAACCAGGACCTCTCATAGAACCTCTCATATGTTTGCAGTAGAGTCAATTCTCAGCATCTTATTTAAGAATACGAATTAGACCACTTAGATGTAGTAGACCTTCATGTTTCAAATACGTTTTTCAGCTATGTAGTTCGGTTCTCATATGTCACTGACAGTTGGCTATTATCAGTGTTCATTGATGAATGAAATACTTTGTTATTTTGAATGAATTTTCTTCGTCACCGGCCACAAACAATCGGCGACATATGAAAACCAGACTAAAGGAACTCCACATTTTGGATAGTTCCAGACCAGGGTTGCCAGATTACTGAATAAATTAGCAAAATATTATTACCAAAGACGTTGTTTTCTTTGTTTGAAACAAATAAATCAAAGAGACGACTACAACAATGTTTGACGACTTTTTTTCAGGACTCTGGCAACCCTGTAATCCAGACTAATATGGATTATTCTAAATTATTTTTCCAGAAAAATTCGTGAAGCAACCAATGGAGGACATTGTGGAATTTCTTCAAGAAAAGATGAGTGAATACCCTTACAATATTGATCAAATAATGGATCAGTTGCAAGAATCACGTTTTGAGCTTAAAAAAGGAGGACTAGAATCGCCTCCTGCCGCGAGCAGTGAAGAATTCCCTTCGCTAGCCCCGGGCTCTTCGCTCAAGCGCGGCACGTTTGAAACCGCATCCGCGCGTGCGCGTAAGAGTCGCCAAAAAGATCAAATTATCGAGGTTCCTGCAGGGAAACAAGTCCTTCCTCAGTCTCCGGTTTCGGACGTTGACGGAGCTGACTCGGGTAGACATTCTGTTGCGAGGACAAATTCTAGTCGACGGTCGGAAACGTCCAGGATTAGTTCCGATGTAAGACGTTCGGAAAGTCTCGGACGATCGTCGAGAAGTGATGGTAGGAATTCCGAAAGCGTCGTAAGTCAGTCGGAAACTATCCCAAGACACTCGGATGGTAGCGAAACTCCCTCAGAAAGTGTCCAAAGTCACCCGGGAAGTCCTGAAAAGGGTTTGGAAAATATTCCAAGACGCTCAGAAAGGCGTTCTGAAAGACATTCAGAGAGTTCCGGAAATCGTCCAGTATTTCATGAGGTACGCTACGTCAGCCCGGAGGCCACAAAAAGAATCGATGTATCTTCGCCGGTCAAGGTTGATGATCCCCAGCCGTCAACACCCACGAATCCCGTACCCCGCCACCCTTTAACACCCACCGATCCCGAACCACACGCCCCAGAGGTTCGCCGTAAGCCCGGCAATGTCGCCACCACTCTAACAAACGCTGAAATTGCCAAATTCAACCAGGATCTTAAAAACTCGTATCTTCGCTCACAAGGACAATATTTACGAGGACACTCAGGAAGAAGACAGAATGGCAGCCGATCTGTTCCACTTGAAAATATGTCTCCAATGTCGCCTCCAGCAAGGCTCTCTGATAGCGAACCAAACGAGCTGCGACGAAACCCCGAGACCACCACGATGGTCTTAAATTTACCTGGGAGCGTGAATATCGAGCAAAATTCTAGTAATGGAGGTTCCCTCTCAGAAGTTCGTACCCCTAACGGAACTACACCCTTAGGTCATGCTCCCGTATGGCATCATGACGGCCCTGAAGGATCGAAGCAGTATACTTTGACTCAGTCCCCCAACAGACAAATGACCTTTGTCTAAGTAATGACAATGTTTTTCCCGACAAGGGCGCGTCGCTGCAGGCCGAAAGTATTATATCCGGTGAAATCCGGAGGTTGTAGGAAAACAAAATATTTTTCAATTTAGGCATAAAATGCGATATGCACGCATGGAATATTTTTTATATATAGCATGCCTGAAGGCCCGCTTACACTTGCAATTTTTGGTGTGATTTTATCTGCGACTTTCTTCTTTTGGTAGATGTGAACGAGTGGCTAGTTACGAATTCTTTGATGTATGTATACGAGCTCGTATTTGAACATCTGTAATTCACTCGTTCACATCTATCAAAAGAAAGAAAAAAATCGCAAGTTTAAACAGGCCTTAAAAGAACTGAAAATAATGTCATGCCATTTTGTCCAATGGCATTGTTTTCTCACCTCGGCATTCCAATTGCGTTAAGATCAGTTTTTGTGTTTATCCGCCTCCAAAGCCGCTTCCAACCGTAGCACGTATACTGAAATTAAATTGATCCACATTCCACAAGATATAATAATAATTATACTATACGATATTCGCTAGTTGTACAGATTTTAGACACTCCAGTTAAATGGTGCCATTAATTGAATTTTTAAAGATCAACGACTTAGATTTACCATGTATAATGTACGCGCAAGATGTTGAGTTGGGCAATTTTAAATTGTAATATTTTTAGAGCACGAAGTTAGTGAATAAAATTAGGATTCGCATTGTAAGATATTAGGCGACAAGTACCACAAAATATGCGCGAATAGGGATTGCCAGGCTCGTTTCCAGTTACGCGTTTTTTCACGCACGGTAAAATATTACATCTTTCGAACGTTAATAAATTGTAAATTCCGCAAAATAGGTAAAATTGGCACTTAATGTATTGAATACAGATATGAATATTTCAATTGTTCGCTCTGTGTCATTTGAATGAATTCAAACCATTCCGTGCCTATGAAAAACGCGTGGTTGCAAAAAAGCATTTATTAGTATTAGTAAGCCAATGTAACATCTTACCCCTGCCCGTTGTTAAAGCTGGTTAGCTTAACTCTGGGTTAAAGCAAATCTTTACATCAATTTTTTTAATCTTTTGTTTACAAAGTTGAATATCTTTTTCCATAAATATTTTCTGGACCGACAAAAGCCATATTTTGTACAGGTTTTAGAACGAACAGCGGTTCAGAAGCACCTTAAGTGGATTAAAATTTAACCCAGGTTTAGTGCTAACCAAGCTTTGAACAACTGGCCCCAGATGTTTAAATATAATATAGCTTTTTATTTTATTAAATTCACTAAATTCCCATGTATATTCAGTTTCTCAATTATATGGGTAGACAGGGTAGTTCTATATCAGATTCTATCCCTAAACGTCCTGGGGTCCGTGGTATAATAGGGGGCGGTTAACATTTAATTACAGTTAGTGGCAGAATTGGCCAATCAGAATCGTGTATTTTCGAGTTAACTACGATTAAACTACTCGAATTCTAGTTTGAACGTTTTAAACAACCTGCCCCAGATTAAGAAATTCTGTTATTAACCATAGATATGAGTTACTTTACAATTAGTTCCTGAAGGTTTAGAATGCTGCTCAGGCACATTTTTGGCACACTCTGAATATCTGTGCTCAGGTACATTTACAAAATTGTTTTACCCGACCCCAAAGGAATAATTTCCAACACGGCAAGCCAGGATATTTTCTTCTACATCAAGCATATAATACCGTTCTTTTGTTGTCATGAATGATCGCTTGTTAATCTAGTTTTAATACAGAGGTAAAGGAACAAACATTTTAATTGAAATCGTTAATCGTTATATGGCATTGGTTTTCTTTGCTCGTTTAATGGTCTCAGACCTTCGTGATTTTGATTTGCCGACTTCGCGCAGCACTCGTTAGTGCACGCAGGACTACACGAGCTCGAGCATGGTTCTGCACATTGTTGGGCGTTAAGCCAAGATGTCGATGGCGTGAACGTCGTCTCTTCACTAGTTCCAGTCTCTTGTGCGTACGATTCACGACCTGAGGGATGAGCGGGGATACAACAGGCGAAATCACAATCTGGTGTACACTGGAGTTGGCATCTTTCCTCGCACACAGCTCCTTCTAAGTAATTCAGAAAAGTTTAACCAATTTAAAAAGTCACTGGAAGCATATTCTATTACGACGTATAAGGCCTCTGTTTAACGTCGCATCTTGATCGCGTCGAATGCAATTCAAACAATAGATAATGCCGGATAACGAAGCTTAATACATATGAGGTTAATCATCTCAATCTATTGTTTGAATTGCACTCGATGCGACCAAAATGCGACGTAGCTATAGCCTAAGTCTTGGAACAAATGCAAAGACAAAATTTTCAAACAAATTAACTAGAATATATAGCGTGATCATGACACTGCGACGAAGTTCTGAGAAAATTGGGCAAATAACCGTAGCTCCATTTGCACAACACTCGGTGTTTCGGCAAGGTTAAAAAGGGCGTTAGGGCACTGTGCCAATTTCATCTGTGCTCGATCTTTGCATTGGTTGCCTGAACACTAATAAAACTAGGTACCAATTTTAGCCGTGCCTTGCCAAGAAATTAAGCGTGGTGTATAAACGAGCCTGATGGAGTCTTGGATTTCCCCGTTGGTTCGTGTAAATAAATGGTGTAATATTTTAGCATCTAGAATAAGATTAAATAAATAACCATGCATATGAGAAGACTTGGAAAACGTGGCAAAATGCCAAAAAGTTAATGTGATAGATGCATGTTGCAGATCACAGACAGTAACTTTTCACAACTAAATAGTACATTCGGGGGAGTATTTCTAGGTAACCTTCATAAAATATGCCCATTTCTACTCGAAAGGAAGTAGTGATATGCCTGATCAGTTCCCCGAATTAAAATTGAATTCACGCGTATAAATAGTTGTATCAGCGCAGAGGAAATATCAGACGAACCATAGCATTTCTGGTCATCTCGTTTTTCCAGATAGTGGCCCGTTTGTATAAAGAGGTGCTAAAGTTAACCAGTTGAAATTGGGGATTAAAGTTTGCTGCGAAATAGGTGGTTAAAATGTTGTTCAACCAACCTCCGGGTTAATTCTTTAAGTCAAATTGTTGACTTACTTGTTTGTTGTCCAGTTACAGCACACAGAACAGCGGCTAGTAGAATCAGTCCTCTATATTTTGCCATCTTTTCATACCTAAAGTACAGAATCCCCAACTCGCTTTCGTTGATGTGAAACAAAATTCAGTTCCGGCCAAAAACAAAATACTTTTTCAATATTTTATTTTCTTCGTACAAGGAAAATATTCGACTATTGTGAGCTATGTCTACCAACTGGAACCAATTCACAGGTGCTATGATTAATTATTAACCATAGTTCTGAAGTAGTTATAGAAAATATAGAAACTATTGTCAATTTGTTTGTACATAGATTTGGCTTGGATACTATAATGAACAATGTGGTACTGACAAAGGTTTCAGCATTATGCGTTTTCTATTGAGGTTGAAAATTTGTTGCTAGGTAACCTTTGCCATTATGTGCTTGATTGTCAATTTGAAATACTTTCTCGATTATTCTCGTATATGTCATATATGATTTTGGAACTGGCTACAAAGGTTGGAGCAAACGTCCAAAACTATTGACTTTAGGTTTTCGAGAATATCGTTGTCTCAGTGTTTCAGCTAATGCGTTTAATAATAGTACTGTTGGTATGGGTGTGGAATTGCCGCTGGCCTTGGGATCGCCGTTCTTTTATCCCAACAGCATTTCTGATTGCAAACCGGAGCACACGAGTTTGGACAGGCGCCTGGGCACGATGATTGCGTCATAGATGGTGGAGGTTGCATTGCGGTGAAGGCATTGTTAGCACCACAGCACTGAGATGAACAGGCTGGAGCACACGCCTGACTACATGGTGAAGCACATTGACCAGGCTGTTGAGGTTGTTGACCAAAACCTTGTTGTTGTCCATACGGAGCTGAAAATGTAGAGACTGTTAGGGGCTGCCTATATTTGGAGGAATCCCGCAAATTTCCGCCTACTTTTGCGGAGGCATTTTGTGCAAGTGCAACATATATACTAATTTTTCAGCTTACCCGGTTGATAAATCAGAGTAGCAATATTCATTTCAAAAAATATATCTGGTGTGCAGGTACTAAAATCACGAATCGTTGCAAATCGCCTGCATTATAATGCTTGTATATATGAAGTAATACAATTAAGTATTCCGGCACATGGCTCCAATCATGATAAGTCACGGAAAAAGGTTATATATCACATCAATGACAATTTTAGAGACTAGACTACTAGACTGCCATGCCAATGCTGTTCACAACAAAATTGTCTCAAGCACGGCGTTTTTATAAAACTTCCTATATAAGCGCCCTGGTCTCGGGTATGTGTAACAGTGTAAGCATTTGTTTCGTTGTAGCTTCCTGTTCCAAGCAATATCCTAATCCTAAATATCTGGAACAAACGAATGCATTTTATTCTTGCGAACTGCAGGGACGGTTGTTAGAATATTATTTTCTACTCACCTTGACCATAGGGTTGCTGCATCGGAGGTTGCATAGGTGGCACAAGTCCACCGTTTTTCTTTCCTTTGCCTTTCTTTCCCTTTCCTTGCTGTAATCCAGGATTATATCCTCCATAACCTCCAGGTTGTTGAGGTCCGTACGGATTCTGAGTGTAAGCTTGACCATACGGATTATTTTGTTGTCCATACTGGTTGTTGGGCTGTCCATATTGGTTAGGTTGTCCATATTGATTAGGCTGCCCATATTGGTTGGGCTGTCCATATTGGTTGGGCTGTCCATATTGGTTGGGCTGTCCATATTGATTAGGCTGCCCATATTGGCTAGTAGGTTGTCCAAACTGCCCGTAACTTCCTGGTCGCTGCTGTCTGTAGTCATTCTGTTGACGTTCTGCAGCTTGGGCTGGGTTTAGCTTTCCCCAAGAATCATCCTCTGGATGACCATCTAAAAAAACAGTAATAAACAAAGTTCGCTATTTTCAATTTTAACGAAAAAGCAATCTCAGTTTGAAATCACAAGCACAGGGAAAACCAAAATTTTTGGTGGCGGCAGGGGAATAATTTCAGCAAAAATTGCACCCAACTTATGAGTTTAAATTGCCCAAGCCGGCAACCTGTCACTGATTTCAGTGAAAATTACCTGACTGAATTTTGGTATAATACGATAAAACTCTTGCGATTAAAAGTTGCCCAACTTTTTTAGACCAGCTGCCCCCTGCCATGCTCGCCCCCGGCCCCGTGTGTTTACTGTATCGCCTCGCTCTCGTTTTGTGAAATACGCACTCTTCTAAATTGAATAGTTTTTAAAACGCAACACTGCAGAGAAAAACAGACTTCTGAAATACCATATCAAAAGCTAATATTTACGAACCTGGAAACCTCGGACCGCCTGTATGAAAAATTAACTGATTACTTCATTTTTAATAGGTTGCTAAATCGTAATTACTACAAAGTGAACGATTTCGATTTGCGAAGTCTGCCATTAATTATAGGTTAGCTACATTTTTATAAAACCGGCCGCGCACTGTTCAAAACATTTCACAAATATTGTCCACTCACCCAGATATTTTCGGGGCACAGCTGTCGTCACTGACACTAATATTGAAATGATAACACAATATTTCATATTTCTAAAACGAGAAAATTTCACATGATTAATTAAACACGATATTCTTTTTTAAACATTTTGGCAAAGAAATAATTGAATATCGATGTGTATTTTTGTGTCTTTGAGCTTATGGCCTCATATATCAATTTAACGATTATTATATACATATAAAATTCTACCCCCATGGCCCCCTTGCATTTCCATGTTTGAGACATTTACTTGGAAAATAACAGACACAATACATGAATTACGACAGCTTACTGAGGAAGTATAAGTTTAGCAGACTAAATCTGAGCTGGAACTTCGCGTGAGATCCTTTCTCACGTAAACTACGATAAATGGTCATTATTGTAGAAATCCTCTTATGCTTGTTTACCTAATGTTTTTCTTTACGTTCATACACAATCTGCTAAAGCTTATATTATAATACCTGCAATCTGTCCTCTTGTATTACAAGAATATCACTGGAAACAACAACAAAATTTAGGCTAGATCAACGATTATATTCCTCAAATTTACTAAACTGACAAACCTTGTTTTTATAATTTTTGTATTTCTTCCAACTACGCGATATAACAATCGTTGTCTTGGGGCGATAACCTGTCAAGCGTTTTAAGCCACATGAACTGACCTCATTTAACAAAAATCTCGTTCAATTTTTTCCCTCGAAGAAACCCGTTGCTATCAGATGGATAAACCTAATTGCTTAACTACATTTTGAAATTTTGAAATATTTCTGTCGAGAGATTGATTGGTGATTTTTTTTTTCTTGGCTGGGAAAATACGAGTTGAATGTCTTGGATTTGTCTGAGGAATTTTTAGCATCAAATGTGGTATAACAACTGCCTAAATAGACAAAACACTTCTCAAAAAGGAGGAATTTTTACTCTGCAATTAAGAATTTTAAACCACAGGAAGAAAGAATTTCACAGTTTATCATTTCGTTTATCCGGGCACTGACTCTATTAGCTATTATGCTGTGTGCCGAATTGCGTGGATTGGATTGATTGACAAACTCTTCGTTGACTTAAAACAGTCTGATCAAAATGTGTAAATGCTTGACCTGATTCACACCTGTCCTAAGAATATAGTGATAATACCTACAGTTTCTGTCAATCTCGTCACTAGTTGCGTTCCCGAGAATTCCTCATTCCTGAAAGAGATATTGCAGTCCTTCGTCTTCGACAAATTTTTGACAAAATCACAATCTTCTCTGGTGAATCGACGGTGAACTCTAAGAAGACTCTAAAAGTTTTATTAAAGTTTTATTAGAGTTCACTGGGTGAATTTTTACCATACTCGATATACACTCTCTTGTTTGTTTGGGTCAACGGCGGTCATTGGGTCCACAGTACTAATTTGTTGGCTCTATCTTCAGCCTTTTAACAGTCAATCTCGCCACATGAAATTTCTCCAGGATCCAGTGTCAAGATAGGCCCACAATATTTCATCTTGAACCATGACTGGCACAATGCCTACACTATATATATAAAGTCCTGCAGATATCTAGATCCAGAGGATGTTTTTATTCCTGGGAAACTTCCTGGTGTCACTTGTGTAAAAGACAAGTTAACTTTTAACTGTAGTTAAGGACAGAATTGGCCAATCAGAGTCTTGTACATATCTCTGAGTTAACTAGGATTTAACTATAATGTAGTTATAGAGTTTTATATTACCGGTCCCTGATGTATTTCCTTTTTGTGCTGAGTTTTGTTTGAGAATTGCCCTTGAGGTTAATTATAACAACCAAGGGCCGGTTGTATGAAAGCCGGATAGCGCTATCCACCGAATAGTGGTTTTTTCAACCGTTCTAAAAATGCTCGAAAAGCGATAAAATTTCAGCATCGTAACCAACAATTATTAAAGATGATCCTCGATTAAGGAATACAAGATTTAATCAAAGTTACACTAAAAAACGGGCGATTTTAAAGCGATTGAAAAAATCACTATCTGGTGGATAGCGCTATCCGGTTTTCATACAACCGGCCCCATTTCTATAGCCAATCTCTTACCCAGACCGTAAATCAAATGACTCTGCATGGGAACGAGATTGAGTTATGGTGTGCGTTTAGCCCTAACCTGCATGGCTACGGTGCATTAAATGCGATACTCGTAACTCGTATACAGTCACTTTTTTGCATTCCGTACACATTCATAACCGATTCATTGGTCCTGGTAATAAGATCACAATTGACCATATTTGTGACCAGGTCATCTGCTCTGCATGGTGGCAACCAACTTCATAGGTTAGTTCTGGGGCATGCGCACTCTCAAAGCGTTCTTTTAGTCTTATCTTGCCGAAAATCTGACCCAGATCCCAACATTAAGAGCAACAATATACCTGTAAAATCTCTGTCAATAATAGTTAGGTACTGACGGGTGTTCAAGAATAAAAGATCAGATATATGACAGATAATAACGACGAATCGCGACATTTAAGGATAATGTGAATTCGCTTTGGAAAAATGGTATTGAGTTTTTGATCATTTTTATTTGAAATAAACTACTCAGGCTTTTATTGGCAAAAAAATCTCGAATTACTATTTTATTTTTAAGCCGTAATTAAATTAATGACAATCGACGATGAACGTCTTTTTAAAAAATTCTTCCAGGCCATAGCTAGACAGCATTCTGTTGGTATATAGTCTATAGATATCAGTGGTTTCCAGCAACCATGGGCCCATGGCCTTTGCATGTTTCAATACGTTTGTGGACAAAGAGCACACTGATGGCAAGGATCGTAAATAGCTCAGTTATATGACTTTGTATTATAAATGCAAGATTACTACATACTGTAATAATGTAAATAATAAATACCGGTCTAAACCTGACTATTCATCAACCACCATAAGTAGTGCAACCATCTATATTCTATTTTACTGAGTTCCCCTTTTTGTTTTAGATGTCAACCAGGACGCAGTTTGCACTCTTTTTTATCGCCTTTCTACTTATTTCCTGGGACGTCTCGTGCAAGAAAAAAACAGGTATTAAGAAGAAGCCAATTTTTTTTGGTCGTCATCATCCAGATTTCATATACTGCATGGACAACAATTTGTTCCCGAGGTTCTTCAAGTCAATTTGTCCTGGCAAAGGAGAAAAATGGCTGGCTACCAGAAAGAAAGTACAAAGTAAGACTTTCCTAATAAATCAGGGATAAAAAACTACGGTCTCCTCTCTACAAGAAAGCTATATATAATTGTATAATATACATTCCAAAATAACCATCAGGGAGCAGTGTGAGAGCGTCTTTTAAATCAGCTGTTTTATAACAACGGCCTGACGTAAAGTCTGTTCAAACGATCCAATTTAGTCGGATCAAGTTCATTCTAAGTTCATTAGTCTTTTCACTCTTTTGACTTGCAATGCATTTATGATATGCGAATCAACTAATCCAATGCAGTACTGCCTTTATCAATAACACATATTACTCATTATAACATTCCATACGTCTGAGTGAATTGAAACCGACCAAATTAATCGTGTGAACACACAGAGCTTAAAATAGAGAAAATACTCCATAATTTTCATGGTGTGATGAAACAGCGAAGTTTGAAAAACTTTGAATGGTCGCTCGGACGTCATGCCCAAACTAAATCCAATGCAGTACTGCCTAATCGTGTGAACATACAGAGCTTAAAATAGAGAAAATACTCGATGTTTCGACCTAACGTTTACTAACTTTTATGACGAAGTCCTTTAGGCTCAGGACGAAACGTGTAGAATTCAAACCTTTTTTTCGGAATGCTAGCCAGCGTGCAGTACGAACTCAAAGAGCGGCCACAAAAAAGCACCTATGAATCGTGAGCGGAACTATGGTTTCCTGGCTCCTGTCAAGTATTTTTTCAACAAACGAAACGTGACATCTTTGCAGTGTTTTAGTGTCATCCTGACGATAGCATGGGCTTGTTTAGTTCCATTTCCATAGGATACTGCAAAATTATCTCACGATTCATTTTTCGAGTAAAAGGGATCGTGTAAACTGCTCTGAACACCATTTATCGGGTATCTTATAGATAGTTTGCGTGCACGTCAAGAGTGGGCCATTAAAAAATTGAAAAGAAAATTTTCATGGTGTGATAAACAGCAAAGTTTGAAAAACTTTGAATGGTCGCTCTGACGTCATTCCCAAACCATCTGCTGATCGAGATGATTTATGACTTATCTTTCTTTCATCAGAAAAACTTATCAATCCTCTGTTGAAGCAAGACACAGCAAACAGTTTTGTTAAAAAAGTCGGAGTTTCAAAGTCATCTCCATCGGATGATATTTATGTTCAAGAAGACTTTTACAATGCATATCGTGAGGAATGTTGCACTAAAGGATGCAGACTTGAGGAAGCCCTGGAGTTCTGCAATACATTGACTTGACTGTCTTGATATGCTGACAGCGCATTTGCAAAGTATGACGTGTTTGCATGCAGGCAGCTGTCAGCTTTCACATTTGCCGGCTTCATGCGTTGTAAGAGATTGTTTTATATATGAATTTTTTCGCCGCATTGATTTACTGCCGACTTGTTCCCAGTTTGACATGTGGTGAAGATACAATCTTGGACCTATAATACAGTTAATTAAAGAAATGTTAAAAATCAAGTTTCCGTGGCACCCGTGCGGCGTTCATTTAATGATTACCGAAATTTTGACGATTGTAGCCATAGCACCTGGACATGCAAATAAAAAATTTCAAATATCGGTAAGCGTATTTGACCAAAACTAACAGCTGCTAATGTTTGATTTGGCCACTTGTTGAGAATGTTCGTGATAAGAATTCCTTTTAGTATTCACACCTTTACATTTCCTGTTATTGAGTATATATTGCAAGATGGTCATAGAAGGAACAGTAGATGTCTGCACCCATTGCACGCGAGTCCAAAGGCTGCACAGCAAAGGTTCAAAGGCTAATATAATATCAAAGTATTTTATTGCTACAACTACAAGGTTAGAGCCTATATATAAAGATTTCAAAGCAAGGACGAGGATAAGTAAAGCCCACCGGAAACTTCTATCGTTTTTCTTAACATAAGTTTTAACCAACTCATGGCCAGGTGTTTATAAACTCTTACTTTAGGGGATAGAAAGGTGTTCTTGATCTTGGCCTAACGCCCAGGTTTCTACATCAATGTGACGTCAGGGTGACGTCAAATGTGGATTTGGAAGTGCACAAATATGTGCTGTTTCATCATGAAATAGTGAACATCCTTATGTCTCTTAAACCACAATTTTCTGTATTTTTAACACCTTCGTCAAATTGGGCCTACACATTTGATCAAGGGAAATAAAAATGTGGAAAAAGAAGGAAAATCGTGTAGCGTGACTAGCGTCTGTCCCGTGTGTCCAAAGAACCATTGTCATGCGGCATTGAAATCAACAATTTTAGACAGAACCTTTCAACAACGCAAGGCGATCAAGGCTCGATGATATTAAGTCAACAAGTCGTCTATTTCCACTCCCTAATTCCGTGTTTCTTTGTTTATTGGGGATAAAATGTGTCCATGTCTTTCATTCTTGGGGAGGGGTTTACTTTAGCTTTGCCGGCTGTTTGCAGTCACAATCGTATCTATAGCGATATGTTGGAATGTGAGGAATTTCCGATAAATTTCTGTGAATAATGCGAATTATTTAATTTGAGATCTTTTTCGCAGCGTCGTTACAGACAGATTTAATCAGCTCGTGGGAGCAAGGAATTCGCTTAAAGCAGCAAAATTTCAATTTTGCTAAAAGGTTGCAACCTCATTCAATTGAGTGGTTTGTTTATACTATCATCAACTACCATCAGTTGGATGAGGAAATAGCTTTAAAATATTAGCAATTATGTTTCAAAATTAACCTAATTACGGCATGTTACGGCGATCAAGCAAATTTTAGGTTATTTCAGAGGTTAACATAACAAAAAGAGAAGATAGAGAATCCGCAAATTCTTGACCCCTTTGGGTCAAACAATGAATAGCTAAGATTCTTCTGATAAATTAGAACATTCTGACAGATACTAGAGGCAAAATTGTACGCCCATAAAAATAGTTTGTATTGTAGGAATTCTTATGTAGAAAACTCAATTTAAAAGACTGACGACGATAAGATTACATTGTCTAACCTGCATATAACTACGAATAATTTTAAAATTGTAGGGGAAGATTTTTTTAATTTTGTAAATGGAGCAAATAAGCGTGAAGGTAGTGAGAGACTCAGTGAACTTTGAGTTACGATTGAGATGATTCATCCAATGACACGAAAGCAATAAGATGACGTCATAATAATGGCTGTCACTGATTGGTTAATTTCCAGCAACCCGGGGCGTGCGATTGTATTTTACTTGCGGGGGTGTTTGCCTTTTGTACAGCGCTTGGGAAAAGTTTTCATGGGCTTTTTGTTTTGGTGAAAATCGGTCCGTTTTTTGGCTAGCCATGCAGGGTACACGCAATAAAGTACCCAGAAGACGTGTGAAGGAACTCATCCACGATTTACTGAGCCATGTTTTGGTCAAGAATGGTTTTAACATCGAACGATTTGCGCCAAATCCTCACCCAGATATAAGCCAACTGCATGTAAGACGAACTGTAGATGCATTAATCGATGATTCAAGCGAATTATTTACAAACTTGGGAGACCAATTGCACATGACATCTGAGAACATTCATTTGATTTTCATGGGAATATCCGATGAGATTTTTGTCACAGGCATAAATTGGGGACGAATTGTTGCTTTCTTAGCCTTTGGTGGTTCTGTTATGGTGCATTGTGCTAACAATTCTGAGCTCGTGCTATTCTTAGATGAAATATCGGAGTGGATGACAGAATACATTGAGGATAACTTGAGAGTTTGGGTCGAAGAACACGGTGGTTGGGTAAGTGTAATATGCTGTATATAGACTGTATATTATACACCAAGAGTTTTGTATTAATATAGTCATTTGAGACATCGAAAAGTATTTTGTAATACAACAGTGTTGCAACATACGAGGCAACATATTTTTGGAATATTACAATCCTAATATTAGTTCATTGATATAATTTTTCAAACGAACCACTGTAAAGAGAGGTTTAACGGGAATATTTTGAAATATTCTGTAAAGAAAGCAAATTTTAGGGCTTCAAATAAAAGAGATTATATTTGTTTACAAAGTATGTCAAATGTCAAAATTTTAAACTACAGTCATACAAAACGCTTGTCATAATAAGAATTCGACTTAAGGCATTATCTTAAAACCTGATTTGCGTGTCTTTTAGCACGAATTTTACACAATATTTAAATAAGGTCAATATTATGTGCAATTCAGACTGGTGGCAATTTACATGCATGTGCCTGTACCTAAAAATATATTCCCATCTCTAATAATGGAATTGATTTTGAATGGCATTTATGATGATTCATGATTTAACTACAAAAGACATGAAGAAAAATGTGTTTTTATTAAATTTCTACAATTTTATACAAGGAAGTGGTGCAACTGTGAAAGAAATATTTTAACTTCAATATTGTTCAAGTGTCAGCAATGGTTTTCAAAACCAATTAAGGGTATTTTAGATGTGGAATTACAATAAATATTGAACAGCAATACAATTCCAAAAAAACTCTTACATAGATGATAATCTCATTACTCCATTGCAGGATGGATTTGTCAATTTCTTCAAACTGCCTGGAGGAGATGACTTCTTTCAAAATGAACTTGATTTTAAAAACTGGAGTCTTTATGCACTTGCTGGCTTTAGTATTGGTGCTTTGATCATGTTTGCCACAAACCAGATTAATCATTCATGACCTAGCTGCCTTTTAAAGAACTGAAAGTTCATGTTGCAGTCTTCAAGATAAACTTATCTTGTAGCTCAAAGCATCTGCATTCAGTTTTGGGGTAAAACATTCTCATTGAAGCAATTTGGTTGAAAATTTGTAGCACAGGTTTGCAGCAAAATATACAGCAACTATTGCAGACTAAAAGTGGTAGAAAACTTTGTTTTAGGGGTTTTGTTTTGTCTTCTGAGAAGAACTTGTTCTTATTGTGTTCTTTAAGTAAGCCTTGTTATTAGGCAAGTGATAGTTTTAGTTATATACATACATATTTAGCTGGCCACTCTCAGTATCCTTTTTGAAAAATTTGCTTCAAATTTTATTGCTGACTTGAAATACCATGTTTTGATATTAGTTTTGCACTTGAAACTAGTTTAGTACCATATAAGGCAATCTTTTGTTCCTATGGAACATTTTCTATGGGTAACTTTCTAATGGTGCATGCCTGTAGATGTCTGTGGAAAATTGAATATTTCAATGCTGCAAAAAAGTTTGGAGTAATTTCAAAGAACAGGTTTGAGCCTGGATACCACCAGCTCACTGCTATATTTAGGCTTTCAAGTCTTTCATTTTCATTTATGCAACTCATACAAACTCATACATACATCTGTAGGTTTGTCTCCTTTTGGGAACAGCCAGAAAACACTGATTGCTTAGTGTCAATTCATGCTTTCTTTTGGGGGGATATCAGTGACGTAAGAAGCATAATACTATGGGGGGGGGTGTCACGTAATCCTATATTCATGTTAGCAGACTTATATTGACTAATATAGACATGGATCTGAGAAGAGAAAATCATGCACAACATGAGTATACGAATATGTACCCACCCCCCCCCCCAATTATCATGCTTACTATGCCACTTGGGAACATTCATAATTAATTGCTTACTTTGTTTTTAAAAGTTATCTGAATGCGACCATGATTACACTCTTGATGGACTTTTTAATCAGACTCAATATTAGACCAATGAAAACTGTAACAAGTTTTGTTTTTGTGTGATCAACTATTGTACCATGGTGACTCCATGATGACAGAGTTTCTTTTTAGAGTTTATAGATATCATATATCACACATGCCACAAAATTTTACCATGCTACAGCAGCTACATACACTCATGCAAGGTTTTGAACATTAATATATAAATACAAAAGTTTATGAGTTATGTACACACTTTTTGTGTTGTGATTTCTTATCAAATTACAAGCCACACATACATATATTTAGAGACAGGTTGTTTTGTTAGCTAGATAGGCAATGGGTGTTTATATCATGGATTATAATATATATTCTTTATAAATTTCAAAACGTTAAAATATTTAATGCTTTTTGGTATGTGGTACCAGGTTATTATTGACATTAGGTTGGCTATATTGTTGTTGATTACAATCCTGGGTATTGTAGTTACTGTAATGAAGTGTACTTAATTTTATTTTGACAGATATATTTATATGTTTGTCATTGTAAACTGTAAAGTATGAACATTCATATTTTTGGAAATATATTACACTCAACATAAACATTTGTGCAGTGATTTTTTAGGAATTGCAGCTTGAATTACCATTCCCTAATATCATAATATACATGAAAAATATATTTGAAAATTACTGGTTAGCAATTATTTAGCAACATTGCTTTGGCAGACTGCTAAGATTTTGCTTATACAAGAACATCCACATTAACTCAACCTACTGAGCCACAATATACTCTAGTCCAAGGTTTGCAACCATGAAAATAACAGGGATTAGTTTATTTTTTTATTTAATTTTCCTGGCAAAATGGTATTGCAAACCCTAAAAAAGGGTATGGAACCTTGAGAATGTATATCAAACTAAGATACTCAAACACAGAAACATTTCCATACTTTTTATTCAACAAATACTAATTCTACTTTGTTTCACCTGATGATTTTGTTTTCGTTTTTCATTTCTTTCCCGTTCCTCAAACAACAGAGGAGGTGAAGGATTTTGCAACTTTATTTTACTTTGGTACCTTGTCTTAACCTTGGGAGACACCCATGGTTTGGGGTTACTATAAGATGGCATGGGATATGTAGTCCAGTCATAGTAACCAGTAACCTTACCCCCTAAGTACCCAAAATGATTATTCTTTGATTTCTGATGCAATTTTGCTTTCTGTAGCCAAAGTTTATAGGCTTCTTCACATTTTTGTTTACGTTCTAATTCATTTTCCTTTTTTGTTTTTTCTGATAGCCTTCGACTTTTCATTTGTTTTTTTCGTTCATTCTCCTTTTCTTCTAACCACTTTGCATAACTTTCTGTTGCTTTTTCTTTAATATTTGCTTGTTCAATCTCTTGCTTTTTTTGTAAATTCTCACTCTTGACTCTTTCTGCTGTTTCTTTCTTCATCTTCTCACTTTGTTTTAATCTTAACCATTCCTTCCTATTCGCTTCTGCCTGACGTTGCTTTTCAAAATTCTCATTAACCTCTTTAGATTTAATTTCCTTTTGTACTGCTTTGTTTCTCATAATATCGTTAGCACGTTTTTTGTCCTCGACAACCTTAGCAAGCAGCCACTTTTCCCATGGGCTTAAACATGGCTCTGTTTTCGTAGACGTTTCTGAACTGTCAACTGAACTACCATATTTATTGTCGCACAATTTTGTTTTTGTTTTGCTTTTTGATGTCGTTAAAGGGCTAGATGAGCTAGTAGTTGAACTTTCACTTGCGGATACTGACTTTCGTTTTCCTTTCTTAACTGTGGTTTCTGATTCTTCGTAGTCAGAGCTATAACTATAACTTTTATCGGAAAGTTTAACTTTACTTACTGAGTGACTAGATTCACTAGAACAACTATCATTTTCGGACCGTGATTTCTCTTGAAAAGACGAATCTTTAACAGATTTTCTACCTTTATCGTATAGGGGAGAAAGCAAGGAGCGTGTAGAGTCACCAATCTGTAAAGAGTCCATTGAAAATGCTGTATTATTTAACTCTGAATCATCCACTGGCGTGCTTGCTCGCTTTGGGGAAACGTCCATTTTGTTTTTCAAAATTTGAATTTGTGCCAGTGTTTGTGCCTTGTGGAATCCGTATTCTATCGCCGTATACTCGGAAAATGTCGGAATTCAGATTATCGAGTTTACTGGGATTACCCATTGGGATTATCCATTACCTGATTCCGAATGAATCCGAATTCCGAATGGTAAAAATGGTGGTGAACGGTTTCTTTTTATATAAATGCCTGCAGTAGCTGTGCATGGGCTCATTGGGTTGTGTAACAATAAACAAAAATTTACATAGCGGGACAAAATCGTCAGGCTGGCAACGCCACTGCTGTCTGTTGTGTACCATATATGTACAGTCCATATATATATATATATATATATATATATATATATATATATATAATAAATATATATAATAATATATATATATATATATACAGTAAAGTGAACTCAATTATTTTTTATGAAGGTTCGTTGTAAAGGTGCACAATGGAATGAAACTCTGCGAGGTTTGACCTTCGTCTCACTCTTGTAGGAGACCAATGGCATGTGATCTTGTAAAAAAACGTTTGCGGCGTTTTTCTAATTCTTTTGTCACCCACCTTTTCACATTTTGTTTTTTGAAGTTAAGATGCTTTTTTTTAAGTCAAATTTTGGTCATTTGGTGGGGGTGTTTGAGAAAGGGAGAGTGGCAAAAGAGTGGAGATAGTTGCAAAACATTGTCGCAACCATGCTCGGCGCACAGGAACGTTGCTTACCACTTGGGATGCTGTTTCGGTTGAACATTATTTAAGCATTATAATTAAAGCATGGAATAATTGAATATCCGGGGGCGGTTGCATAAAGCCCTTTAACTACATTTTGCATGGTTAAATCCTAGTTAACTCAGAAATACACAATTCTGTCATTATTAAACAGTTAAAAGTTAAATGGTATTTTATACTGGCCCCTGTTATTTAAAGGGAATGTCAATTACATTTTTTTATTGTCTCTGTGTTGAATAGTTTATCAAGTATCAAGTGTATGAATTTTGTAGTTGCCTAAAAAATAAAGTATTTTGCTCCATTTTTGATTTCAAAACATTACAAGCTCCACTTCCTTGAATTACAACAATACAGCAAAACATTTACACATTTAAGAAATAGAAAACATTTTCCGTGTTTCTATACAGTTATAGAAACACGCGTGGGAGTTTGGGAGAACGAGAAATAATCAGTGGGAAAACGAGCCCGTAGGGCGAGTTTTTCCACGTTATTTCGAGTTCTCCCAAACTCCCACAAGTGTTTCTATAACTGTATAGAAACACAGGAAAAAATGTTTTCTATTTCTTTTATAATATAACTCAATAAAAAGATTTTGTACAAATATTATGATTCGATTCAATTACAAATTCTCATTACATCGCTTCGCTTGTCAAGTTCGGCGGGAAAATTCCCGTGTTTCTATACAGTTATAGAAACACGCTTCTCGACCAATCAGCACGCGCGTACTATAAATGTTATATTATAATTATAAGATGGAGTACTACGGACGGATTTCCAGTAATTCTCCCCAGTCTCCTATTTGAGACAACTCGCGCGAAAAATAGAAGCAATAAAAAAAGCTGTTGTAGTTTGCACAAAATTCAAACATTTTTGGACACAAATAACACATTAATCTCGCCTTCAAAACAGTAAGTGACATATATATCGAGTCGACATTACTTCCTCTTACCGTTGTCAAATTTTGTGCTCCAAATGCTATGTATAAATGTGTATAAAGGTTCCATTTCTATCCACAATTTGTCATGATGGAATTGTAGAAAGAATTATTGTAGATCATCTTAAATCATCTTGAACTACGTCGCTGTACAAGTTGATTTATTTGAAATAAAAGAAAGCTAATAACGGACAATATAGCATTAATAATATATTTCTACTTTAATAAGTGGTCGTGTTATTAAACTTCAATGCAATTTATTACAAACGAGTTACAGTACAACCTATGTATTGTCTATTGTATTTCAGAATCGATTTTCATATATGTTATGCAATTTTCCTTAATTTAAGAAAGTATCTACAAAAGATGCTTAATATTACAAGTGTATTATATAATAGCCTTTTTTGCTTTTATAGATTTCAAGCAGCTTTTTAACAATAATTTAGGATTTGCCAGAAATTATGGCAGAGTAACAGATTCTATATTTCAGGTATTATGATTAATTAAAGAAGTCTTTATTTCAATCCCAAAAAGCGGAATTGTCATCATTTATGTCTAAGTGTGTACATGTGATCACAAAACATGTTTTAATTAGATTCAAAATGTAACTTTAGTGTCTCAAACTTTAATGTTTATCAGCGAAACCTCATAATAATACTTGCAAGTTTCTCCAAGTTTCTTGCAAGTTTCGAAATTGTTGTATGCAACACACTTTTGATATAATTGTAAAATTAAAATATATCAGTATCACCAATAGCCATAGGCGTACAGGCGGAACTTCGTTTGGGGGGGGATCGCCTGATTTTAATCATACAATGTGCCCGAGTTTTAACTTTCACCAGATTTGTAACAATAAATTTGGCAAAGTGCCGGATGTGCTTTCAAGAAAGTGCAACAAAAATGGCCAAATAGAATACACATATGTGATATATATTACAAAATTTGGTTTTAAAAATTTTAGCTATGCAACTCTTTTTCAGTTTGCCCAAATTTTCAGCTAAACTTTGCCCAAATTTTTTTATTCTTGAAATTTTGGGATGGCAAGTGCCCCCTTGCCCCTGTCCTGTACCCCTATGCCAATAAGAGGAAAGTAATAAAAGTGGAACCCTACTTTGTTGCTTATCATTCTCAGTCATAACCTTCATTTATGTTTTGTAGGAATTTCTAAAAATTATGAATTTAATTGGAACATTGAAAACAAACAACATTGGATTCTATACAGAAAATTCTCTACATGATACAAACAATTCATCAAATATGTTTTTCAATCAGTCACCGTTTCCTCGAAGGCCTGAGAAAGAGGTATTGTATACCTCTTATTCCAATGTATTAATAAAAAAGATCCATGCAGTGCTGGGGATTTGCCAATACACAACTGCATTATGCTGCCAACTGCATCATGCTACCATCCATCTTTAATAAAAAAATAATACTTTTCAGCCACTGCATGCCTAAGTCATCAAGCTACTGTGTTACTGTCTGTGTCTAGACATAGAGTTGATTTAGTCACTTATACCTTGTTGTTTACCCTTTAGCCATTGCCATCTCATTCAACAAGTCAGCCAGTCTCACATCTAAACAACCTTTATTCAGCTCCTGCAGGTAAAAAAAGAGCTTGAGAAGATATTAAAAACACATGATCATGATGATTTGCGATCAATATTAATTTGTAACATTTTAGTTTCAGCACCTGGTTCACAGCAAAATTATTTTGGATCTGGTCTTGGAAGCCCAGGTAAATGACACAAAAATAAATATATTTATGCAATGTAGACTTGATGTAGACTTGTTAACTTTTTTTGTATTTAACACATTGGTCTATTGTGTTTTACATTTACTACAATTGTGCATGGAAGTCTGTCTTTTCCCTTTGTTTCTTTCCACTTATCATTCTAAATGATATATTTGTTAGGTGGTTTAACTCCAACATCTGCAGTTCCTGGTGCACCAGGCAGTAGCCGAGGTCTCACAGGATCTCCACAAGTAAGAGCAGTCATCCCAATAGGAATAAGTTGATTTTAATTAGATCTTGTGCAATTTGATCCTGTCTAATTGTTAAGCTATACTGTTGAGACAATTGATATTAGCATGAAGACAAGGAATGTATAGACAAAGAATGCAGGTTTGATTCCTGCTGGAGGACTGATAGTTGACTCATTTTTCCACAAGTGTGTATAATTCCACTTGAGATTAAGACTCTTTGAACTTCTAGAATTTACCCAGCTATAGGTAAACATTTAGTTATACCAAAAAAGGCTAATACCACAACTAGGAAGGGTATAATTGTACAACCAAACTTTAGCTTTATTTTACATTACTTCTAGTGGAAGTTTCATTATTTTTGTTGATTGTATGTCAAAATTAGTCTGTAGTTGGGATCACTCATTTAATGTGAAATCAGATGCTTTAAAGGTTTTCACTCAAATTGATTGTGGTGATTAGTTTTATTCACATCACTTTCTCATTTTCTTGTAGTTTAGTAGGAGTATTTCTTATCCTGGTTACCATGGTCAACTGTCAAATGCCAGTTCAGGATTGCAACATTTAAATAGTGTTAGTTCAACAGTCTCATCAACTCAACCTGGCAGGTATGTCGATGCCTTGTCACAATTATCATCACTGGCACTTTTAGTCATACGTATCGTCATATTCATCACCACCTTCATTATATCATCATTTTAATTAATCGAAATTGAAATTTCAATTTCGATATCAATATATCGAAATTTTCAAATACCGCAACAGCCTATTGGTGATCATGATAATTATTATTACTTGTCAATATTCATGATTACCATAAATATTATTGGTGATGATGATCAATAATCTTGATTATTTTCATTACTAACCTCATGATTCATATTATTACCACCACTACCAAGTGTCCATTGTTCGAACGTAATGATTGTTACAATCATCATTGCATGGTCATTACAATAAACATTACCATCAATCATCGCAATTATCATTATACTATTACCGTGACTATTGCATCACTACAACCATAAACCATCCATCATCTTATAATTGTAGTACTTACCACACATTTCTGGTTTAGTAGAGGCATTCTATCAATGGGTCAACGTAGTTCAGGTGTAAGCCTACCACCAGCTGGAAACTCGCATATTGGTGCCCAGGCAGCATTCAATTCCCTTGGCTCCAAACCTTCTAGTCGAGCACCTGGTTTGCCTGTCTCCACTATCGGAAGGTATAAACATTTGCTCTGAGTGGAACCACTTGGTTAGCGAAAAATGCAATTGCAGTGGACCATTCCCTTTTTCAGCTGGAAAGAGCATTCAAAAATTAGTAAAATTGGAATGTTTGGCTGTGAAATATTGGAAAATATTAAGAACACTTTTTTAATTTTTTAGAAAAAGCCCTACACGTTTTAGAAAGTTGCTTTTTTTCGTAATACAAATTTGTCAACTTCACATGGAAATATTTTTCACACTTCAATATTTATTTGACAAAGAAAGTTTCTCATCTTACAACTTTGGATTAATTAGCAACTGGTTGTGTGCAATTTTCATGCAACTTGCAATACAATTTTAATTTAAGAGATAAAGATTAGCGAAGAGTCTTCACAATGTAGGTGTAAGAAACCTCCATGGAGTATAATAACACAAATGTTTCGTCGTTGTCAAAATTACATTTCCCAAAAGTAGAATTGTAGTGCAAGTTGCAATAAAAATTACACCGTGTAACAAAGACTAAGCGTATGTGTACAAGTACAAAATATAAGCATAACCTAAACATATCCACTTTTTTAGAAGTTCTCCTGGTACAATAGCTCAACAACAACAACAACAACAGCGGTCATTTCTTGGCAGGTAAACTGCTTTAACATCTTCTTAAATCTGCAACTCAACAGAAGGTTTTCTCTGCAATAATCCCGTAGAATACTATCAATCATGTTCCGGTTAGGGTCCAATTAAGTCCAATTACATCCGCCGCACAGGATACTTTAACTCTTGCTTATGTGAAAGCCTTTCTCGCAGCATATTTGATCATGCCAAATCCTGTTCAAAATATAGGATCCAAATCGTGTTTAATAGTAATTGATCGTCAAATCCTCTCAAAGAAACTATTAAGGAAGTACTTATACGAGGATAGTATTTTCTATCAGTGGGACGATGCGAGTTGTATGTTTATAAATTGTAGTAATCAAACAATCATTGCGGGGCGTCGGAGGTTTCCACCTCACGGTACTCACCTGTGGGGAAGCTCCCAATATTTGATTTGGTATACTCATACATAGTGCTGCTCAAGGGTAGCGCTTGTACGCAGGGTGACGCCAGAGGGGGGGCAAGGGGCTATAGCCCCCTCGTCGGGTGACTCTAGCCCCCTGTCAGGGAAAATTTTACAATTCGTCGGGGAATGAACGGGAGGTATATTGAGTCGCCCTCTATTGTTTTTAGTTCTCCCAAATAAAACATATAAACTGCTTCAAAATTTAACTTAGTATTTTACATTGTACATGGTTTGTAGCATAAAAATTTTCATGAGAAAGTTCGTGATAAGACTCTGAAATGCTAATTTCCAAAGATCTAGATTCTAGAGCAATCAAATTTCAAACATTTTCTCCCTCGGCGCCAAGCATACGCTTCAAATCTAAGGCATGGGACTGTGGCAATACACCGAAAACTGGGCTTCCTACAATTACACGTTAAATAACAACCAGGAGTTCAGCCTCAGCCCCCCTGTCGCGGCCCTTAGCCCCTGTGCCGGGGAATTCCTGGCGCCATCCCTGTTGTACGCAATGTCCGATGAAAACTTTAGACAAAGTCGAATTCGATCCAGCACGACCCTTTTATTAGCAATATTGGATGAAACCGACCTGACCTTGTCAGGGGGGCGTGAACGAGGGTATAACAAAGCAATTTATTTTTGTTTATGTCCTTCTTTGAGAAATTAGCTGGAAATTCTAGAAAAGTGTACTATTCTAGACACAATTAAATGGCCGAACTGTGGGAATATAAACCCCTCTTGCGTCCACGGCCAAGATTGAGGTGGGCTGGGCGGTGGACTCCACCTCCATATGTAACATATGGGTATTTTTTATATAGTTCGGGACACGGTGGTTTGGTCAACTCCACGGGTAATTCGCTAGCAAGTGCGTTTGGTCCTCCAAGATCTCAACAAGTGAGTCAAATTATTCTCTTATCTTCCATCTCCTCAGATTATCCAAATGTTTCGACAACATGGTCTAATTCATTTCCGCCGTCGATTTCTTGTCAGAATGTTTTTGGCCTGCCGGCATCGTCAATGATGAGTGCATTCTCCTCGCCTGGTAAGAAAAAAAAATTATGTAATTTCTAGGTAGGAATAGTTATTCTTAGGCATGAGGTACACACGTGCGAGGGCATTTCAAAGCAGCCCGCAACAAATTGTGACATGTCTATTTCGAAACTATAAACTCGCGTCGAAAGCAATTCAAACATAATGAGATGTAGTTTAGCTTCGTTTAGCCGCATTATGCATTGTTTGAATTGCATCCAACCCAACCAAATTGCGACGAAAAAATTAAGCCGTAATATCACATGCATACTTACACTTTGTCTATCACGTTCAGGCACAAACCGCAGTCATCAGCTTATTTTAAATGAATATTAAAACCTCATGCGTAGTTTTAGCATGTGGACAGGAACGTCGATGGCAACGTAAAAAGGGCAAATAAAGGCGTGACATGTCCTTATATAGGTGCATCACGCCATTTTCACGTCGTCTTTGACGTTCACGAGCGAGAGCTGGTACTGTGCGAATTAGTACGAGATGAGAAAGTGCGACAGTAATAACCCTTATTTAGTCCTGTCCCGGGATATGATTTGGGATCCAGATATATAGAGTTAAATTCCAAATTGTGTTTAAGTTTTTTCAAGATAATATGGCAGAATGTCAATTCGTTTGGATTAGGACAAGAGCTAAGAGTTTTTTGTTTTCGATTGCTTGAACCTCGCGAGCTATGTTGGAAAATTAATAATTTTGATTGACATGTTTACGAAGAAATGAACAGCTTGTGTTTCTTAGCTTCCCCTACAGAATCCATATTTTGGGAGATAGTCTAATTGGTGCGCTTCGCGAGTGGCGACAAATAGGCGCGAGTCGCGACAAAATAGGCGCGAACCGACCAAAAAACGAGCGACTCGACCAAAAAACGAGCGACTCAAAAGAAAACGAAAACAAAAACACAAACACACACGAATAATTATAATAACACATAATTTTTACGAATAATTATAGTGCACCTTTACTTTCTTGTGACAAAATTTTGTGCCATGGAGAAGAACAAAAAACAGAACAAAAATCCAAACAACTTAATGCAAAGACTATATATAAACACAATGCGGATAGTAAAAAACAAATTCTGAATTGACTAGACATCTTGAGAGTGCAATAATATAGGATTCAAACAAGACACAAGTTAAGACTGTCATCTTTATTCTGTCTGAATTCTGTCGAAAATTTACAGTCTCTGAGTCTCACTGACCCATGCCTATTTACAGTCTCAAACTGTGTCTTGTTTGAATCTTATATTATTGACTTTCAAGATATTATAATAACACATAATCGATATTATATTATAATAACACATCGGGCGAAGCCCTCGGGATATATCTTCCCTTGGGGGTAATATTTCGTCGAATTCCCCTCGCTCCAGGTCTATAAATGATAATAGTATCCCCCACATAGTATCCCGCAGCCAAGGGTGGGCCTGTGAACAAGCTAACTCTACCGTGGCACACCAGTAGAATCGATGATATATCAGCGAAGTATTTTTTAAAGATTTTCATCCAGGGCCTGACCGTCCAGTAGGAAGGACAGATTATAGAGCAGTTGTACAGGAACATCAAAGCCTAGTTTCAGCTTTTGCCAAGAAAGGTTGGTTTAGTTTAGTTTAGTTTATAGAGATTAGATTAGATTAAATAAAGATTAAAAATCTGCTTGATTATGATTATAATAAAGAAACGCTTTCGCAAAATCCAGCTTGTGCAAAGGTCTGACACACCGGAAATTGGTAAGACTTGGTAAATTGGTAATTCTCAATATTTAGGCTTCAAACTTGGTGAGAAAAAAGATTTTTAAATACTTAACAAAATCTGTCTTGCACAAAAGATTTGAAGCTTGCATGCACACGGCAAAAACGAATCGTCATAATAACTTTGTGTATACTTTAAGCCTCAGATAGCCTTAAAGTTATTCAATATTTCAGTATAGTTTTCTCTTTGATAGCGATACGGAAATGCACAATTGTGAACCAGTGATTAGATTTTCGGGTTGAAACTTCATAAACACCAATTTCTGCGGTGTTTGCTAGCCTGCTTGCAGACTAAATTTAATGCTTTTGGTTGCTACACGCCATGCTTCAGATTAGCCATTGCGCACAGTTGGCCAACCAGAAACATACTTCGCCCGCAAACTACGTCACTGCCCAGACTTTTATATGTAGAAATTTATAGTAAATATAAATTTAAATAATAAAAACTGGCTTTGACCTGAAGAACTGTCCCAATATAAATGATATATTTCATGTTTCGCCTTCAATATGGGATTATAGGATGGTCCTTTTTAGAATTGTTAGGTTTGATCTAACGAATGTGTTTTTAGTCCTGTAGTGTCTCTAAATGCTAACAAACCTTCCCCCCACTAGGTCTAGGTAACGCGGATACAATCTCGTCAGTAGCAGCTATCAACAGTGGTTTAGATCTCTCAGACTTCCCTGTCCTGGCCAACCGTCCTATGTCACACATTCCTCCCAGTGTATCGTCGCCATCTTCAACAGCAACTTCCAGTTCGTTTGTTGGTCGTGCTAGTTACGGTAAATATTAAGGGGCGAAAACGTTTGGTCCAGTGTTATTTTGAATCTGGAACGGCAAAATTTGGTCGTGTATAGCGGTTAGAATTGCTTTTCCATGATATAAGCACATATAACTCAGCAGTGTATTTAAACGTTGTGATGTTAAACCTCCTGAATCACTAGTAATCAATTTGTATCAGAAAACAATACGACCTATCTGACCGTTTTGGCCGTATAAAGACCTCTCTGTAGCCCTAATCTATAGCTTTAATCCGTCTTAAGCAGCACCAAACCCGGATCTCATTGAACTCTAAAAGCCGCATCTCCAATGCTCTCGTGTCGAAATGCGAACAAGTTTTAACTGCTGATAATTAATTTCATCCAGGTTTAGTGTCAAAGCGAGGCGAGCCTACGACAGAGTTCACAATGCTTAATGAAGACTTTCCGGCTTTACCAGGAACCATAATTAAATCAGGTATAAGTAATGAGATTACTTGCCGACCATTATTAACCAGGGGTTGCCCAGATTACTGAATAAGCCTGATAGTCTTAACACAACCATTGTTAAAAAAAATCATGGGCCACTTATAATTGAGTTTGGCTTATTGCTTCAGTAATCTTGGCAAACTTTATTGTTCATTTGAAGTGTTCATCACTTTCATGATGTTAATAATTTTTGCTTCGGAATTTTGTGACAGAAGTCTCGGGCGAGTCTGCAAATCAAGAGAATAAACCAGTAAGAAATTCCCTATTTCTGTTTATATAATTGTATTGTGTACGACGACATTGAGGGAAAAAATGAATGATGACAGATGAGTGACAATATAGTGATAAACATACTGTAACCAGCTATTTGGGGAAACTGTGCAGCAATTAATCTTTTTAGGTTTGATGGTGTTTCTGTATAAGTGTATAGGAAGGTTTTTTATGATATTCGTGAGGTGCTTATCTTTTCCTTAATCTTTTTCTTACAGGCAATTCAAAGATTTGGTAAGTAGACTACACTCGTCGCAGAGGATGTACCTGTAATATTTCCTCATCACGTCCTCTGCTTTTCGTCTAGGGAACAGTTCCTCTTATGAGCAAGCGGTGAAAGATGAGATGAGGTCATTATTGTACTTTTATGACATTTTATGACAAGGCTCTCTTATGTATCAGATAGTGGTCACGAATATAACTGTTACTTTTTCAAATTCACCATGGTTACAGCTACACATGCACACTGTCATAAAGTTGCATGTTGCTATGCTTATATTTTTTTATCGGAATGAGGCAGTATCTCCTATATAAGGAATGTCTCTACAGATTGTTTATAGCAAACACAATTTCATCAAATTATAGTAATTCGTTGTCTTGCTTGCAAAGGATAGATAGTCGAATTAAGAACTCTGCTATAGAACAGGGGGTCTGACCCAACCTAATTATTGCAGCGCAGTTCCCCACCCACCCTACGTCTCATATTTTCATAATAAGTCTTAAAATTCACTGTTCTTATGGTCACCACAATTCTTCTATTTAGAACGGCCAGTCAATCGCAAAATACTCAACCAATTAAAGGAAAAATCCAAACGTCGCCTACCGGTAATTTAAAAAAGTTAAACCGAGAAATTGATGACCGCGTAGACCAAGTACAAGATTTTATGATTCATTATTGTATAATCGTTTGCAGGCACGATCACTAATATTCCCAAACACATGGTCACGGATCAGTTTGGAATGATCGGATTATTAACATTCATCAGAGCAGCGGAAACGGAGCCAAATTTAGTCACCCTTGCTCTTGGAAGGTGGGATATTGTCGTTTTATGATCCAGTTTGTTTTCGTATGGTGATGACTCTTGCTGGAAGTATTGTTATTCATTGTAGCATAGCGTTGTAGGGAACATTTTTTCAGTATGTTCCAGGTAATGGGAGAAGATGTTTTGCACCGATTGCGTACTCACCATAACGTCTAAACTCACCATAACTTCTTTAACTTGCGCATCACCATAACTTCTAAACTACGATCAATCCCAAATTTTGGTACACTTAAAGATTGTCTTATAATTTTTGGCCGCATGTTGAAAATCCATACACACTTGACCTGAGCCAAAACAGCTGCGAGGAATGCATTTTCATTAATTCAAATAATTCACTTGACAAGAATTAAACCCGTGGGTGTGTGATTGGCGTGATTGTTATGTGGTAGTGGTATAAAACTTTCGTTTCTGAAGGTCATGGCTTTGGGGAAATGACAATTTTTTACCTATTATGTCCTCGGAAATAGTGGGAGACTACCTACTCTATGATAATCACGTCCAAGCTTACCAGTTTGGTCTATAATCCAGTGCATGGTGTATTTTTCTTAAATTTTAATATACACCACTTAGACGATTTCTTTTGCTAATGTAGGGAATTAGGCCAGGTTAGAGGTGAAATTCTGTACACATGGAAAAATGTTTTTTTGTATTCAAAATATGAGGTTTTACAAATAATAAATGCCAGAACATATTTTGCATGTGTACGTTATTTTTACCTGGAAACTTGGTCGAGTTGATTCAGTGAATCCAAAAACTATCAACTGCATGGCATGACTCTATATCGTTCATACATTAGCTGTATGGTTAATACCAAACCACTAGACCCTGTCATATTAGTAAGCACAGTTGCGTGCGAGCTTTTTTATAACCAAGTATATCAGTTTAGTGCTAAAATTCATCATTTTTTTTAATAGCGACCTTACGACACTTGGTCTCAATCTCAATTCACCTGAGTATGTTTTTGTAATAAGCAAATTTTGTTGTTGTTTTTTCAAGTATCACTTATTTGAGTTGTGTCATTGCAGCATATTTTTGTTCACAAAAACGTTCCCTATTCTGTAGGAGTCTCTATCAGACATTTGGCTCTCCTTTCTCAGACTCTCCTTGTAGACCACATGAGATAGGTAGGTTCATGGTTTAACAGGTTTTCGTATGGGACAGTAATGGAAGCGAAATTAACGGATTTTTTCCCCCGAAAATCACCGAAAGTTTCTAAGGCGATTAAAGAAATCCCAAGTGAAAATCTCGTTACACATGCAGTGTCTCTCTATAGCCACACCTCTCGACCGTATCTCTGCATTGGTTAGAGGTTGTAGGGTAGGCTGAAGGTCTAGACTGGCGGGCGTTATTTACAGAGCGTGGTGACATAATTTAAAGCTAATCCTGTTTTGACTTTTTTACCGTTTATTTTTTTCAAAATCCACAATTGAACCACCGAAATACCAATTCATTAGTTCCAGTGGGACTGGTATATTTTCCAGTTAATCTTCAAATATCGAAAATAGCACCTCGTTTTTCTGGTTAGTCGCGCGTGACGCGGAATATTTGATAAGTGTTTATGCACGTTACATGTTGAGGCGTACAGTTGCCAGTCATTTAAAAAGTCGTGGGTTTTTGTCGCATACTCAGGTTTCCACCCACAAAGATAAATTGACAAGTTGCATGGGTTTGGATATCAAAAGGATATAAAAGGTTAAGCCATAGACAAACGCTCTCATCTTAGCCGTGGTGTAAAGCGGGTTACACGTTAGCAGTAAGAAGCGGCGGACTTCATATTTGAGCTCGTCTTTCAGCTGCAAGTCAATGTGAATATGGTTAGAAGCTGACATTTACGAAATTGCTAATTGCATGTGATATTGATACTATATGGCCACATACATGATGTCAACATTTGCGTCTAAAAGCATGGTTTGAATAACACAATAGTGTTTTATATCATCATTCCATCTTATTTTAGATTTCAACGTTCCTCCAGAGTACAGGATAAATTCCTACATCAGAGAGAAGTTGGCTCCGTTTAAACTTGTCCGTTATGGAGAAGATGTGTTGTTTTATTTGTATTACACGAACGAGGGAGATGTACTTCAACTAGCAGCTGCGGCAGAACTGTAAGAATTTTTATCTTTTAATTATGCTACACGTTCGAAATTGTTTTATCAAATATACATATATGCCATCGAGGTTTATAGCTGTGTATAGGCATAGCAGTGGCTCTTAAATAGGCCCAGCAACTGCCTGGAATATACAAGAAAGCGTTTCGACGTTTTGTATTGGACGACTACGTTTGTATGTAACGTCGAGAATTTGGAAAAAAACTAACATTTACTACACATTATTAGACAGCATATTATATAACAGTTATTTGCTTGCCCCCGTTTCCATTCAAAAAAAAATTAAACCGTAACTTTACTGGAGAAACGGAACTTTGGCATTATGTATAGCTTTACGGTGCTAAACTACTCTTCCTCGGAAGACTCGTCTCTTATATTGGGCAGAGTTACCACCAGGAGAACAATAAAAGAACTTTATTTACACATCATGTAACTTTATCAATTCTTATCTGTCTCCCTATGAGTTATGTGCCCTTGATGTTGAGCAAGACTCCTATATCTTCGTTCGACAAACAGCAAGACAATTTTCGATGCTTGACTAAGGCAGCTATTCAATATCATTGGTTAATTGAAACTCTTGCATGTGCAGCTACAGATATTGCTTATAAATATCCTCTGTTTCCTTAAACATGCCTATGTAGGTCTTTGTCTGTCTGTCTGTTTTAGTCAGATATAGCTATATATGTGTGTGTGTTTGTGTTAATGTATATATACAAGTTTTGCCAAGTCAGTGCACTGTGGTTATATTGGAGGGAGGCTATATAAACCTTAGTTTATATAAACGTCTATATAAACGTCTGTCGACTGACACGCAACGCCATCGCAAGCGTAAAATGAATATTTTTATGCATTTTTGGCGTATTTCTCATGTTTGATGACTAACTAGCTGCATGTTATAATTCGAGTGCATTCTATTTTGACACAAGAACCGGTCACTTGAAACAGTACGAAACCAGTAATAAACTATATTTTGGATACGTCTTTTGTTATAAGATAGACTTATAGATATCCGAACTTCCCTATAGATACCCATAGTTCTCTGGATACCCATGGTTTTTTAGATATACCAATAGTGCTCTAGATACCCACAGTTCTCTATGGATACCGATAGTTCTTTAGATACCCATAGTTCTCTCTGGATACCCATAGTTTTTTTTAGATATACCAATATTTCTCTAGATACCCACAGTTCTGCCTGGATACCAATAGTTTTTTAGATACACATAGTTCTCTCTGGATACCGATAGTTCTTTCCGAACTCTATAGATACCCATAGTTCTCTGGATACCCATAGTTTTTTAGATGTACCAATAGTTCTCTAGATACCCATTGTTCTCTGTATACCCATAGTTCTCTAGATACCTATAGTTCTCTGGATATCCATAGTTCTCTAGATACCCATAGTTCTCTGGATACCCATAGTTCTCTAGATACCCATAGTTCTCTGAATACCCATAGTTCTCTAGATACCCATAGTTCTCTAGATACCCATTGTTCTCTGTATACCCATAGTTCTCTAGATACCTATAGTTCTCTGGATATCCATAGTTCTCTAGATACCCATAGTTCTCTAGATACCCATAGTTCTCTAGATACCCATAGTTCTCTGGATACCCATAGTTCTCTAGATACCCATAGTTCCCTAGATACCCATAGTTCTCTAGATACCCATAGTTCTCTAGATACCCATAGTTCTCCGGATACCCATAGTTCCCTAGATACCCATAGTTCCCTAGATACCTATAGTTCTCTAGATACCCATAGTTCTCTAGATACCCATAGTTCCCTAGATATCCATAGTTCTCTAGATACCCATAGTTCCCTAGATATCCATAGTTCTCTAGATACCCATAGTTCTCTAGATACCAATAGTTCTCTAGATACCCATAGTTCTCTGGATACCCATAGTTCTCTAGATACCCATAGTTCTCTGGATACCCATAGTTCCCTAGATACCCATAGTTCTCTGAATACCCATAGTTCTCTAGATACCCATAGTTCTCTAGATACCCATTGTTCTCTGTATACCAATAGTTCTCTAGATACCCATTGTTCTCTGTATACCAATAGTTCTCTAGATACCTATAGTTCTCTGGATACCCATAGTTCTCTAGATACCCATAGTTCTCTGGATACCAGTAGTTCTCTGGATATCCATAGTTCTCTAGATACCCATAGTTCTCTCTGGATACCCATAGTTCTCTCTGGATACCCATAGTTCTCTGGATACCCATAGTTCTCTGGACACCCATAGTTCTCTCTGGATACCCATAGTTCTCTATATACCCATAGTTCTCTAGATACCCATAGTTCTCTGGATACCCATAGTTCTCTAGATACCCATAGTTCTCTAGATACCCATAGTTCTCTCTGGATACCCATAGTTCTAGGATACCCATAGTTCTCTCTTGATACTCATAGTTCTCTAGATACTCTAGACGCTGGATACCCATATAGTTAGTTGGATACCCATGCAGTAATAGAATATCGTGCTACCTAAGTTGAGTTCATGTTTTTCCCAGAATAGAAAACCTACACTAAACAATTCGTTAATCTTTACTCAACGTTGATTTGCGAGTTGTAAGCTCAGTGATTTCCTTTAATTTCAGATACTCACGTGACTGGCGCTATCACAAGGATGAGCGAGTGTGGTTAACCCGAGTTCCTGGTGTCGAGCCTTTACAAAAGACTGAAGCTTACGAAAGGGGAACTTACTATATATTTGATTACATGAACTGGAGAAAGATTGCAAAGGAGTTTCATTTGGAGTATAAGAAACTCGAGGAGAAACCAGCATTACAGCCTTTAGCTACGCAGTGAGTACACGTAGGGGAATAGGAAAGTCGGGGTGTCGCGATTAATTTTTTTTCAGGTTCATATATTCTAAGTGTGTAGGGGTAAGTTTTCGAAACCGAAACAATATTTGTTGGTCAAGTATCAAGGAATGGAAAACGTCAAGATCAAATGAGCGCTCGTTATGTCGAACCATTGTTTTTTTCATGCTTGACTATCGGACCGGGATGTTCTCATTCCTTGACATTTGTGAACTGATCAACCTAGATATTAGAATGGTTCTAGGATACCGTGGCCTATGGTTACGGGAAGCGTTATTTTGTACAATGAATGGACCTTGTGCATTATAGATCAACTACGATCTAGGTAACAAGAAGGAAATAACTCACCACAGCTAAAAAGAGCATACTGAAACTGTATAAACTATAATTGCCAAGTTTTGGCGCAAAATGTCAGGTATTACGGAAAACATAGCCATGCGAAGTTGGAAATTTTGTATACTTTTTTACTACGGCCGGAAGCGTTCAACTAATTTATTTACACACTTCCGGCCGTAGTAAAAAAGTATACAAGATTTCCAACTTCGCATGGCTATATTTTTCCGTACTTTACAATATTTTGCCGCCAAACTTCGCAATTTTACTAAATTTAGTATGCACTTTTCGGTAATTTCCCTTTTGCTGCCTAAATCAAAAATTGGTCTATTATTCAAAAGGTCCATTTCCATCGATATTTGTGTATTTTTTGTTCTCAACCTTCTCTATTAAACTATAGCCTTTTGAGACAGACGAAATTTGTATCATCATTTCAACAGCAACTGCAAAAAAACGCGACCCGTAGTCGTAGACCGTAACCGGCGTATCTTATAATTTCTCTATTAATATCCCAGTGTAGTATAATTTCAGTATTGAAAAATAGCCTTTCAGCATATTCATTCTGATTGGCTTCTTCGTCAGTATTGCATGGCAGTAACTGTTAGCCAATGGGTCACTGCTCAGACAGTTCTCAGCAGTTATTATCTTTTCATTGCTTTTCGAAGACATTTTTGCTGAAAATTCTTAAAAATGGGTCTGCCATTCGCATTGAACAAAGAAAACAACAAAAATGTGATATAAAATTATTTTGAGGTAATGTGAAAGAAGCAATATATTTTTAGAAAAGATGTTCGTACAACTCAAAAGTGCCTGGCTGTATGCCATGGCCACAACAGGGAGGAGCAAAAACAATAACACTATTGTTTCAATCTATAATAAACTATTCGTTTACATGCACTATATTCGTCATAAAATGCGAGACATTTAGTATCACCTTCAAGCGATTCGATCACCTTTTCTGCCTTTTAATGTTTTAGGTCGTGCGATACACATGTATATTAAAGTCTCACGTCAAGTTTCGCGTGACTAAAACACGGCAGTCTACCATTTAGGCAATTAAAGGTTGTAAAATAAACACGGTTTATAGGCATAGTTTCATTGATTTATAAAGTTTTCCAATACTGAAATTATACTAAAACAATTAGTCCTCTCAAGCTTGAAGATTATAACCTTTATTACAAGAATATAGGCTTGTAATCACTGAGCCCAAGCTAGGCTACAGTTTCATCATTGTTCACCATCATCGTTGTGTAACAGCACATAGTGGTCAACTTTCAATGGAAAGTGACCTCCATGGACCGCGGAGGGGGGGATCGGAGCCTTTCCCCAAATTTGTATGAGAAACATTTTTAACTGTAGTTGGTGATTTAATTGCATTTTCGGAGCTCCGACAGACTAGAAAGTGTCAGGCCCAAACAATTTCCCTATTTGGGTTCAAGAAGGAAGCTCCTCCTCCTCCTCCGTGATCCTAGAATTCTATTCTTATCCCCTGGCTTACCAGTTAACACTCACTAAATCGTTCCTCTATCAATGTCCATCGTGAAGGTTGACCAGATTATGTTCTTACTTCTTAATGCACCTTGAAAGTCTAAAAAATCGCCACCGCCTCAAATATCGTTTTCTATATATTGTAAATTGTTGTACAGAGCAAAATTTGTATCACATCACTGAAGAAATAAAGACTCACTTTTAAAGGTAAAAGTCGGTTTATATATTCTTTATAATGTCACATGTTGATTCATACAGCTTAATAGATCAACAAACGGATTATGTGCATGTGCATGCGGGCAAAGATGGCAAAGATAGTTTGTTCCGATGGATAAACTGTTTTTTCCCCGCGTCGACATCCTCTCCAGTAAAAAAAAATCAGTTCAATATGTAGGTAAACGTCTATAGTGCTCTAGTTGGATGTTGGCCCCTGCGTTATAGTTAACATCGAATGTTGTGACAGAACTCATCTTCGAGTTAGGCATGGTTCAAATCATGACGAAATACTGTAGTAGATGATCATGAGTGGAATTTCTTGATTTGAGTTATTGGCAAGTTACTTAAGTACGTATATTCTTGGTTAAAATCATGCCGAATTACTACATGTAGTACATGCCTTTGAGTGGAAAGGCTGGAATCTCTTAATTTGAGTCATGGCAAGTTACTTAAGTAGGATCGTTTGTGTTCTTGGTCAAAATCATGACAAGTTACTGTAGTATATATGTCTTTGGATGGAATCTCTTAATTTGAGTCATGGCAAGTTACTTAAGTCGGATCGTAGGTGTTCTTGGTTAAAATCATGACAAGTTACTGTAGTATACATGTCCTTGGATGGAATCTCTTAATTAATTTGAGTCACGGCAAGTGACCGTAGGTGTTCCTAGTTAAAATCATGACGAGTCACTGTAGTACATGTCCTTGAGTAGAATTTCTTGATTTGAGTCATGTATATGTGGAGTTACTGTATGTAGTAAGTGTTCTTAAGTCGGATTTCTTAATTAAAGTCTCATAGTTAGATCATGGTTAAGATCCTGACGAGTCCCTGTTGTTTTAATTACCTATAACTGTAATTTACCTTAATTCTCCCTGAAATTAGCATGCCAATGATTCTATCTCCTATACAAAGATAGTTCATGTATGTTCCTAAATGGAGATGTTGGTTTTAACCCGTGACTTTAACAGCCCTATAAATCAAACCGAAAAGTTGTTTCGTGAACAGCCATCTTGTCTCCAAATTTGGTAGTGTATGTGACTAATGTGAGTCAAATGTGGTATAGACATTGTACAAATTAGTATACATCTTCTTATCTCTGAGATTCTCAGTCTAGCGGTCTGATTTGGAGAATTTCTCGCAGATTTGGTTTAAGTACGGTTGGATCAATCTGAAAGAACGTGCTTTTCACTCGCATAGTGTACCAATATTTGTCGAGTTATTTTGTCTCGTTGGGATGTAAACAAAACGTAAACATTAGGAAACGCAGGGGCGTTATGTCACGTCTACAAAGTCTATGTTATCATTCAGATCCCATCCCACGCACTGCTGAGGTCAGAAACCTTCTAAGAGCCTATTAGAGATAAAGCCCAGTTTCCGATTGGATGTGAATGTTGTTACTTGTCTAGGTGGTCGAAGTAATAATAGTGGTATAAGTAATGTTTCTATGGTGTGAGTAGTCTTATTTGATCGCAGAAAACTAAGGACAAATACAGATTCATGCTTAATTGATGATTACCTCGATAATTACTAACAAATCAGCAAATGGAAGCTAGTCGCTCGATCTTTTTGTTTTCATTAACTTATTTAACTACGCAAACTTTATTCTGCATATCATTCCTAAATTGTTCTCTGCTGAGGTAGAATAGCTCTTACGTCATTCTTTATCTACCAGATCGCTTCGAGAGGGGACCTAAACAAAACTGTCTTTGTTTATGCTAGATATCAGTTCTAAACTGTTTTCCACAGAGGTCCAGTTAAGGTCGTCCTTTATCGATCAGTATGCTACAAAACGATTTCTAATAATGAGTCAGAAATGTATGGTTGTGTGAACTTGTGTCAGTTTTATACTCGCTTTGTTTTCAAACCGGGGCTATCTCGGCAGACGTTGTTTGACGTCAATTCCGCCACGTGCTTGATAATCGGAAAGTAATTACATTCACATCGGCTGTCTGTAAAGTTTATCAATGTTGTTCATTTCCTGAAAATTGGACACCGTCTGCTGTGCTTCCTACGAAAACACATCAATAGATTTTCACACGGTTTGAAATATAATTTGATAATTTTGACTTCACAATTTATATGGTTAATCGCAAACGACTTTTCACAAAACATCGTTTCTAATGTGAATTAATCGACAGAGGTTAACTAGCAACGTCAAGGTCATCTAAGGTGGTTATTCGTGATGACGTCAGAAGATGTCTGGATCTATGGTTCGGTATATCTCCACAAAACGTCAGCATAAAAATCTAAAGTGCTGAAACTTAGACTGCTTTGCCTTTTCATTGTCATGGAAGAAAGGTGGGACAAGTAGAGTTTAAGTTTAATTACACGTCATTTCTCGAAACGTTTGACAGAAGTATGTTGAATTTTCATTAGAGACATCTTCAATATATGAGGAAGTTCAAAAAATAATGAAATCGCAATCGATTTCGTAACTCGTAAACAAAGCCTCGGGTCAGACCAGAATTGAAGAAAGCTAAGTTCAGGAATATTTTCGCTGTCCGAAAATCCTGTGGAATTCAAAATAAGTAAATGAGTGAAATCTGTCTTTTGTATGCTACGTAATTCATTGCAGGTTTATGCAAAAATGCTTTCTTTCGATTGCAATTGCTGTCATTTTTGTTTCTTGACACGTGCACAGCTCATACTTCTATAGCTACCCTGTCACACAATAAAGATGATAAGCATTCTGAAAAGCGGAACCTAATGGCAGTCAAATCATATGCAAACGTAGAAATAGATTAAATAACACTTTTAAAAACTGTTATTGGTTGATTTACTTACGTAAATTGATATCGTATATACGTATATTGACCTTATTTTCTTCCTATTTTAGTTTCTACCATAAATTGGTGGTATTTTCAGGAATACACTCATCTTTTATAGCTACAATGCTAACCAGTTAATTTAAAGCAGCTTTTAAACAGAACAGAAACATAAAAGCGGTTCTAGTAAGAATGCCTATTAAAGTTTAGTTTAACAAAAGCAAGAGAAGGATAATTTGTATGGCAAGAAGGGGGAATGGTTTTTTCCTTCAGTGGAATGACGCACTGTGAAATAGATGGTTGTCTTGTGACGTTATAGGATATATCGGCCGTTATAGGATATTTCGTCGGCGGTTCCGCTGTTCTCAGACCATAATACTCATGGTTATTTTTCAAAATTGCGCCAATATGACGGACCTATGACGTACATGCATGAAAACCATCTAAAGCAATATTGGTTTAAAACATAAAAATGGGTTATGGTAATAACTCTATTTTCTCAAGTCTTTCCCATTCGTGTTAAGAATGTGTTATGTATAATAAAAAAACATATAAATCAAAAGAATTTACACGCGTGTCTCTGTGGTTATGCGACTGTGCAGTTCTATAGCTTCTGAACTATCGATTGCGCCATCCATAAGCGAGCCATATTTGTTGATTGCATTATTCAACTGTAAAGATTAAGTCAAGTGGATGTTATGCTACGCATGCGTATTCGAAGCATTTACTACGAGTATAGTAACTATTGAGAAGTGCGTAGGCGATATATTATGTAAGATTTCAAAAATATAGTTATCACGCCTGCTATCTGTTTCGAGAAAGCCCTATTTATCACCTTCACGCTTTTGAATAATAAATGGTTACGGGGCAACAGATGGTAGTCAACTTCAGAAATGTTGACACAAGCATAAACGCTTGTGTTTAGTAAATAAGTAATGTATTGCCAAATGACACTCTCCCACAATGACTGTCCACTGTAGTGACTGTACGATCGGTCATATACTAAATTTAGTGTGCAAGTTACAGTAATATCCTGCCAAAAATATAAAGGGTTCTGCACCAAAGAAAAAATATACAGGTTTCTGCACTAACAAGGCGTTAGTCAAGCTACAGATTCCATTAGCTATTTAGATTTCTCGAAGGGGCTCCTAATTTTTTACATGGTGTGGATTTATGTTTTCCTGTCCACGAGGTTACTCCTTTTAGCTTTTCAGTTTACTTGAAGTCGAAAGAATCATTTTAGTCAGGCTTATCAACAATCAGAACATCCCCAGCTGAACAGTTACCGAATCAACCGCGTATGATAACACGACACCACTAGAAAAAAATAGACGTTTAGATTTGTAGAGCAATCCAGTTAGAATTTATAGAGTTTATATTCCTCTACCTAAAGAACCATGGGAAATCATCCCAGCAAATCGAATGTATTGTTGAGCCGTTTGAACCGGAACTTGCTAGTTCAACTAACAATATAAAGCGGTCGGTAGGGAAAGCGGATATGTCCGACTGTGTTCCGGTTTTGCGCCGAGCTCTTCATTCCGATATATTCTGTGTTGCCGAAGTTTCGAACCAAACATATCGGTTTTTACTTCAAAACAAGCCTGGTTTTAGGTGAAAGTCACGCAGATTGATAAGAAGGACGTACTACGTGTTTGGTGATGTTTTGGAGGCGTTAGATTAAAAGATCTTGACTGAATTGAACGCCGAAAGGAGACTTTTAAAGCCATTTTGTACTCGGATCAAACGTAATGTGTTTTGTTGACTAACATTCGACGCATTCAACCCTGCAAGAAGATCGTGATTTCAGCTACCGAGTTTATCGCATTTCTGTGGACATTTTTGGATATTTAAAGTGCTTAATAATTCATCGAAAGTTGGCATTTTAATAATAGCTTGCACGCTATTGCTTTTATAGAAGGGAGTATATTTTGTTTAACAGGTCGAAGTTACAAATAAAGGCTGTGTAATATAAAGAGTTGGAGTACATTACTTTTGTATCATATTATGATATAAAGACCCAAGGATTGTCTTCATGATAACTTGGAGGACACGATAACGCTTTGTACAGCTGATAATTTCGACCATATTTTGTTTAATCGCAAAGATTACTGGAACGATTTAGCAAGAGCGTTCGCCTTTTAACTTCTTGGTCTATCCATATCTTGTGACAGTGTGGGTGAATTTTGCCTCGTAAATCGTCTGGATTCGTTTCTATAGGAAAGGAAAAACAGCATCCAGTTTGTGGATAGTGAGAAGTGTAACTTCTACAATATATTATTAAACAATTATCGTGAGTTTACAACGAGAACTTCATCTGGGACAATAATTAGTAGCGCTTCTACTACAATTATGTTTACGTAATATGACCGATCGATTCGATTTCGAAGACCGTAAAATGTCTGTGAGCTTTATTTCATCTTGAATTTCGTCGTTTTTAATACTGGATTTTACCAAGAAAGTACAAGATTATTAACGCCGAATTATGGCATTTCGAGGCCAAAGATGCTCCAAAAGTATCACAGTTCAAAAAGAAGGTTATTTGCACATTAAGAAGAATGTGTCTGTTTTGAAGCCCAAGGAAAAGGTATTATAAATTTATTATGCCTTATGCACGTATTAAAACGTCATTGTAGATTTAAGCTATTGAATATATTTAACTGCCAGAATCAAAATAGGTGCGTCTTTATACATCGTGTGGTTTGAATAAACGAAGAAAATCCGCCAACTTATCAATTGTTAAATTATCCATGTACATTTTTGTAAAATGGTTCTTTTGTTTTGTGCTTCAAAATTTCAAGAGCTAAATATAAAACAACATTTTATATGTTTTAGATTATTTTTATTTCATACATGTACCTTATGTTTTGAAACATTTTTTGTTATTTCTATACATAAACAAGCTATTAGTTGACTTCTGTCAGATAAAATCTTGTAAATGTCAACGCCATAGTGATATTTTGCAAAAGTACGCCATTAGCAGACTAATTTCATCAAGGTATTCAAAAAATTTCGCATTGCAACCGATTTAGACTTAGTATGTATCATTTAAATACTGTAGTTTTCAATTTTGACATTAAACAAAGCGTGATTTTATTGTTTATATTTCCTGCTTTATTTGGCAATATTTCGGCGAATCAAAGTTTAATTTGCAAGCGTACGTGTGCTAGGTCAATTTGGAAAGTCGCTTTCAAGTAGCCATAATTGTTACATATTGCCTTGTTTCTTGTAAACGTGACATGTAAAGTCAACAGGTTGTTAAAATCAAATGATTTTTAACACATTAAGCCTCCTGCCATTCTTAGAATTTAAAAATATTCAAGTCACAAGGAGAGGATTATATTCAGATGTAATGCAGCACTTTGCTTTTACCATATAAAGTGACAAAAAGCATACATGTAGGGGGCTTTAATTGAAAGGTGACTCAATCCAGCTTGAATGAAAAAAGGGTGAGGATAGAGTAGCCAGATTGTTGTTGGATTTACCTTCCTCATTCAGGAAGGCAGAAAAAAATGCATGGCAACAAGACAACTACAGATCAATTTGAGGCATGGTATGTCAGGGGATGCAGGCTGTTTGATTGTATGATTGACACTATTCTTAGATGAATTTAAAACCTGGCATTTTTAGTACTTCTACATGACTATTTACGTCTTTAATTTAAAGCTGGCCTTAGAAATGGCATATTTAGGTTTATATAGTATAGTCTGGTGAGGTCACACTATTTTGTATTTTGACTAACCAGTTATTAATATGAACCTGAGACTTGGTTTTTGGTTGCAGTTTCAACTTTCTAAAACAATAGGAACGTTTGAACGTCTTATGCCATGTGTCTGGCAAACTAGAAGTAATTTTATACTGCCAAGCTGGAACCATGCATCATCATAACAACTTGTTGCTTTTAGTAGAAATATGGTGTTTCCATAGTTTCCATAAGAATATTTTATTGATAGTTTCAAAGTTCTTTCAAATAAGATGTTGTCAATCAATCCTGTCGGGCACAAAAAGCCTAATAAATCAGAACATACAACAGACCATCACAAATAACAATGCATCATGCATCACTCCAAAATGTAACATCGACAATGTAAATAACAATTATTTCTGGTTTACCAAACCTTTGAAAACCCTATACAATAACCAGGCTATCAAATCTTATTTAATTTAGTATCAAACTTTGAACTCAATTTTCTCATTAGTCATGGCAGCAGAAATATGTTGTCTTGCGCAAGTCATATGGAGATGGAATTTGCTTAGAATGGTATGAAAGTTATGAAGCATTCATATCACACAAAAATACAACAAAAAGAAAACTTGACGGAATTGATTATATTGGACCAGTTGACATGGGTAAAGACTATACCTATGCATTTATTTTGTTTGGTGGTGGACAAAGCCAGCTTCAGATGGCTGCGAAGAATGAGAATGAACGTTGTGAATGGGTGAAAGCCCTAAATCAATGCTTGCAAAATGGTAAGAAGTCAAACCCAACTGCACCACCATCAACACACGAGAGCAGCAGCAGCAAGAATGGTTAGTGTGGGATCTTTGTTTCAAAATTTTGTCTTTATATTGTCTTTATATATGTCTTCAAAGATATAAGAGTTCAAATTATGTATCACCAAATGTATTTGCGCTGATGAATTCCAGGATTTACAGAGCAGAAGCTTTGAGGAAATAAATGCATGTTGTGTTCCTACAAACTGATAATTAATATTGTTTAATTAAAATTTATCCAGTATTTCCAGTTAAACTAAAAGACTACATGTGTTGTGCTGGTCAAGACAACTTCAAAAACCTTAGTCATGATTTTACCATGATTGTGGGTCCAGAAGTAATTGCACTCATAACAGTTGATACTCGAGGTGAACAGAAAATTGTAGCAAGTTGGTTGTTAGAAAACATCAAGAGTTATGAGAGTCGACCTTTAGAACAGAACCCTTCGCAAAAATTGCTGTCCATTGATACAGGCAGGTGAGTGCAGCTGTGCAAGACATACTGTTTCCATCCTTGTCTAGATGATTTTGGGTGACGTATTCCATCCTGAAGGGACTTAGGGACTTGATAGTTTTAAAATCAAAGAGGCTGTACAAAATTGTTTGCAAACAGTTCTTTGCCTAAATAATTTCAAATTTCACGTTGAAGAATTAAAAGAGAATACATTTTAATCGATATACTCGACTTTCGTCTATAGCTATCTTAAGCTCGTGCACAGTCCGAATCAACAAAGTTTTATTTACATTTTGAACTGCTGCATTTCATAATTATATAGAATATCGAAAACACCCTTTTGGTTCGGTATACGTCTAAGCAAGGATGAGAGAGAGTTTATTTTCAGAAGAATTCGAAGTATGCGGAAATTGTGGATATAATCCACAGTCGATCTTCCTAGATTTCTATGAAAAATATCTTTAGAACACCCGGATTAACTTGTGTTAGTTAATACATGTAACATGATTTGTTGTTTTTTAGGCGAAGTTCCACTGGTCAAGGGACATTCAATTTCTATACGCCTTACGGCGATCAAATAAAGAACCTAATTAGCCAAAATACGAAACGAACGTATCTTAGGAAAATGAGCTCACAAGACAGCTTTCATGTCGAGAACGATTTGTATAGCTCAAGTCCTGAGTCTTCTCGAGGTTATTTCTCCCCCAACCAGAGATCGCATAGTGCACCCGTACCAAATACCCGACGACCAACGTTCCCATCAAGGGAGGGCTCAATACCATTCCACAAGTATGACCCGCCCACGAACTACGCACATTATATCGAACAAAAAGATGGATACGTTGATATATTTACTGACCCTAGAAAGGTCGAAGAAAATCGCATGAGACTCAACTCACGTTCAAGTCTCAGTTCGGCAAGATCGCCAAAATCTAACGATACTCCTTTTGGATTATACGATCCTTCAGAAAGCCACGAGGGCTATATTTCGGTGCTGCCAGACTCTGAATCGGCCAGCGGTTATATTGATGTGTTACCGGACACTATACCGGAACACAACGATCATACCTATTTAGACGTTTTGAATGAAGAAGAAAGCAGTCAACATTATATTGATGTAATAGGTGACGGCGACTTGGGGGCTACGGGCACCAACGTTTCTGGTGATCCATCATATATAGAAGTCTTACCAGACGACGAATCGACCTCTAAGTCAACTAATAGGTCTATATCACGCGGTGATTCCGACGAGATCTACATCGATGTTGATGAAAATCGAAAAAAATTTGAATTACGTGAGCAGCATTTCGAGTCCCATGATCAGGGTTTAGTGACACGTGAACAACAATTAGACTCACGTGAAGAAAATGGGGATACTCGTCACGAGTCATCTAAAGAAAATGTTTCGCAAACTCATGATTCGCCACAACCTGAAGTTCACGTGACATGCCATAATGATTCACGTGATGTCTGTCACGAGCTGCGGCAAACACGCGAGAGCACAGCAAGTGTAAATTCCCCGTCTCCAAGATGGCCACAAAGTGTGACCTCACAGACAAGCACAGACTACAGTAGTCTAAGCAGTGAGTGTGATGTTTTTCAAGAACGAGAGAACGGTATTGTTGTTGAGGTCTTCACAGAAGAATCAACGAAATCTGATGGTCTGCCGACAAACCCCGATGCCATTCCGTCAACTGTAGTAGTCGCTTCGGGAAATTCCGATACACTGCCGTCTAATGAGGTTTCCCCCAAGTCGGACGACGATTCTCTAATGTCAAAAGATTACTTAGCTTTAAATCCACCTGTTCCTCCAGCAAAATCTGCCTTAGTTGCCTCAAAATCCGCCACTCTTCCGACAAAGACCGAGGGGCTCCCGACGGACAGCGATGTCAACGAAAGTAGGACGAGAGCAAGAAGTTGGCATAGTGATGAAGCAAACAATTTAGTTGATAATTCTGGCGATTCGTCGTCTACTTCCGAAAGCGAACACATGCGTGATTTTAGCGACGACGATACGTCGGACCATAGCGAAGTCTCTCCGAAGAACCTTTCCTCATCTGAGAAGCGAGACCGTAGTCACACCGAAGGAGATTTGATTCTAAACCCGAACCTCGCGGGGATGGACCCTGCTTTGTTACGAGCCTTTCAGCAGTCCTTAACCAACCCTCAAGCATTAACGCCAACCTCTAATAGACACCCACCTCTAACGAGAGAGATCCCCTATAACCAAGACCAAATAATTTTTCAACTCGAGAATCCAATACAAGGGGTTAGTCAGCTTCCAAGATCGGAGAAAAAGAACAGCAGTGCAGTTGAAGTGAAGTATATTTGCTCGAACTGCGGTTGGCATAAGCGTTCAAAAAAACGATCCTCGTTGAGACCGAGTCTTCGAAGTAAGGTTTGTCCCCAGTGTAATAATCCCGTGACCAAACAGGATGCAAAGAGCCCTAAAAGCAAGGAAAAAATGGGGCTTTTTGATATAATCAGAGGAAAAAGACGAAGTTTGGAGGGGAAAATAGATAAAAAGGACTTGAATTTCATAAAGCCTGAGCGTCCTTCGACAACGCCCGAACCTTCTTTTTTGAAGAGTTTTCGGACTACCGCGTCTGAGTTAGGCCTTCATAGCCCTAAGATGGATCCTAAGCGAAGTGGTCTTGGCATAGCCCCTTCCCCCCTACGGGCAATAGCCGCTGTTTCAATTGAGGGAGAAGAACGAAGTTACGATGATGGCATATCCGGGAAGAACCCATTAGCGACGAGTCTTAGCGATAGTGGTCTGTCCGAAGGTGTGGCCTCCCAAAACAGGACTGTTTCCTTAACTTCAACAAAAACGCCTTCCGCGCAAGAGTGTAACCCTCTAGAGAGGTCAAAGTCTTCCCCACCTCTAATTTGTGGAAACGAGACAGGCCAGGATACCTTGACCGCTGATGCACAGGATTGTGAGAAAGTTCCTCGTAAGAATTCTGGATTGACTTTACCGACATTACCTGAAGTTGAGGTATGTGTATAGCCTTTCTTAGGCCGGGGACTGTTTTACTGAAAGATAAATTTGCATTGCATATAAAGTAACACATATAAAGTATAGGTCTCTGGATTCTTTAAGGCCCGTTATGATAGCTATGAACGAGTGAATTAGTTAGGCCATTCGTAACTTATTACTCGTTCACATCCATCAAAAGAAGAAAATCGCAGCAAAAATGGCAAGTGTAAACGGGCCTTTAGAAAGGTTTCTGGTAGTTTGTAATCACGCTTTCTACTAAAACATTATCAGCTGACCAGTACCGTCTTTCCACTATGAAAGCTCCAGATATTTAATAGCAGGAAGCCCTACACTATTTCATATTCATAGTAACATAAATACATATATTCCTTGAACACGAGGCACCAAAGGCCTTATTTTCCAGTTTATTTAGAAAAAGCTTTGAAAATGTGCAGCGAATTTATTCAATATCTAATTTCTCATCGTCTGTGTGTTTTGAGTGGCATTTAAAATAGCCAAACTTAGGTTCTGAGGAACATTGGATAGTTGCTCCCAGTCGGGATTAGAGTTACTGTAGATATACTTTTAATGTTTTTACAAACCAGTTCAGTAGTTTTGATTTGTAAATGTTGAGATTACTTTTGTAAAATCATGCAATTTATCCTGTGGATGCGATAGGATTTTGGTAAAGGGTTTTATTATGTCCGTCTGCATGATAACATAAATTATGAAGCTTGTACAAAGTAATCTGGGTGAAGTTAGATTTACAATTAGGCCCAAGTGCAATAAATTCTAAGGCAAGTAAATGTTTTTTTCTAAATTATTTCACTCGTAGGATCAAGCATCTTCAGACCAGCCATCCTGTCACACCCCGGGCACACCCCCACCGATGATTCCGCCCAGAACGCGCGCTCCACCCATACCCCCACGTCAAAGAAACAGTCCATTGGGTATCCCAACCGAGGAAAACTTACATAAATTACGTCGAAGTCAAACGGACCCTGCTTTCTCGCAGATGGTCTCATCACGACAGGTTAGAAAGATTTCCTCATTTGAAGTACATTTTAGGGCGCTTGCGACAATGGCCTTGGGATTAAGCAGTCACATTGGCTACAAATAAAGTAAAACTTTGTCTTGTGCATGCTCTCTAAAATAAGCGCAGAAAATGCAGATCTGCAACGAATAACGTTAAAGTTATGTCGAAAAAAATTTTTACCACCTTCCTGGTTTAGTGATTTCGATGAATGTTATGTGAGCATTTCCATACACATAACTTGCAAAAGGCGAGAAATTTGTTGATATTTTCGATAACATACATTGAAATCTGTTTTGTTGCAGGTTTTTTAAATTTTTTTACCGTACGTACTCGACAGATTTCTTTTGTACATATGTACGTATATATACTGACCAAACAGAATCATCATCTTTCACGAGTTCATAGTTCATAAACGTTTTGTATGGACAATGTCGATTGAATCAGATTTGACACAAATTATTGTAATTGAAGTGTAATCATTTTCAGCCTATGCCTGCTGGTCACTATCGTGTGCTGGTCACTACCACTTTTTCAATGTCGTTTTACTGCAATATGTATTAGTATAATTGCAACTGGATGTGAAGTAAAACCATTATGATTTCAGATTAAAACAACTGCAAACGTAACTTTAAATATATTTTAAATTGAAATTTAAAATCACAATTGATTCCTTGTTACAGCCGAAAGCAAAATATCGTGTCTCTCGCACTATGACAGATCCTGGGAACGATTCCAGTGGTTCCAGCGAGAATATTCGTAACGCTGTATCACTTGAAGACCTTCAGGAGGATTGTAATGAGGAACTCGCAATGAGAAAGATAGTCTCTCTGTCGCTAGGTGATGGTTTAGATAACGATGCTCCACCTCCACCGTTGCCACCAAGACGAACGTCCGTCCAGCCACAGACCTCCCCAAAAAGAGGTACAAAACGTGAGCTATATTCTTCATAGTAATCACTTGACAAAGGCTATTAGTATTTTTGCACAAGTGAATATAACAAATCCTACATTCTGATTTTTCAATAAAATAATACTTAATAATTTAATAATAATTTTTCAATAAAAGAATAGCGACCTATATAATGAAAATTAGCCAGTTCTACGATTAGAGTTCTTTTGGACAGAGACAATTCAAAAAGATTGTCCTTTGTAAATATTGAACCCTAAGTTAAAGGCAAGATTCTAGGCGCACCGAGCATTATGTCAAATCACAAATACCGCAAAAATTTAGCCTTTTTTGGGGACATCCTGTAGAGGATGTGTAAAATATAGGAATATTAGCTTTTGAATGACGAATGTTATTGGATATTCGCTTTCTATTCGATCACAAAAGATCAAACATCATGAATATTTAGTGTTGCGGTTTTTATAAAACACCTTCGCTGTGGAGGTCAACTATTTTTGAAGAGCTGTAAGCATTTTTATTCACATCAATAAGAATCGAGTAAAGAAATACAAAAATACCCTTACCATTTCACCAGTGGCCCCATGCATGTGGACCTTAGGGAAGTTGAGAGTACTAGCAAAGATTTCTTGACTATGATTCCGTGCATTTAAGGAATGGCTACCAGTAGATTTATTAAATGTTTTTATTGTTGCAGCGTCAAACGAAAATGAAAGATTGTTTGGTAGCCCTGATTCACCGAGAGTCGAGCCCCGTCAATCAAGTGAGGTATGTATGAATAACGACATTATATCATGTATACTGTGGCCATGTTTACACTATGAAATTTATGGCCATGTTTCGTTATGAACTTTATTTACCCTCTGCCAGAGAGATCAATGACACACACCACCCCACCCCCTTCCAAGTGAATCCAACCCTGGCCCCATGGACCTAAAGCGTCCAGACGGGACCCTGATATATATATATATATATATATATATATATATATATATATATATATATATATATATATATATATATAACAAATGGAGCACGTGATCATCATGTTCTATAATTTCTTGTTGTCTAGATAAATATTCGCTATGGATATAAAGTCTCTAAATATGAGATTTTCCTTAAAGATCGAAAGAAAACTTCTATATAACTTAATAATTCTATAGCCTTAATTCGAGTAGTGTGAATAAAATGATAAACTTCATTTAGTTGAAATGTTGTTAATTTAACGTAATCAGTAACACAAGGTTGCGTAGCAATCCTAAATGAACCTTAAATTGTAAATGAATCCGGCCATAAAAAGGTTTTTTAACGATTAATTTAGTTTACATTTATTTCGCTTTAATATAAATATTTTATGAACTTCTCACCTTTGATTTATAAAAATGTTCACCATTATTGGAATTGTCGGCTGGTATTTGAATTCTATGTAATTACAGAAAGAAACCTAAACTTACTAAAATGTTTATTGAATCCTAAATTAATCTAACTAGTCTATTTATTTACAACTTTATATAATGATATAACTTCTTTGTTTACTCTCAATGGCACTTATGACGGATCAGAAAAGATCATCTGTTAATGATCCGGTTTTACAACAGGATGAACCTTAACCAAGCTATAATTTAATTTTTACTGCAAAGATGCATGATGATTAGAAATTATAGCCATGCACTGATTGGTCGAGTGACCACAATTTTTTCAAAATGGAGTTGTTTTGTCAGTGACAGATGAAGAAATAAGTAACTTTGAAGATAATACTGTACCTAAAGGCACAAAAGAAACAAAACACGTCTATCTTAATCCCCCGTTAAATTGAAATGAGAATAATCAAATAAACTCTTATGATAGAAACTGCTTTACCAAACTGCTTTATCGCCTTGCCGGTGTTTCATAAACATAAACTGTCCATACCAATTGACCATAACAAAAAAGATGGCGAAAGTACATTTTACCAGAATGCATTGCGGTCGGAAATCGTTTAAAAAAGCGAACTGACGTCTTTTAAAGGACAGGCATAAAACAGGAAGTTATTTTCTTCGCTGTGTTAAAATTTCACGTAATTAGGTGTTTTTCTTGCCATCTTGTTTCAGTCAGTCATTCTTAATGCCTGCAATGCATACTGATAAAAAAGGTACATGACGCCATCTTTTTCGTTACGGTCAATTGCAGTAATTCATTCTCAGAAGCGCAGAAGATGCACGCTTTCCCGCAGCATTTTTATCCCACCCTTTCTCCCTGCCGCCCTAGTATAGCGGTTAAAATCTTGTCTTGTACTGCACTATATTGTAATGTGACTGTGACTTTCAGGGCACTCAACGCACGCTTCCGAACGTGGTGGCTCTTCAGAATGGAAGTCCAAAACCACCTCTTGCAGCAAAGCGAAGCTTGGACATGAAACGAGCGGACTTTCAAGCCAGAAAACCAATCTATAGTACACACGTAGGCGAGTAATAAACGTATCCCGAGTATTCATTTTAGATCGGGATTAATGTGTTAATAATATAGGGATGGGGCGATAATCAATCCAATAATTTTAGATCACATTGGATCCCTTGGGAATATTCTCTTGCAAGTCACCCTTTTATATCAAACCATTCTTACTATATCAAACAAATGCACTTTCCCATGCAACTGAAAATGTAGTTCACAGCACCTCTTCTTCTAAATATTTACACACATACGGTTATCCCTGTAATAAGGTTTTGAATATTATTAAGAAATGTGTGTGCTGTCGTGAACTATAATACAACTTATTTTGAGCAAAAACGATTAAAGTTGTTTCCTATGTAGAAACAATGTCGCTACCGGTGTTTCGCCAAAGGCTCGAAATTTCTTCACCGAATAGTGATAGGTTCAGTTTGTTATAGAACCCGACGTTTCGGATCAGGTATTTCAGCTCAAAACTCAACTTTTTTAGCAGCAGGACTACATTAGCGATGTTATTTGCTTCATAATCTGACGGCGAATTTAAACTGCAAGTGGTTTGACTAATGTTAGGAAAACTCGGGGTTGCTATCCAGTTCATTGAGATCAGTGTTTTAAAATTATGAACGGATCAATCCCCCAACCAGTTCCTTCGCTAAACAAAAAGCTATATTTAATGAGTTAAGTATAATGTAGTAAAATTGTATCAATGTAATTCCTAGAATGCAAAGCCAAATTTCAGTGAAATGGCAACTATTGAATAGCAAATATGTACACGTGGTGTCCCAAAAAACTTACCTCATACAGTCTTTTTTTTCCATATGTAGTGCATATCTCAGATTATTTTACTCCATGCATGTAATACAACAACCTATGCAATCACTTTATTTTTTGTTTTGTATCAAATTTTAACAGAATGCTGACCAAAATTCTGATGTGTTGACCATTTTCAAAAGCATTTTCATGTTATTTTCCTAACTGACGTTATTTTTCAATAGATTATTATATAAATCCGTCAATTTATGAATGCATGCATGTGAGGAACGACATACTTCAGCGAATTTCAGAACCCTTGTCAGCTTGAATTATTCTAATGAGCTCGATCAATTTAGTATTGTATCAAAATATAAACCTCCTTTATCATAACTAAAATAAGTCTTACAAAATAGCGCAAAATGCGGTACAGTTTTTTGGGAAGCCCGGTATATAGTATATAGCTATTAGTAATTACTCTAGCTTGCATGTCTAAGGTATAGAGTTGTGTAGAAGCAATAGTCAGCTATATTTGTAATAAATTAAGACCGATGTTATCAATGCGATTATCATGGTAATAATTGATATTGAAGGATATAGCCTTGAGATTATTACAAAGCCTGTTTTCTCTGATCAAAACTGGAGGCGGATGGTAAGCCCTGATTCCACGGGCAAAATTTTTATACGCAAAATGTAAAATACTTCGCCTGCTCCTTTTGAGTTGTGAGCAATCAAGCAGAAGTAATTTACTCAAGTAGTCACAATTCAGAAGAAAGAGGCGAAATTTTTCGCACTTCGCCGAGAAAAAGCGCCCGTGGAATCAGCCCCTTGGAACTAGCAGGCTCGGCCGCCTCGGCTAGTTACGAGATCCGTCTCGATAAGCGTGGGGTATCTCTATATCCCGTTCCGGCCACTTGCCTCCGTATTCTAACATATAAAAATGTTTGTAAGATACAAAAGCTTTTATTGTGACAAAAAGAACAATCTAGGAAAAGATAGTTCCCTTTTACTACTTTAGAGGTTCTGTTCTTTGTGTTTTGTATTCACACAACGGTCATAAACATGAACGTCTATACATAAACAACCCTTTGTGGATGAATGAATCAAACCACTTAGCTTTTAAATTACCGGAGAGTTGGCTTTATATAAATACCCTTTCACACAGCGCCAAAATTCCAAATATGCTGCCATTTTTGGGGTACTATTTTTAAAAATTGCGACGCAACGATAAATTAAAGGTAAATTTATAGGTAAGTATAAAAAAAACGCTTGCATGAGACAACCTATCAAAATGTAATAGCGGGTAAGTTTTTTAAATAGATTTAAATTGAACTACTTCCATGACTAAACAAAGTAAAATTTGTTTTGTAAACAGCGGCTGTTTCCGTCACGTCTGTGTCTTAGATGAGTAGATTGCACAATGAATTTAAAACAGGGTTTGGGGAAAAACGTGATGTTTCGTATCCATGGCAATTTAAAACAAATATTCTACGCGTCAAGTATTAAAAGAAGCAGACTTAACAAAACTGCGAGTTTTTGTCATAGAAATACATATTAAATTCTGTAATTTTTGCTTCTTGCCGGATTTTAGGGAAAGCTATTCTGTCCAAAAAAAACGGCGTTTTTTTTACAACCTCGTGAATCTTTGAGCGTGACATCGTGAAGCAGCATCAACCGTCCGTGCACTGATGCTACTTGTCGCACCCCCTCATATCCCTGTGTACGTCAGGTTATGACGTTTCAAGAGCCTCACCACTTTGAGCTTCACGTCCTTCTAAACTACTTGTGATTGTGAGGATCTTTTTATTCAGTTATAGAAACTTTGTACTAACCTTGGACCCCTAGTTTGTATATTGGAATATTCTTTGAGAGCATAAACGACGGGGGAAGATTATATCTGTTCTTCGATGGTGTGACGTAGCTCTCAACCCTTGCGTCTGAAAGTAGCCTAGTTTTAAGTCTCATGGTTCGCGACTTTGATTATCTCGTCTGGAACAACCAAGTTCGTTAGGGGGGGAGGAGGCTTCAGCACATGAGCACAACATTGTTTAGCCCAGTTTTTATCAAACGGGAACAACTTGTGCCTTTCGCGGTGGAATGGCAATCACTTCATGTGATTTAATCAGTGGATTTAATACATTAATATTAGTACTTCATGTATTTCAAGGCAAAACAATAAGTGCCATGCATAAAGTAAAAGAGGGATGTGCTCACTTAAAACAAGTGCTCATTCGATGCTTACGTTATTGCTCTTGTTATTCTTTTGGTCAATTATTTCTAATTTACTTCAAGGAAGTAAAAATCTCTGCTATAATTTGGTTGCTAGAAATTATACATTTTCTATGCGATATCTATCATACTATTAAATGCATTGTCATTGCATGGGTTCCCATTTAAAGTAAACCTTTGTAATTTTAGAAACGGGGTTCTTTTTGCTTAAACTTACAGGAAATTAGTTTAGACGTGTTTAGTTTCCTCAATCATGCATATTGTCATGCTGTTAATTTAAATTTGCAAACACAATCGATTGCGCGATTAGCAATATGCAAATGGCAACAAAAACCGCACGTAATGCCAGGAAACACTTCATTGTAAGCAGTCTTGCAATATACAGCAGTCAAAGGATTTCTGAAAGAGACGAAATAGCGTTGCTTGGTAGCGCCGCAGATAACGAATTTCGTGCAATCTATTCAAAGGCAAACAGAGTCATTGTCGAACATTCGCACAAGTGGGACGCATCAGAAAGATCGTCAAGCCTAACTGGAAAGCTCTACAAAGGATAGTTGACTATATGGGTCTATACGAGGCGTTTCGCGACAAACCTTCGGCAACAAGATATGGGGAAATTCATCCCACAGCAAAATTCGACGTATTACATGCCACACTTATCTATATTTTTTGTGCTTTTGGTTTTTCATTTCTTATCCTGCTACCGGGGTATATGCTGAAGGAGGTAGGATTTTTTCCCAGCTCTATTCACTGTCTTGTTGCAGAGCTAGAGAAGTATAGATAGAGGTGATGATCAATCACCTGTTCATTTCAACTAGCGACAGTATTGGAATATAATTGCATGCACACAGTCATATGCAGTAGTCGCAGCAAATAAAAGATCATGAAGTCTAAAAGAAGCGTCTTAATTATCATTTTCAGTCTATTAATAATTTTGTAAGAATTAATTTTTTTTTCTTAGCATTTTCGAGTGCTCTTTACAAATTATAAAATACCTCAAAATTATAATTGCATCGCAAGTTTTAAGGAAAATGGCATAGTGTAACAGCGCCTTGAAGTCCACCAACAACATGAAATATCGCCGACTAATGCCCCACTACTACGCTACAAGGTTTGGTACGGACGAAATTGGTACGGATTTTGATAGCTAACTGAGTTAAGCGATCACCTGGCATGTTCTGTATAAAATATTTCCGCAAAATAAAACATACGTAAGGCGTAACTGTCACATGCTATGCAGGAATTGTAACGGCCCAACGTAAGGGTTGAATTTTCCCATTTGAAAACCATCCGGTCTGTGGAGTATGTATTTCAGTCATTGACATTGTCTACCTACTTACCGACACCACTACCGAATCAAAAATTGATCACAAAGAAAATGAACAAATTTCTACAATTTCAAGACTGATTACTTCAGCCCGACTTCAGTCTGTCCTAAATAAAAACGTTGGGGCATCTTCAGAAACGACCCGTCAAAACTAAATCCGAGTCACGCGAGGTCAAACAAAAGTTTTTGGTTAAAATTTACGGATATATGTAAACTACGCCAGGTTTCTATAGAGAACCGTCAGGCATGCTTATAATGAAACCCCGTTAGATATTTATACGAAAACGTTAGCAATATTCACATCCGCCAAACAATTCATCGGAAAAAGCGAAATGTCAAACAACGATTTGCATATGACTAAAGCTAAAAGCTTTAAAGCTCAATAAGGAAACCAAGCTATTCCATGCATATCGAAATGAAAAAGTTATTTCTAAGACGCACCAGTGCCAGTGGCAGTATATAGCTGTTTTATATCATTATTCCTTTCTTAGTTACTTCGCGGTTTGTCGGCAAATTCATTTTTCCGATGAGGTATAAAGGTGAATCAGATATACCGAATTATCAGAACAATTGGAATTCGATAGAATAATTGACTAAATTATATTTTCTAATTAATCTTATGATGCAAAAAAAAATTTATGTAGATTTTGCATCAATGTATAATTTGGTCAGTATCAGTTTAGAGACTTCGCAGAGTATTTTTTTCGACACGCCTAGGCCTGGGGTTAATGCTATTATCAAGCTTTAAGACAACCCTTATCCTCGTCAAATCAGTTGCTCTTTACACCGCAAAGCATTTCCCTATTATAACCACAACTACAAGGGTATTTACGCTGAGATTATGATTATTGATGGAAGAGAATGAACTTATATAGTATTTCGCTCTGACGGTTATCTATCAAACAAATTTGTTTACTGGTAAGCTCTCGAATGAGAGCATGAAATATATTATGGAAATGCATATTCGTGCTCCTAATCAGACAATACTAAGAGTATTATGAACTCTGTGCTTTTTTTAGCTAATCATATGCATAGTTAAAAAAGAGTTTCTTTATGCTGCCAGTCCTATACTCCTATCTTTTGATCTAACTTCACAAAGATCTTTCGAAAATAAAGCTTCTTGTTGTAATTATATAATCCTCGCGAGATAACAGCATAATTTATTTAACAAACGCTCCCGCGTCGTCAAGGACATTCTTATAAAGGTTTCTCTCATAACACAAACGGCATGTCCTGTCCAGTTCGCCCCCCGAAACGTCCCTTTTCCTTAGGCTTTTGACTATCCTTCCGTAATCACCCGTGCAAGGTGTCCCGATAGATGACAATGATGATCGTTATGATATTAATTAATACCTATTTGCTAGATCAGATTGGCAGGGGCAGGTTGTAGAAGGTAGTTAACTGTTGATAATATAAATGAAGTAACTATAGTCTATACGATTTGACTATCAAAAATGTGATTAAGAGTTTTAAAAAACTGGCCCCATGCAGATGTCCATCAACTATAACTCTTATGTAGTCACCTAACTAATCAACACCGCTTTTAATTTTATAACTGTGAGGCCTAGGTCAAACGTCGCTCTCATTTTTTCATGCACCGGACCTAATGCAAATTAATGACAAAGTCTTTGTTTGATCTCATTTGCATTGGGTTCGGCGAATGAGAGGAGCAACGTTTGACCTAAGCCTAAGGCATTTCCTTTCGCTGAAAGCACGAGCCTATAAATAATATGCCAAAATTACAGTTAATGACAGTTAGACAATGACATTAAAATTCAACTTAAAACACGAAGGTTTAAAATGTTCCTCAATCTTGTTCCTAAGCCGCAAAATACTCCTTGATCTAGAAAGAGTTAACCTTATGAAGGGTTCTTTTGGTGATAGGTGATCACTAAACGATTTACTTTTTCTCTTTTTAGCGCATCTCTGTTGCAATTAGAATATTTGTTAGCCTTTTCATTGGAGCTGCTATTTTATGTAAGTAATAAAACAACTATAACTTTAACATGTGTCTCAATGGCGTTTTTTTATTCCAGCTAAAAAACTGAACATCATTTTCAATTTGGTCCTCTTATATTTATAATGATCTTAATTGTATGACCTTACAAATTTAAAAACTGTTCCATTAATACTGTCGCAATTCTTGTGTTTGCAGTCCAATACTTTTATTGTTTAATATCTAAGGTCTTTTATGACGATGAGATGTGAAACAGTTTTACAACACTACAGAGATTTCCAATTTTTGTACTACCATGAGAAGGAACCATCCATATATATTAGCTCCACATGATCACTGAAACAATTCAAAATAAGATCATATTTTCTGTATTTTTTAGTCTCAAATTATGGTATGCAATGGGAGAAAAGTTCTGTTGACACAACCACTCAATACAAAGCGTTTATGAGCCAAGAAATAAGCGCATCAGTTGGTGTTAATATTGGATTACGAGGAATTAATGTGACTTTAAAAGGTAGTAACACAGCCCTTGCCACTGTATATGCCTATATGGGTTTCGCAGATGATGCTGGAAGTATGAAGTCATTAGAGGAATATTTTTTCACTTAGGACTGCCTCTTCATCAAACGTTTGATAACAATAAGACAGTTGAGCATGTGGATTACAATGAAAAGTTTCGTTGGAACTCCCCTTGGTCACAGGGACGTTCTGGATTCGGACCACATGGTAAGCTAAACTCATGAAGGAATAAGAGCATCGTTTTGAAACGTTTTCCACCGGGAGCAATCTCTAAAGATTCTGTTTTTAATTTTTTAGCGAGTCAATTAAACAATGATTACCACACAGCTCTTGAGAGAGGTGTTCCTTATCCAATACTATTGATTGCTGAATACTTCACATTAGATGGAGAAAGTGTCCGATGGGGAAGGGGATTCCGAATGGCTGGATTCTATACGCATGCGTTGTTATGGTGGGTAGGGCTGAAAGCTTTAATTCAATAATAATAGAGCGAAAGAATATACAAAAATAACTAAGTGTTTAGGACACTGCATTTCTCCACGACAGTTAAGTTTTTAGTTAGCATAAATTCAATAAGTATTAGGGCAATAGTCCTAATCTGTGTCTGATTAATCTGTGTGTGATTTGATTAATGAGGCTTGTGTGGCCACATTTATCGAGGCTGTCATGTACACTACACAACAAAGGGCAAGATAGCAAAATGCAACCATTACTAATGTATGTTCCGTGTACAGTGTACTTATATCATTTTTTACTTCTTCATACAGGATGGGTTTCACTTTATGGGTGGTCACCAATATTCTGTTTCTGAACGTGATACGATATGGCGCTTATTTTCTCTCTCTCACTGGTGTCATCGTTCTACTAGCGAATCTCATCTACGATTCGCTACATCTTGGACCAGAACTACTCATTCCTTTTCCAGATGGCAGTTTGAATTTCACATACGGCTGGTGTTTCTGGCTCAGTTTTTCGATAGGTAGAAAAAATTACATTTTACTCTGAAAAGTTTCATCACTTACTGTGTCACTGCTAATGTTTATTCACAGCCTCGGGGGGGGACGTGCTTCCTTCGAGGTTTTTTTGCACATTCAATGTCATGATTCCACTTTCGAAAGGGTCAAACACGCGAATGCAATTATTTCCTTTCTTATCCGTTTAGGCTTTTTGTGTCTCGTACTCGGCGTATTAATCGTCGCTCTTGACTACTTTTTTCCTGGACCGGTGGCAACTTTCTTCAACATAGATATTGTAACGGAGTTTGAAGATATTGTTGAGGTCGAGGAGGATATCAGTCCTGGGGACGAACTACCTGATGCATCTTCTGATACTTCTTGCAGGGATGGAAAACACGGAGAAGGGGAGGATAGTAAGGTAGGTTGAATGGCATAGGAAGCTAGGGGCGACGAATAATATTTCGGGTATAATAATAATACCCCATAATACAGTTAGAAGAACATGTTTTGAAATTCAAACTGAGTATTTTGTATAGGTTGTAAAACATGCATACTTCATATGAACACAATCAATGTTCTTTACCCGACAGATTTCGTTGTGCAATTCCTTAAACCATACTCTTCTCAAATTAGTTTTAACCGCCCATTTCCTCGAAATCCTGCATGTATGAGATGAGCTGTGAGCAGCAACCATTTAGAAGGATTGGGCTAGGAACGTGCCCAGAAATTACGTTTCTAGCATTCTGCGAAGACATTTTGAGAAAGCTCGGCTTTTACAATTAGGAAGTTAACAACTACCTACCTTTCAAATAGAACTGCCTGCATTTTTGAAAATCATTAATTTGCAAACATGTACTAACTGTACTAAACTTACGCTTGATGAAATTCTAGAAACGTATCCACTTCGTATCTCGTTCACGTTACGCGGGTATCTCAGCCAGCTGGAGACGAAAGAAAAAACCCCTTAACCAAGTGAAGTCTTTGCCCTTCCTTCGACCGATGCCTGTTCATAATTCGGGCGTTCGCAGAGCATCTTCAGTAAAAATCAACATTGAGCAGCTACACGATAACGAGGCGTATGATGATAGCGGGGAGGACATTTCTGGCGGACCTCAAGGTTCAAAGGAAAGTGATATTCCTGGAGAAAACAGTGCAAATGAAGATCTTTCAAAAGAACATCTGGTGAGAAGTGAATCGCAGAATGACAAAGGAGAAACAACGTTGTTTTAATACACTCTTTTTGAAAATGCGACAAGAAAAGTGTGTTAAATATATTTTAAGATTTTTTGCACTTCACTCGCGATGTTGAAAACATTAACAGTTGAGAAAAATGAGTATTGCACCAGCGTGCATGATTTCCACAGTTCCACTCGAAATTAATTAGAGACTCTTAAACTCTTATGAATTAAGTATGTCTACAGTTTTTGTAATTCAACTGCCGTTATACAGCATTAAAATTGTGAATAGTTTACGTTTGTTGCTGCCGCAGCGAGCGAACCTGAAGATCTGAAGCGAGCGAGCAAGACAGAAGATCCTAATTCACAATTCGGGATGCAAATCAAAATTTGTCTTTAACGCATTGCATGACGGTACCAGTGGCAGGGACGGTTGAATGATATGCTAAATATCATCAAGATCATCATAATGAAAATTATGATTGCCATGGTAACCATCATTTATCATGAATAATATGCTAAATATGATCAAGATCATCATATCAGTGGACGGTTGAATAAATTTTTTTGGGGGGAGTGGGCGAGGGCTGAGTTCATCGTTTTGTCTAACCGGCCGTAAAATTTGCATCACCGTACCAAAAATATGAATACAGTCCATACAGGTTATACTCCAGGTTTGACATGCAAACAATAACACTTATTTACTGCGAACGAAGGAAACATTATGTTTTGTGGACTCGAGACCAGTCGATATCTCACGAGGCGAAGCCGAGTAAAATATCGATGGTCGAGGGTCCACAAAACATAATGTTTTCTGAGTTTTCGGAAAATAAGTTTTTTATTATATACCACTTGTCAAAGAAAAACCAAACTACAAGGTAAACAACGAAATATCTATTCATAAAAGACATAATTTCAAATGGATAAAAGTTGTTATTTCCCATGAGACAACACGTTATCTCACTCTGCAGGGGGTCGCGCTGGCGACATCAAAATTTCGTCACTCTCGCGTGATTCGCTCTCGACCAATGAAACGCTATGAAAACAAAACTTTGACAAGTGGTATATAATAATATTGTTTAGACATACAAGTCGCGAATATAGCGTACATTAAAATCAAATTTACTTGAGGTTGCAATTTGACGACTTTTTTGTTACATTTTTGTATACATTCTTCATGCATTGAAGTTAATAAGTGAACCAAGGCAACCAGGTTTAATTAATGAAAGTAATCACCAGTAAACACCAGTAATCACCATTCGTGAATGTGATCTTTGGGTGGTGATTACTTTCATTAATTAAACCAGAGTAGCGATAATTGCGATGGATTCTTCATGTATTTTGGGGATCGTATACCATTCCATGTTTACACTATCTTATTTATATTGAGTAAATGGCAAAATTTCCTTTAATTTGACGCATTGTATAACTATTTGGGTGCCAGTTGATTTTGAATATAAACGAAACATAATAATTTTCATCACAACAGACTCTATATCTCTATAGACATAGGGCGACACCTCACACTATGGTCTGCCAGATTAGACTGTCACCTTGGTCTGCACTAAATATTCCAAGCAATTTTATTATTCTTGTGAAAATTCGTAGCGTTTAGGAAAAATTAGCAATGCGTGCTATAAATAAACTTGCAGTAATTTCTTTTCAGTGTTAGCCTTTCCGTCGTAAAGGGCCGGGTGGTTTTTAGATCAACTGTCCTGATTCGCAAATGATGCATGACCTTTCCGTAAGGAAATTGGAGAAAGATCGGGAAAGGTTTATCAATAAAAAAGATAATGAATATATAGACAGAATTTAGCCGACAAACCATACTCGTTTAAAAACAGACATCACTGACATGGACACCATAATCCATATACACGCTTAGCACAATAGCCCATGCACCATTTTGTAGTTTTTCCTTTTGCAAAAATTAACAATGCATGCAATAAATATATAAAAATTATATTCATGCATGTAGCTATATTCTTTCTGTATTGCTGTTTCCGTCGTAACGTATAAGCACTCATGGTTGCAGTTTTTAGACTGTCTGATTCTCTACAAACGCGCACGCAATGTTTACCCTCGATCTCGTGCAATCAATGACCCGGCTTGATTACAAATAGAGGACGAATATTCTTAAACGTATCATTCAACCAAAAATACTGAAGAGTGAAGAAACATTTGAAACTACTGCACAATAACGTATAAACTCGTGTATACTGAGGTATATGTCGTCCTAAATCATAATGTTTACGCATTGTTTCATGCAGTCTATCTTGTACAGTCTTTAATTTCATAATTATTATATTCTTTAGCATCAACAACAATGAAATTTGCTTTTGAAGTTCTGCTGTTGCTGATTGTTTGTACAACATTGTTATCAGCAAAACCTCACTATGAAATTGAGGAAGGACGCGGTGAGGTAAGAGTCGACGACATTACTTGGCCTTGGCTTAATTTGTATAATACACAAAGGACAACGGTTAAAAACACGGTTTAAAAACTTGTTAGCTTAGTCTTATATAGCTGCATTTTCAGTAGTTTAAATTACCCAATGCCTCATGCCTGCATGACAGCAACGGACACAAAAAGAACAAGCATGCTCTCAAGTCTTTTTTAACAATCTATATCTTGCATGCCTGACTATATATAATGGCGCGCAAATAGCAGGTTGAAAGTTTATATTTCTCTTTAACAGAGTGAAAAGGACCAGAGAAGTGTTCAGAATTGTTCTGGTGGGTGTCCATCAGGACAAGAATGGTGAGGAAAAATGAGATAGTCTGTAATTATTCTCAAATAATTTTTTCAGTGTCTGCCTTCTCGTGTGTCATCGAAGACGTATTTTTTAAAAAAAAATTATTTTTTATATGTCTAAAAGCTGCATGTTATTGGAAGAGTTTGTCCCAACCCGCTACATGCATGTGCATGTTAAATTACTATGAAACTGATATTTCAAACATCACCAAAAATTATCGCAGTTAATTGGCGAAATTTTCCGGCTTCGGTGCCGGACAAGTGAAACGTTGAAGGGAGAAATCGACACTGAATGTCTTTATCGCCTTTTTTCCACCACGGGCATGCACAAGCAAAATCATTCAGTAAAAGCTGAAAAACGGATCATTATTATTATCAATATATAATTGTTGTTCCTAATTTCTTGTTTTTGTTATATCTATTTATTTATTTTAGTATTCCATGCTGGGGATCTGAGCCTAGTTGCCTACCAATGGGCGTGATATGTTAAATAAATTTATCATGCAAAATATACTGTATAGAGCTTTACTGTAGTCTGTATTACCATACTGTCTTACTATGCTGTATAACTATTATAAAAAATAAAACATAAACTGATTAAGCGCTAATATACATTTGTTGTAATTCATGATGTTTGTTCTCAAAATTGTAGAAAAACCAATCGTCTCGAGATTTCAAAAACACTTGTTTGTACACAAATTGTGTACAAAATTAGCTTGTGCATAAAATCATCGAATCAAAGACAAAGGATAAAAATCGCATGTATTTATTCATATATTATTATATATGCATGCCTATGTCTATGAATATGGCGGTTAGTCAAAATATCAATATTAATCAGTTTTCAGAGTGAACTCTGTCACTAAAACTGAAAAATGTTAGTAAGATTTTAAAGCTGAATTTCACAAAACAAGAAAATTAGTATTTGCATCAGTTTTGTTGAGTATGGCCGGTTCAGTTGCAGTTTTGCCCATAAAAGTGATAAAACGGCAATGATTGATGGTATAATTAATAAATGGCCACCAAAATGAAAGAATAATCAGTTCTATAAAGCGATAAATGTATAATTGTTCGTGCTGGGTGCTGTTTTTAAAATCTTTTGTGTTTCAAACTTTTCCTTATTATAATGATTCCGGTTCTGCATGTGATGCTACCATGTCCATGTTTATCAATTATCATAAAAGATACAAAAAAATCCTCGCAAAACCAATTTTGAATTCATAAGGGAAAACTAAAAGGTGTGCTTTATTAAAGAGTATGAGCAACGAAAATGATTTTTTTTCACGTCAGGGAACTCGTCGAATAATGGAAATAATATATAGTAATGACATTCTTGATACAGCAAATAGGACATCACAAGCTGACTAGAATCTCAAAACATTATAAAATATCACTCAGTTAAATCATGTCGCATTTACATCATTAATGAAATATATGGTAGTAACATCAAAGTTGTTATGTTGGTTGTTATACACAAGGGCCAAAGCAAGTGAACATGATTTCAAACACACTGTCGATGAGTCTTTCAATCTGTCATATAACCGATATAAGTCAATGAAGAAAGTGTAATGATGCTAAATGTACATAAAATACGATGTGTCGGGCTAAATCTGTCCCATTTATTGTAATAGATTCTAGATAGTTCTGGATGTTATATAAATATCAAACAGTTCTACCTCGCTACCATGCATGCAAGCGTTGTGGTTGTTGACCAGATGCAGTTTTTTCCTCCACTCCAGCTTGCGATATCATCCCGTCATTGACTATAGAACATATAAACACATCACTAAACCCAATCACCTAACAAAAATACAACGACAACATCGTGTTCATACATTTTATCCTTCCATACACATTTTGCAGTATTTCATTTAGGAAAAATTAGCAATGCGTGCTATAAATATACTTGCAGTCATTCCTTACGATTTTTGGCACTCTTGTGATTTTCGAGTGGAATTATACACACTTCAAATTCAACTGTTCCCGGCTTGAATTGGAGTAATTTCTGTTTTATATATTCGTTTTGTATTACGTATATATATTACGTCGTAAGGGGCTGGGTTGTTTTTAGATCAAGTTTCCTGATTCGCAAATGATGGAGAGGGAGATTGGAGAAAAATCGAGAAAGGTTTATCAATAAAAAACTGAGATAACTAAATAAATAGACAGAATTTAGCCGCGACAAACTATACTCGTTTAAAAACAGACATCACATGCATGAACACCGGCCACACTTAATTGGGCAGAATAGCCCACCATTTTGAGTGTGCAAAAATTAGGAATACATGCTATAAATATATGTATTCATCCTTTCTGTATATTACTCTTTCCGTCGTAACGCATAAGTGCATGGTTACTTTTAGACTGTCTGCATGATTGGCTACAAACACGCACGCAATGTTTTCCCTCGATCTCGTGCAATCAATGACCAGGCTTGATTATAAATAGAGGACGAATATTCTTAAACGTATCATTCAACCAAATATACTGAAGAGTGAAGAAGTGTTTGAAACTACTGCACAATAACTGATAAACTCGTCTATATCGAGGTAGGTCGTCCTATAAGTATAAATCAAAATGTTTACGCATTGTTTTATACGCTTATTTTTTTTTAAACCAGGTGGTTACTCAGCTGTCTTTCATACTTACTAATTATTATATTCTTTAGCATCAACAACAATGAAATTTGCTTTTGAAGTTCTGCTGTTGCTGATTGTTTGTACAACATTATTATCAGCAAAACCACACTATGAAATTGAGGAAGGACGTGAGGTAAGAGTCAACGACATTACTTGGCTTTGTCTTTGTATATTTGTTATCAGATAAAGGCCAAGTTCCACGGTTGAAAAACCTGTCTTAGCTGCGTGTTCAGTACGGCAAGAGCCGTAGCGATGGGGGATATTCGAAAAAAGCGTCCTATCGACCCTTTTGTATACATACACAATTCCTAAATCACAGCATTCAGTAAAATCATCAATCACACTGGAACGTATTCCATTATACATGATAGCTACAATTATATCCGAACCATATTTTAGGCAAAAGTTTACCCATAGCACCTTGTTTTTCCTCTTATTAATTATGCGAAAGGAATGATTAAAAAAATTCTGTTTTGACTCGGAATTTGTGGTCGTTACAACCGAAACGAAACGCCCCCGAAACGAAACATCCTAGTTACGGCATATCATGCAGTATAAAGTGCATGCAAGTATCCAGTTCTACCCTACGGATTTCTTTTGTAATTGCAATTTGCAATAGCTTACAATAGAAATCCGTCGAGCAGAACTGAATATATTAATATTACTCCCCCCCCCCAATTATCGTTCTACGTAGTTACGCCCTAAACAGAAGAAGGCTAGAACTTTCAGAGAGCTAGGCTAATAGCGTGTATAAAACTGAAAGTTTATTTCTCATTAACAGAATGAAAAGGACCAGAGAAGTGTTCAGAACGATTGTAGAGAGACCGGGTGTCCAATAGGAAAATACTGGTAAGGACAAATTAAATATTCCGTTATTCACAAAGATTTTTTTCCCTGCATGTATGCTGTCTGCGAGAAGTGTCATCAAAGACGTATTTCAAAAAGTGTTTATATCCTAATTTTTCTGATTAAAAACTTGGAAGAGCCCCCACTACATGTGCTAAAATTACTGATCTGATATCCCACAATAAAAACAAAACCAAATCTGAACAAATACCTTAAAAATTAGTGATATTACCGGCATTGGTGACAAGCGATGCCCTACTTGGTATCGCCTTTCCACGGGCATGCACATGCAAAATCATTTAGTAATAATCAATGCAATACTGTCTCTGTTATTTATGTATTTATTTATAGTACGTGGTGTTGGACAGACTACATGTGCATACCAGTTAATGCCATGTGTTAACTGATTACGTCCTTCTCTTCAGTATGTTAAAAATATTCACTATGGTCTATGTTGTCAAAATAGTTTTAATAGTTGAATATGGTCACTAATGCCGTCTATCTTTCATCAATAAAACAGAGAGTTTAACTTTTGCGTGTGTGTAATTTGGTGAAGTAGCTACGACTACTTACGAGGCTTAGACGCCAAAAGAAATAGACGGGTTTAGGGGAGTTTAAAGAATCAACACACCATTTATACAGAGTAAATTTAAATTTGCCTAAAATTAAAAAAGGACGCCGTTGCAATGTTTTACACTAAATAGCGGGAAATTCGTCAGCGTATTTGACGCAAAAAATTCCGCTGGTGGAAAACCGGCTTTATCGGTTCCGTGTGAACGATTGATTATGATTGATTGATTATTATTAAGATACTTGAATGGCAGTTCAAAAACGAACTGAAAAACACAAGTTTACAAGTATCAGAAAGGTAAGACTATTTACATATTTAGAGTGATAAAATACTCAGGAATACAATTACTAACATGATAATACCATAATTACAAAAAGATATTAAAGATTAAAATGAGTTCCATTTACGTATGCAATACGGCAAAAAGCGAACAAGGCGGCACCGCGCGGCTGAATTTCGTTCGTTCACAAATTTGTCCGGTCCCGTAGTCTTAAGGCGGATTCCACTTACAGCGAAATCTTTCGCTAGCGAAATATTTGCATATTTTCTTTTGAATTGAGAACAGTCAAGTCGCCCTAATTTATTTATGCTGTTAAAATTCATTAACGTTCTAACGGATCCTAAGGCTCACATCAGTACGATAGCACACCAGCTCTTACACTATATTTTTGCCCCCTGCCGATCGGTAGGGATGGAGACGGTATCCGAGCGAAACGATCGGGCTAGGGGTGAAACGGTGTTTCTTTTGAGTTTGCTGTTTTCGGCGCAGATAATAACTCTACGAACCATGCTATTTTAACGGTACCTCCTCCATCCCGTGATCAACTGTCACACGTGAGTCACTGAAGTGAAACCGTGGAATAAACGATACGAACATCAAAGTACACACACACACAAAAAGAAGAAAAATACCTGTAAATGTGGCGATCATTAATGAATTTACCTTTACCCCAAACACCAATTCAACGACCAAAACGGGTGTGAAAAGAACTGTGCTTAATCCTGCAAAACAAACTAACAAAAAAAACCCAGCGAGATTAATAAGACGCTTCTCCCGTAGAGTTCACAACATCGCGTGAAGTCGTTAGGGAAAAGGGAGGGATGGGTCACGCAAGCAACTAACAACTAGATCAGGGAAACTGGGCTCATATTTATACTCACCGCGGAGGGGGCAAGTAACCGACCGGACCAGCGTCCTAAGACCCGAGACACTACGATACGAAGACCCGTATAACATTAACTTCCTTTATTATTTAATAATAAATACATAAAGAAAATATGTAAATATTTCGCTAGCGAACGATTTCGCTGTAAGTGGAAATCCGCCTTTAAAATTGCGGCAGGTTGAAGAAGTTGTGGCTGCGAGATTCACTCGCTAATATTTGGCCGGAATGCCTTTGACTATTTGTATGTGTGGAGTCCAGAGATGCCTCAGAACTCAGCTAAGAAAGGTACAAAAACCGATATGTTATGCCGAACATTAGCCGTGTTCCGACTACGAGCTTGTAGGCCTAGCTTTGAATTTTGTAGTGTACGTACTACATACACTTCGACGAGTCGAGGCTAAGGAAATTATTAGAGCAGGTGGCTCTGGTTATCCAGTGAGAAACACCTGGACACAGTGCGTTGACACTACGAAAGTCTAGTTTGTGCTAAGCATTGGCTGGCCGGGTCGTGTAAACACGGCGATTATTGACACAGGCCTAGGTTATGCAGGGTGTTTTAACAAACTTAAATGAACGGCAAATGCAATTTTTTGATATTGGAGTAGATGCCGTAGATGGATCGCTGTTGAATGACATGTACATTTGAGTTGTGCGGTACGATATGGAGAAAAAAGAGCTATAATACGAGTTCAATTATAAATTATGATGAATCGCATACTTTCTCTGCAGATTCTGTAGAAATTAAAAAGTATTGAAATTCAACGCTCATTCATTATTTGTGGCCTTGCATAGTCAATTGCTATTGTTCTAAGCATCGTTTAACAAAAGGCGGCCTCGACATGTTCGTGATTAATTGCTTTCCTCATAGCTTTTTCATAGCTTTATTATAAGCTCAAGTGAAGCACAATCTATGGAACAAGAAATTTACTCTTATGGAATTTTATAATAATAATAATAATTTTAATAATTTGTAAAGCGTTTTTCACATTAAATGATCAAGAGCGCTGTTATATTACAATATAGATATAAGTATATGACTAAAAATATATTAAAATTATGTTAAAACTAATCTACATATAGGCTAATTTAAAAAGATGGGTTTTTAGACTAGTTTTAAAAGTACTAATAGATGTAATGTCACGAACATCTTTCGGTAACTCATTCCAAAGCTAGTCTAGGGGCGGCCACGCTGAAAGTGCGATCACCAAGTGATCGCAAGGATTTACCACTTGGGAATTCTGGCAGTAAACTGCAATTCGATCGTAAAGAATAGTTTCCCTCCTTTTTAATGTTAAGTAAGTCTTTAATATAATGTGGAGCCATTCCATACAAGGCCTTAAAAGTAAGTAGTAAAAGTTTAAAATTAATCCTGAATTTGAGAGGCAGCCAATGTAGATCGTACAAAATGGGCGTAATGTTTACGCCCATTACATAATGTTTTACTCTCAGATATACCAAAAGTCTCAATATACCACCCGAGGTCGCCAAAAATATGCCACGAAATCTCGCGATATATCCAACGTTGGAACAATGTTCCCATATATTTGATACACCCTGTATAATGTTATTTATAGCGTCGACGGTTGATCGAGAAATATAATATAACATTCATCATTATATCATGAACTAAATCCTACTTTAATAACTGCAGCTAAAACTCATGCAGTTCAAATTTAGTAGTGGCGACCACGCTGTATTTAGACCGACTTCTAATGCCACGTATCTTCCGCATTGCATTCTAGTTTCGTGCGATGATGAACAATAAAAAGTTTTTAAAGTGATGAATAAATGTTGGTCCATTATTAATATTCAGTTCAGCACATGTTTTCTCAACACTGTTCGTCATTGCAGGGGGTCCGCAACTGAACACACCAATCTTACCAACCTATTTGGAAAGAAATGAAACCTTTTCTAGCATGTCTGCTGAATGTCTCCGTATTCTAGAATTGAAAACATCGTATATCATCGTTTACCTCTGGATGGTTACCTCATTATGGGAGGGCTCAAAAAATTGAGCGATACCATACAAGGACCATTGACTGAGGATGCGTCTGAAGATCAAGTACGAGCAGACACAACCAAAAATTCAGGTGCATTTGCCGAGCTGACACAAGTACTAGATGATCGAAGCCTGTCGCTTATTATCCGAGACGCAGTATAAATGATGGACGAAAGGCCCTGGGAATCCTGCATGAACATTATTTATCGAAGGGCAAACCACGTGTTATATCTCTATACACTGAACTAACCTCTCTTACGAAGTCGAGCGAAGAATTTGTTACAGATTATATGCTGCGGGCAGAGATAGCATCCACATCTCTAAAAACTACTGGGGAAACTATAACTGATAGTCAACTGATCGCGATGATCATCAAAGGATTACCTTTGGAAGCCGTACAAAGCGTTTTCTGTGGTAACGCAAAGAGACAAAGGACAATCGTTTAGCGAGTTTAAAGTCTCCTTGAGCAGTTTTGAGGAAACCTAAAAGCTCTCAGAAAAAGGCGATTGAGTCCTTGAGGACACTTGGAGTCCGACAAAGGAAAAATCGTTTGCTATGGGTGTGGAAAACCGGGACATAAAATTTCAGAATGTCGTTTACTGAGAAACCGCTGGTGCGCTGTTTGTAAAAACAACACCCCCAACACGGAAAGATGTCACAGGAAGAAGACAAGGAAACCTATGCACAAACAATATGCTTGCGACAAAATTCGTAAGAAATAATCATTATCATGATAGTGCGTGCACGATGATCAGTCATATCTTTTCAGAGTAGGTTGTGATACGAATAATATTTATTAATTAATAGTATATTAGTTGATTGTGGGGCTACAACACACATAATACATGATCTTGGCAAATTTGTTAAGTTTGACACGCAATTTAATCCTGAAAGGCACTTCATTGAGTTGGCAGACGGGAAATGGTCAAACAATTTTGCGCAGAAAAGGGGTGATGCTGAAGTGGAAATCTGTGATGTTGAAGGTAAAACACATAAGGCTCTTCTTAAAAATGCTCTTTATATTCCTTCTTACAAGCAGAATATTAAATATAATCTCACTTCTCAGTCCATGCAGCAGTTAGTAGGGGTGCCACTGCGAACTTCTCTCCTAATCATGCTATATAAATTATATATAGTTAGTCCAGATGGTATAGAATTTAAGATAGAAAAGGAAAGAAAGTTATGTTACTTGAACAGCGTAATCTCATCTGACATGTCAAAACAGGCTAGCAAGTCTAAGTCTTTGAAAGATTGGCATAAAATTTTAGGACACTGTAATCTCAATGATGTTCTAGCTTTGGAAAGTGTAATTTGAAGGCGTGAAAAGAAAGAGTTTGATTGCGGAACATGTGTGGAAGGAAAGATGACCCAAAATAGGAGCAGAAAGCCAGACAGGAGACGGCTAGTAATATTCTGGAGTTAGTTCACTGTGATTTAGTTGGCCCTATAGACCCTATAGCAAGAGAAGGTTACCGGCTTACTTGTGCTCTAAAATGAGCAATCAAAGTTCAAAAATTTGAAGAACATGCATATGCAACTTCATATGAACACAATCAAAGTTCTTTACCCGACTGATTTCGTTGTGCAATTCCTTAGACCATACTCTTTTCAAATTAGTTTAACCGCCCATTTCCTCGAGATCCTGCATGTATGAGATGAGCTGTGGGCAGCAACCACAACTTTAGAAGGTTTTAGGGCTAGAAAGGTGCCCAGAAATGACATTTCTAGCATTCTGAGAAGACGTTTTTGAGAAAGCTCGGCTTTTACAATTAGGGAGTTAACAACTACCTACCTTTCAAATACATAGCAATGCGTGCTATAAATATACTTGCAGTAATTTCTTTTCAGTGTTAATCTTTCCGTCGTAAAGGGCCGGGTTGTTTTTAGATCAACTGTCCTGATTCGCAAATGATGACCTTTCCGTAAGGAGATTGGAGAAAGATCGGGAAAGGTTCATCAATAAATGAAGATAATTAATAAATATAGGCAGAATTTAGCCGCTAAACTATATACTCGTTCAAAAACAGACATCACATGCATGGACACCATGCACGCTTGGTAGAATAGCCCACCATTTTGTAGTTTTTCCTTTTGCAAAAATTGGCAATGCATGCAATACATATATATATATATACTCATGTAGCTATATTCTTTCTGTGTTACTCTTTCCGTCGTAACGTATAAGTGCATGGTTGCTTTTAGACTGTCTGATTCGCTAGAAACACGCACGCAATGCTTACCCTCGATCTCGTGCAATCAATGACCCGGCTTGATTACAAATATAGAGGACGAATATTCTTAAACGTATCATTATTAAACCAAAAATACTGAAGGGTGAAGAAGTATTTGAAACTACTGCACAATAACGTATAAACTCGTGTATATTGAGGTAGGTCGTCCTAAATCATAATGTTTACGCATTGTTTCATGCAGTCTATCTTATACAGTCTTTAATTTCGTAATTATTATATTCTTTAGCATCAAGAACAATGAAATTTGCTTTTGAAGTTCTGCTGTTGCTGATTGTTTGTACAACATTATTATCAGCCAAACCACACTATGAAATTGAGGAAGGACGCGGTGAGGTAAGAGTCAACGACATTTCTTAACTTTGTATAATGTTATCAGATAAAGGCCAAGTTCCACGGTTTGAAAACCAGTCCTGTCTTATTAGCTGCATGTTCAGTAGTCTAAAAACTCTATATATACCCAACGCCTGCATGTCTCAAGTCTTCTTTTAATAATTTATCTTGCATGCCTGCTTATATAATACGGAGCTTTAGCAGTGACTCTGTGGCAGTGACTACGAGTACGACTACGACTGTGTCACAGAGTAAGTAATAGATATCTATTATTAAAGAGCTTTAGATTTGACTATACGGCTCCCGCTACGGCTACCAGATTCGTCACTGTGGCGCGAAACAAACGTATGCATACGCCATCTCGTGCTGGCATGATAAACCACTGCAAACCATAGGCAGCCCAATGGCGTTATGGTTTTATTTGATTTAAAAATGTACACTTTGATGAAATTCACACATATATATTTCATTTATTTACATGCTAATATACTTAAATCCTGTCACTTATACAACGGGCGACTTGCGTGTCAAGTGGCGACAAATGTGTGAATTTCATCAAAGTGTACATTTTAAAATCAAATAAAACCATTCGCCATTGGGCTGCCTATGTGCAAACACAATAACAAATGCATGTCTATCCCGTCAAATATTTCGGAAATTTTACGCCTACTATTTCGAGTACACTTAATGAAAGGCCACGGTCACGAAAAACAGTTCTTTCAAATTATTTTCTGGAAAAAGCGAGAAAATGTCAACTATTATTGCTTTCTAAGTCACGTAGTGAGGACTACGAAGTTTTCTTAAAATGCCGTAGTCAGATCAGTGAACGACGGCTACGAGTCTGTGGTGTCAGTACGAAGTAATCGGAAGTATCACGAATATCACGTCCATGTGACGAATCTCGTAGCGGTAGCGGGAGTCGTTGTCAAATCTAAAGCTCTCTATTTCCTCTGTGACCATGTGTAGTCCTCTGTGACTACGAGTACGAGATTAGTTATTCTCGCGCGTTGTTTGCTTACCCCATCAGCCAAAACTTGCCAAAACTCGTAGTCGCCGATCTTAAGCTTTTGAGTACGAGTTTTTTGATAAATTTCGTACTCGAAAGCCCAACGACTACGAGTTTTCGGTGATGGCGTAAGCAAACAACGCGCGATAATGACGAATCTCGTACTCGTATAGTCGTACTCGTATAGTCACTGCTAAAAGGCAAAGCTCCCTAATAGCGCGCAAAAAGCTGAAAGTTAATTTCTCTTTAACAGAGTGAAAAGGACCAGAGAAGTGCTCAGAATTGTTTTACTACCGGGTGTCCATCAGCACAAATCTGGTGAGGAAAAATGCGATAGTCCGTATATATTCTCAAATAATTTTTTTCGGCCTTCTCGTGAAATGTGTCGTCAAAGACGTATTTTAAAAAAGTGTTATATTCATTTTTTGTTTGGAAGCTGTGATTGAAAGAGTTTGTCCACCCTACATATGTGCATGCATGTTAAAATTACTGAACTGATATTTCAAACCACGGTCACGGGTCATGCACGCTCCACGGGCATGCACATGCAAAATCATTCAGTAAAAGCTGAAAAACGGATCATTATTAATATAATTGTTGTTCCTAATTTCTTGTTTTTGTTATCTATTTATTTATTTTAGTGCTTATTGCTTGGGAACTGAGCCTCGCTGCATACCAAAGAACGTGGTATGTTACAGTTAAATAGATTTATATATGCAAGATATGCTGTATAGCTTTAGCTACTGTAGTCTGTATTACTATACTGTCTTACTATGCTGTATAACTATTATAAGAAATAAAACGTAACTGGAATTTGATTTTTGCGAGTAACGCGGATTACTGATTAAACTGAGCGCTAATATTTGTTATACATTCGTTGTAGCTAATACATGACGCGTCTATTCTCAAATTGTAGACAAACCAATCGTCTCGAGATTTCAAAAACACTTGTTTGTACACAAATTGTGTACAAAATTAGCTTATGCATAATTAAAATCATTTGGGTTCGTTAACTTCGTTTCCGATTTCCAATGCCACGTATCAGCCGCATTGCATATCTAGTTTCGTGCGATGAAGAACAATTAAAAGTTTTCAAAGTGATGAATAAATGTTGGTCCATTATTAATATTCAGTTCAGCACATGTTTTCTCAACACTGTTCGTCATTGCAGGGGGTCCGCAACTGAACACACCAATCTTACCAACCTATTTGGAAAGAAATGAAACCTGTTCTAGCATGTCTGCTGAATGTCTCCGTAATCTAGAATTGAAAACATCGTATATTATCGTTTACCTCTGGATGAACGTCAGAAATACTTCGTAACGTTGAGTTAAAGTTCGGTCTTCCGAAATGAGTGATAGCTTGAAGGCCAGTGAAGAGAGAACGACCAGAAATCTTCTGAAAATGACGTTCGCATATGTACTACGAAATAAAAGCAAAAAGTCCCAATTACAGTATATTCGATTACAGTTCACTTTTGTTACGGTTTTTCCATTTGTAAGAAAAATGTTTTCGGTTACTGATAAGTGATCGGGGATCACGTTACCGAGTTTTAGCTTTGAGCGGGACTTCGTATTTTAAGACTAGTTGTTTATGAAATAGATAGGGCCAACATTCGAAAAGGTCCTCATCTTACCAACATTGTAGTTCGAAGGTCAAACTTTTCGTAGAACTGTGTTATAAAGATATGAACGGTCACTAATCCTGTTGTGTCTTTCTCTTCCACCTCGCGTATGATGTCCGTCAGCCATTCAAAGTGTTTCTGGGTGCGAGTCACCCATAGAAAATACACCTGGAGAACAAAATGATTGTTAATCATTCTAATAACTGCATGTCTTTCCCTTCAGAGTTGAACAATGAGTTTCCCCTTGCCTTATTCCTATTACAAAGTTGTTTACGTGTACTATACCTGCTTGCAGGCAAACGTGGACTTTATTGTTCCCTTGTGAGCAATATCTTTCAAAATTGAAGCAAAAGGAGTGACTCCAATTCCTCCTCCAACCAATACTGAGACTTCATAGCGATACCAGTCCTGATGACCCTCTCCGAATGGCCCGTCCAAATATAACTATCACAAACACAAAACTATGGATGATTTCAGAGCACTCGACAACCAAATTTTACGTTAGCGCAGTCCACTGTTGTCTACACCAGACGCAATTCAGCGACTTGGCGAGAAAGTTTGAAGCTGTACGAATCTTTTATTTCCTAAAACTTTTCAGACTTTTACGATTCGGAAGCAAAGCAGATTGGACTAGTGAAAGTGTTATATTAATTAAATTAAGTTAAATTTTACGACTTTTATCTTCCTCGAGGACTGAAATCGCATCGCGTGTCCAAATCACATTTGTTGTGTTGATTCTGTATAAATTTTTCTGTTTATCTTGGATAGTTCTAACCTTTCTTCTTTTTCAACAATCGTTGAATTATCCCCAAAAGGTAGAATAGCATTTCTTACCTTAGGGAATTTCCTATCCTGTAAGTTATCTCTGTTATAAGTACTTCTCAAATTCATCGTCCACGGGCCCACAGCGCGGATATGTAAGCTTAGATTTTCTTCATGAGGTGCAGAGGTCAATGTGAATGGGTGATACTCCGAACCTCCCAGATCAAGACAGGCGATTCGCACCCATTGACCAGATTTATAGTTGAAATTCACTGGTCGTTTGAACTGTAGATGGGTAACATCTATATCGAAAGATGTTAGTTATAGAAACTGAAGAAGTATGTCACATTTTTTCCATATTGCATGTTAGCATATATACTAACGCATTAATTGGAAGACAGTCAATTCAGAACTGCTTGATGCAAATCAAGTAATTGCATGAAGCTTTTTACAGGTCGCAGTACAAGATCCTTGCAATGCGTGTCATAAAAGGACCTTAAAGCTCTGTTCACACGGTCCAATTTTGCCGGACCCAGTTCCCTTCAGAAGTATGGAATGTATTCTGTTAATGATTAGAACCAGTACTGTATTACCTTTAGCAGATTTGTTGCACATGTACATTGCAAGTCAACTGACTGCACTCAATTTACTGGAGGACACGGCCAAAATGTGTGCCCATACCAATTTTAACCATGCTCGGGTATTTGTTTTCGTGGCCTGAACACTAATGAAATTATGTAGGCCAACTGGTATAATGGCTCATAATACTTCCTTCAGAAGTGGATTTGATCCGGCAAAATTGGATCATCTAAACAGATTTGAAGGAGAAGTACAATGCAGCTTACCTGAAGGTAGAAGCTCAGCTTTAACCACTGGGATCTCGACTTTTTTTCGCGACATACTTATCAGTTTGTCAATCGCAAACAACGCCGCTGGAGCGATGAAGAAGACGTGAAACAGAGGGGCTTGGACAAGATGAGCGCTACCGTGTATGATTGTTAGCGCATACAATGCGAAGTAGAGTTGATGCGTCCACCAGAAAAACTTGAAGACATTTCTTCGTGAATATTGAGTCGCAAAAACATACAATACGGCGATTACCACGCATAGAAACACTCCAGAAAGACCTTGGATTATTAGGAGATGTCATTAAAGGTTAATTGCACATTTACACATATGCGATTTCTCAGAACTTCGACTCATGCTGAAGGCAAGACGTATATTTAAAAATGTAAAATGTCATGAGCGTACACCCGACAGATTGCTCCTGCATAAACGTCTTTTTCATTCTTCAATTTCAGAAAATTACTGAAATACATGATAAAGTGCCCACACAAGTGAATCTAGTGATCTCAACATCGGAGAATTGTTGTATTGGGAACAGTGGCGTAGCCAGAACGATAATTGGGGGGGCCCATATTCATATATTCGTGATGCGCAGGTTTGATTTCTTTTCAAATCAATTGTCTTTACAGTCTGTTAACATGAATATATGAATATGAGCCCCCCCAATTATCGATGCTGGCTACGCCACTGATTGGGAATGTCCCTCCGGGGACATTCTATACGTGAATGTTTTACTCTGTGCATGATTGCATCGGATCGAGGTAGGATGAATATGTGATACATGACTGTCTGAACCTAACTTGAAATATTGCATCAGTAAAATTCGTACTGTATAACATTTCATACCTGTGACTGTTTGCCAGCAGTAATGAGTAAATGTTGGTAGAACGTGAGTCCTGAAAAAATATTTTAAAAAACATTTTCTAAATCAGATCGATACTTTTCAATCGATATCATGTACACAGTATATTATTATATACAAAACCAACCTGTGAAAGTCGTTTCGCAATAAACAGGTCATAGTAATTGGTGACTGGGTCGAGAAATGATAGAAGTTTATCGCATGACCAATAACATGCAAAGCTGGATAAAAGAAAATTTACAATCAATTAAGCAAAGTGAGAATTGGAATCAATGTGAGGGTTGCAATAAGCACATTTACCAAGGGCGTCAATCCATGCAAAAAATTTGGAGGAGAGCGAAATCGAAAAGACCTGTATAGTAACGGCGGAAAAGATTTTTCACAGAGAGGGAGCGTTTCAAGGAAGATTATGATTCACACTGTTTACCACTTTTCGCTTGCTGTCTGCCTAAATACCTGATTTTTATTTGAGGCAATGGGGGCAGATCTTGTCCTTCTCGTTTGCCTGGGCGTAGGACATACGCAGACGTTCATGCAAACTCGAGGTGTTACTGTTTTCCAACTCGCACCTACCTGTGAAAAATAAAGCCAAGACTGCGACATATTTATGAAATGCTATCGCAGAGTCAAAGGGTATCCAGTTCATGGCTTGCGTTTCGCGTAGGAAGGTGAGAGTGTTTCTGCTCATAGTTAATAAGAGAGTTGAAAAGGTGATTGACATTGCCGTTGCTGCCCCACGGGTTACACTAACACCATATCCTGCAACACGACGAACACCTGAGGTCTCTTTAAGAACTGAGTACTCTGTGAAAAAGCAGAACATCATAACTTAGAGATATGAATGAATATTGCAGGGCCAGTTCAAACGTTTATCCCTTTGTCTGCATGACCAGGGGCCAGTTGTATAAAAGGCTCGTTAACTTTTAACTGTAGTTAACGACAGAATTGGCCAATGACCGCCAATCAGAGTCGGGTATTTCTGAGTTAACTAAAATTTAACTATGCAAAATATAGTTAAAGACGGTTTTATACAAATTATAAAAATTCAGTTATAAAAATTATATTGTTAATATAGAAATTGTTAAAAATTGTTCACATGATGATAACCAGAAAAGGAATTTATTTAGTCAATACTCCAGGTTTGGCGGAAAGAGAACAAACACAAAGTAAATGAATTGCCAGTGAAGTTCCTATTCAATGTTCTACTAGAAATGTGTTACTTGTTTGTATAGATATTCTTTATGCACCAGTAAGGGGATAATCCCCTTCCCCATATTTACTTCTAAGGGCTATACCCCTGTTCTGCTCCCCCTGTATGGCAATAACATCATTCTCGTTATTTTTATAATTACCGGATAATCGCCACTTTCTGGTATCATTGTGACAATCTTATTTGATCAGTATAACAATACTGATCACCATCATCAACACTACTATTACTATCACCATTTCTGTCACCATCATTACTGTAATTTCAACAATAACAAATAACGCTGTTCCTCATCTTACCATACGCTGTGTGTGTGAATGCTCCAATGACCAACAACGTGTAAAAAGTGAGGATAAATATATGTTGTCTGTGGTTCTCAATATAGCGTGTTAATGTCACCCACTGTCTGATATGGTATGGAGCTAATTCAACGTTCATTTCTTGAGAAAGGGTGAAACCAGATCTGCCAGGAGATGCTGCACCTATTGGTGGAGATTTTACACCAAGCCTGTTGATAAAAATGAAGAATTTTAAAAGTGTAAGACCTATCCAGTAATATCATTCGGATCAGCGAGGAGAGGAGGTTCGTCAAGAGGTGGGGAGAAGGTTTGTCAAGAGGTGGGGGGTAACTACTTATGCATAAAGGCATCGCTACAAAATGCTACAAGAGGTAATGGTTGCCTCAAGCGGTTTACTGTACGAGTAGACACCGTAAGAAAAGGTTTCCGACCAATCCGACGATGTAGTAGGTTCTAGAAAATTTTCTCACTCGTTGAGGCAATCAATGGCAAGTACAACAAAAGCGTAGACGTGACAGATCTATTCAAGTATTAATACCTTTGACCGGTTACGATAGTTCCAAGTCGTTTTCTCGACAGAGTTTCAGTTTGTCTCTTCAAAGTGTCGATTGGCGCACTCTTGCTCTTTTTGGGTGACTTCGCGTGGGCAGCAATCGTGTCTGTTGCACCTGAGGAGTGGAATATGTTCGGTATATTTAATATTCTAGATATCTTCGAACAAATTAGGCTATGATAGACTTGGGCCGGGTCGATTATACTAAAGTCAAAGCACACCCTAATGCAGAAACGTGAACCTACCCTTAAACACGTTGTTAACCTCGAAGAGCAAACCGTCCTTTTCATCTAAATCCATCATAATGGCACAGAAATCTTCAAAACATAGAAACTGTTTTTCGTCTTCTCCCTCAAGCTTGAACATTGAATCAACGAGTTGGTCTAAGTGAGTGGGGTCCACGCTTGCACTGACGACATCCATAAATGACCTGTAACAAAATATGGGCAAAGCTCAAGGTTGGATTTATGTTAAAACTCTTCACGAGGGCATCTGCAACATACCTCTGGAAGCAAAATTTCGCCCATAGTCTATACAGCAGGGGCGGTTGTATCGAGCCTATTTAGCTTATACGGTGGATAAGTTTAAAATAGAAAGCAAGTCTAACGTTTTATTCAACAAGCGAACTAAATGTTTTTGACCTTAATAGAAAGATAGTGTCTACAAGCAAATATTCAGTGCATAATATTTAAGTTTACTGATTCCAGAGAATGTAAAAGTGTTATTTAATAGACCATTTCGATAATTACGTCACAACATTAACGTTTTAAATTTAGAACCACCATAAATGAGATGGATTTCAAGTTTTACTCTCACGAGCCACGTGCAAAGATGCAAAACATCGTTCTTCAACACATAACTAAAACGACCGGAAGCCTCGTTCTCAAGTTATGGCTTATTTCCACACTTATTATGTCAAAATGAAAGGTTCCTTTTCATGCGTGTGTCGAAGAACAATGTTTTGCATCTTCACACGTGGTTCGTGAGATCGAGTGAAACTAGAAATCCATCTTATTCCAGGTGGTTCTAAATTTATAACGATAATGTTGTAACGTAATTATCGAAAGGCTTGATACAACTGGCTCCAGCTATGTTGCTTATTTGAAATAATTAGAAATATTTCTAATTTACTTGACCGAATACAATAAAATCTTGTTGCCTAGTGCCGAACTAAAACTTACTTCATCATTCTTATAAAGGCATCTTTGTCGAGTTTTCCCTCTCCTGTCACATCGTACATGTCAAAGAAGAGCTTGAGCTTGTCTTCTGGAGTGCCTAGTGAAGTAAATAGTTGAGATTTGTAATGAATAACATCACCTTTGCATCATTATTATTAATAAATCACCATTTATCAAAGAATTATATTTCCAACTTCATACCATGGTCATTACCACAAAGTTACAGCGGCGGTTGTATTTTACCATCGTTATCACTCTAATTGTTACCTTTTGCAAAGATAAACATGATGTCAAGAAATTCTCGGAATGATATGTAACCATTACAATCTTTATCAGCCAACTGGAACATTTGCTCAACGAATGGTGAAGTTGCCTGCATGCCCAAGGCGTCCGCGAACTCCGTCTGTGACAGCTCGCATGCTAAAATCTCCTTTATTTCGTTGGCACTTAACTTGAAGTTCCGGCAGTTCTCAAAACAATCGAGATCAAATGCCTAAGCCATAAAACAAATGATAAAAAATCGGAATTTAATATAGGCAAAAATTTATCCATATGCTAGTGTGGTCCAGAAATGTGGTGGGTCTTATGTAGGTAGCATTCTATAATAAAATCATTAGAAAGACTATTCAATTTTCTTGTATGTATGTTCATTAGTTGATAAATAGTTTACTGAATGCAACCCAGATTATATTGGTGTACTCACTCTTGCAAATGCAGCTCTAAAGAATTTCTCCAGTTGTTGTTGTCTGGCCTCGCGTGTGACTGCAGTTGCAAACAGTTCCCTTCCTTTCAAATAGTGTTCTTGTACATCAAGGTTTAACGATTCTTGGGCAATGAATGATTTCAAATGCCGAACAAAGTTTTCTCGTTCTCCAACATCATTAAATGTAAGCACCTAAGACAATAATGGAGATTTGACCAATGAGGGTTGAGAAAGTCGCATGCATCTTTTGACTATTATTTCGCCTTCGTTTCACATGGTAAGAATGCTTCATTTTTACTAAACCGATAATTTCTCAGGCTTCCGGCACTTCCTTAACCCTAGAAAGTATAGAGCAATGATATTTACCAAATCATATTCTCTTTGTACTCTCAAAGATAAAACACTCTGTTCTCTATCGCTCTGTCGAACAGCTGTGACCCACGTCATATGTTTCAAGTTGATTATTCGTAAGATTTGGTTCCTTTTTGATAAAACTCTGATAAATGTTCCAGGACCAAGTCTGACACTAACTACACGAGAAGCCGTGGTGCCTTCCCACTCGATTGCTATAAAGTTGGACAAATTTAGTTAGACTCCGCCGGGTTTTATTTTAGTATTACCACTAGAGCTGGGGGAAATCTAAAAAAAAATTTAGATTATGTTAAACTGATCTTTTTGTTGTCCTGTAAAGTTCAGTATTCACTATTTGAGTATTTCCCTACTTTTAGCTCAAGAGAAAACGTAAATTACGTAACCAGATTATTAAATGGCTACAGCCAGGACCAATATTAGTACCGAGTGCTCGCTGGTGAAATAATCTAACGGGAATCATACACTATATACATGTAAAATTATTTTGAAGACAGAAAAATACCTGCGAATCTCCACTCGTCATCACAGTGAACGCTTTTTTTCATAGTTTTCTTACGTGAGAGGGATATTTGTTTTTGCACCTTGTTATTTCGATATTTAGCGAGACCTAGTAGAACACCGCCTGCAACTGTAACGAATTGAAAATCTTGTCAGACTTATCATTAGAATGGTTGAGACTTAGGATGATCTTGGACAAAATTTAAGATTAAATCGGAATATTCCTTTTTATCATTCAATCGGTAATATTCCATTTTAAGGGTTTGTAGTTAGGTAAAGGCTTATTTAGACAACACGATGAGTTGTATCAATTATCATTCTGACGAATGCAAAAGAGTGCCTGTGCCACAATCTTCATTCAATTTTGTTCAGGTTAGAATTTAGAGTGTCGCGTTTGTTCGTTCATACGTTCACACACGCCAGGGTACAAATCGTATACTACAAATGGCATGGTGTAAATGGGCCTCAATTAAGGTGTACAGATATTATAGCCTCTATATTAGCGGATTCTAGACATTGAATGACATAGATAACCCAGGCCAGATTGGTGGTATAATGAAAGCCTTGAAAGGTCCACAAAAACAGAAACATGTGAACCGTTCACTTAAAAATAAAGTTTTTGTTAATTTTCTTGCACATTTTTGGACCAAAATGTTTTTCAATTTGTTGCTGTCTATGACTTGAGAATATTTGGAATAGAAAGAACGTTCCACGTGTCAAATATATAAATGGAAATAAGCAAATATTACGGTAAGCCTGATTTGGTGATTTATATCAAATTTGCAAATGTGGTTATGTAGATGTAGTAAAAGGGCCATTAAATTCAGACAAAAGTAAAATATTAAATCAACTTTGGAGGCTCTTTCCCATGCACATTATTTACTCCCTTTTGTATCTTTTGGATTGGGTCTACCTTAATCATTTTGTCTCCCACCCAAATCACGAGTCATTAGGGCCTAGAGCAAATTGTCATTCGACCTGTCCACTAGGACTAGGACATATTTTAATTGGTCAAAAATTAAAATTACTAAACTACAATGTTGCCATATTCTATACTTTGTTGCATATGCTGTATTATGATGTATTAGATGTCCATTTCTGGTATGCTTTAATATACTTACTAAATGGTAACAATCCAACCAGGAGAAATGTCAATGCAAAAGAAACTTCACTTCCACTGAAATAGTCATATGTCTTTAATGGTTTACAGTCTTCTTTTAATGGTGACTCCTTTACTGGGCATTTTGCTGGCAAATGCAGAGCATATTTCATATTAAAGTTAAGTATTATATCAAAGACCATTTTATCAAGAGAATTTTAATGGTATCAACTATCAACTGTGAAAGTTTTGCATATATTTTATTCTATTACCTTTTGTAACAAAAAAGACATCATCTTGCAACTGGTTGTCTTTTATGTTTGTTACAGTTTTAATAACATCTTTAAATGTTGTTTTCTTAATTTTATCCACATCTTCCTTTGTGAAATGTCTAAAATGTATGAGTGGTTCAAAATGTTGAGTTGACTTTGAAGAAGTTTTATGATGGTCTTATAATTTCAAGATGACTCTGACATTTTCTGTCTGAAAAGGTGAAAAGATAATTGCTATCAACTAAATGTTGAGTTATTTAATGTTGTATATAATATATATACCCTGTTTGTTTGTAGTTCTCATACCAAAACCTATCTCCATCTCGTAATCTGAGAAATTGGTCTAAGATTATCTTTGCAAACAACTCTCCTGGTCCACTTTTTCCAGACTCCAACATTCCTCCAACCCAGATATCAATGTTGTTTATGTCGCTGTCATAAAGCTTTGAAATCCTTTCAAGCACCTGGTTTGGCATTTGATAGTAATAATGCATTGAGGCTTGATTGGCATTGCTTAATTACATTTTAGTACCATACATTCTGTCACCTAAACCTTTTGTTTTGTCAACAGAGATTTCTAAGAGAATTTCACTACCAAATTGGTCTTTTTGGTTTTGGTTTTTTTTGTTCAGTCGGGAAACGTATAACAGCCGGAGTTGATTTTATCCGATGGGAAGATGAAAACATATTCAAAAAGAGCATTTAATTTCAAAAAGAGAGAACTTTCCTGTCCTACCTTTGCAGGCACAACTTTAGTATCATTGTTAATAGCTTCGAAACTACCAACAGGATGTAAATTGAAAGCCTTTCTTGCAGTGTTGTAGTCAGGTAAACCATGATCTCTTCCACGTTGAATCGTGACTGCTGCTAGATCACGTCGTGAGTGCTCCAAGGGACCATAGGCGAATTCTGGTAAAATAAGATGCAGAAGTGATAGAACTTTTCAGTATATACGAAAGTCGAAGGTGTTCAGATGTTCCAGTTTTTCTTTGCGGACACATTGGAACGTGTAACGGATCGGGATTCCGCTATACTTCCAGTACAGCAGGCCACACCACTGGCTTATCCTGGCCTAGCTAGACTCTAAACTTAAATTTTGTAGTGTTAACAGAGTTCAAAAGAACCTGGAAAATCTAGGGCTATAAAAACAATAAACCTCGGTTTTCAGGCACAGAAGAACGTACACACACCCGGCTAAGGTCCAATTTCAAACTAGCCTATGCATGTCTAAGACAGGCCTAGACTCGTAACACATCTTCATACTACGTTTGCACGGTAAAGAATAAATTTAAAACCGTTCCGAGATTCGTCAGTTTCGATCTTTTGTTAACACTAGAACTACAGAACGGAACAAATTTGAAACCACCTGGCCCTAACAGAGGTGAAATACCGTGTATTACACTCCAAAAAAACGAGAGAGCGGGTTTTAAACAGTCCGTTTAAACAGGTTGAAGAGGAGTAAACGTAACCTTATAATTACAGTGGATGTTAATGCAGGACACACGTACTTTGTAGATCTTCAACAAAAATACTGTCTTCCCTCTCTGCTTTTTGATTAACCATTCCATAAAGTATTGGTTTCACATGATCGCTGTCTTTTTTGTCCTCCATTTGAATGACTTCCTACAAAGATTCAATAAAAACGAACGTCGTCCATTAATGCGACCAGCAAGCAGGAGAAGGCACTTGTCACAAGCTCATGCAACGAGAAATCACCTCAGAATTCCAATATTTATTGCACAGTCGCCAACGGTTGTATTTATTTCCAGAATAGTCACAGTCGCCAGGGTATCTAAAAAGTGTTTAAGTTTGTTTCAATTACAGAAATGTGTTCTTGGTGAGAAACGTGAGTATATAGGCGGGTATAGATAACTGCATGGTTTTGTTTGTCTTTCTTGAAATGGGGCGGTGTAACACTGTAGCTGTATTGGATATTTATATTTTAAAAGTTGTGTAAGTCGTATAGCTAGACTGAAAAACGTAGTCGTAGGCAAGGATTTTACCGGCTTTTCTAAAGTTTTAGCGCAATAGTTTGATATATAAGCTGGCGAAACTTACATCTTTACAATATCCGATGGCACCATGGTTTCGGCAAAACGCATCGCAGCTGACTGAAACATATGGCTGACTCCTGGATGAACCGAGTTCTTGTAACCTGTACAAAGATATTTCATTCAAATGTGATTACGGTCTAAAAAATATGCAAGAAAAAACCTCTCGACATTTCAGCAAAGCATTTCTTCATATACTATAACTTTCCTGGCGAGGAAAATTTTCCCATGCATGCTTCGGCCCTGCTAAGAAGGCTCCGAAATGATGAGATAGAAATGAATGGGGAGAAAACAATGCCTATGGAGAAGAAGCTCCTCAAAAACTTTTCTAAATTTATCTGCAAGGCCATAGGCTTTTATATTTAGTTCGAAACCTCGACGAATTTTTGTAGCACAGAGTTTTGGCATTTGCTTACTGAACTACATTTGATGAGATATGAAATATAAGCAGCATGAAAAATATGATTGGGCACCGGCAATCGTGGGTGACTTGTGGGTTAAACGTACTAGGAAAATTTCACTATAAGAGAGTCCTCCTTTCGTACCTTTGTAGGGGTAGTCTTTCTGTAATGTTTCGTTGGTATGTCTTGGGCTTAAGAATGCTGGCAGCCATTCATAGAGAACTATGTGCTAAAATAGATCATATGATGGTGTTATGACAATGATAACCATGCTGTAGTAGTGTAGTACCCCTCCAGTACTAACAAGCTTCAAGCTTTATTCTATTTAGTTTTCACGCTTGTAAACACGTCATGTTAACACATGTAGTTGTGTGTTGCAGTGTTCCGGCCTTAAAAACGGTCATGCAAATATTTTCTACAAACAGACTGTGGCGGAGAAAGTGAGAAGACCTTAGTATTTTTAACAAGCAAACATAATGTCACTTGTTTATGGAGTTATTCCATACTATTTCCAGTCTTCATTGAGGCTGGTTCCTTTCTTTAAAACACTGATCCGTACCTGATAAGTTGCAATGACCCATTTTCGTGCCTCGTTGAATATTTTATCGTCATTCCAGTCAGGATGTTTCGTCTTTATGTCGTCTGCCATTCTGTTATGATAACGAAACCACAATATTCCGAGGGAAAGTAAGAATGGATTCTCGTTGCCTCTGTGGTTGCCCAGTTCTAAATATATAAAAATGTTCTGTAATGCTTCTGTGGTTACTAGACAGCGTAGGATACAGTCTTACTTAGACTTTCACTCGAGCATATATGTATATAGGACACTAATGATCTGTGGTAAATTGTTATATGAATCATATAGAATGAATATTCCAAACATCATAGTTAAGTGCAGTGCTTCTTAGTCCGGTGTTCTTCAATCTTGCATAATAAACTGTGATTTGTGTGTGTGTGTGATTTTTACATGCAAATATACCTGCGTGGAACTAATGGTGACCTATTCTGGGGTTTTTTACAGTGTTCTTACTTAACAATCTTTTTGCATCCTTTATCTTATGAATAGATGGTATAGCAGGATTACTCATTGGCAATCCCATGCTATTTTCCATTGGCCAGTCGCCCATTTTGTTTGCTGTTAATTTTCCATCTTTTAAACTACGTAAGCTGTCTGTCCACGCCTTCGATGTTCCGTAAATCGCACCACCGTCTAGCCATGGCGTGGCTTCGTTGATCTGATTAAGAGATTAAATTTAGTTTATAGCTACTTTCCCCCACTGTTTCCAGTGTGAAAAATTCTTTAAATCGTATGATTAAGCTTAGGATTGCATTTGAGATCTGGATTATGGTCGGTTTTATAGCAGGTTAGTTTCGGTGATTAGATTATGATATTGGTGGTTAATTGATATAAAAGTTAATCCAATCCTTACCTGTTGTCTCGGTGTATTTGGTGATTGTCCACTATCGGAGTGATAGTTTGATCGAGAGAATGGAATGTATTCATAATCATACTTCTTTTTGCCTTTTGGAACATGGATGTTCATGTACTCTGGGGGACATCCTGGCTGACTGGTGTCCACGATCTCGTGAGCAACATGTTGAGCTATACATTAGAAAGATGAAAAATAGAAAGATGATTTCGGTAATGATGCAGTCCCATCATTGATAGTTTTTTTTTCATTCATTGGTTGATTGAGTATCATTGATTGACGTGCACGTTATAAAACAAGTTAATTAAAATATAATTATATTTATACTGTATATGAAAACCACTCACCAAAAAAGACCATCATTACAGAAGCATTACGGAATGATTTTCGTGATCTGGTGGCGTCATCTGACATCAACGTGCTACTAATCATTAGGGGATTGGGGCGATCTGCTCCTGAGGGTTGGTAGACACCATCTTCGTAAACAGGAGGAGATACTCTTGACAGAGGGGAGCCTTGAAATTATAGTAAAAAAATGCTTTATTAGAAGATGTAGATAGACCACGCATCCTAAATCATCACAGACTGTTCATCGGCTAAGTTACAGCTGCCATAAAGAATTTAGAATTTAAGAACAGCGGCATAAGTATAAAGTATTCTCCTGAAGGTGATTGTATGATGGTGTTACACTTTGGAATGTTGAGTATTAAAATCTTAACGATTTACGGGTTTTCTGCTTCTATGCTGTATTGCCATGGTTCATAGAAGAATTTATGCTGGTCAAAAATCAGTCTTTGTGCAAAAATCCGTCTTTTAGCAGTTTTGCAAAAATACGATATCAATTGCTAATTCGTTTCCAGAACCATTGCCCGTATGCGCAAAGTCGCTTGATCATATATTTTCATCTTGGTCTTAGAATTGATTAATCGTCGGTAGTATTCTACACTAGTTTTCGCGGGTCAGAAGTGTTCATTGTAAAGTCTTATTTACTTGTCGTTCACCATTGAAGCTGTGTATGGTTGGATGTTGTTAATATGGAAATGCAACACTCATTTACCATGAAATGATTGTGTTTTTGACTAAATGCCAAAAAAGCGAAAAAAACTTGGTTATATTGCTCTGAAAAGCGACAGTACCTAGTTCAAAAGACTCAGATTTTGAAAATACTCTTTGCTTGTATAACTTTGGTGCTTGAAGCATCCGGTAGATGAACTGCACGCTATTGTCTCCGAATTGATATAGTGTATATATAATTTTGTTCAGAGAGATTTCCTCTCGCTTCTAACTGGTAGAATCTCAATTATATTGGTCGTAAAATTCCAATTAGGAACCAAAACAATGTAGAGACCCCTTCAACAGGATACGAAGAACATTTTAAATCTAAATTTAGGTTGAGATGACGACAATGAAACAGCTATCATTATAATTCCTTTAAAGTATTGTAAAAAACACGAGGGAAATTATTCAAAATGCTTTTTATTTCATCCCTAATTAGTTCCTGGGTTCCCATTTATCTGAATTAATAGAAAGATTTAAGGTACAACATTGAAAATCAAGCTGTTATTCCAATGGAATTTTCCCATAGGAATCGCTGTTAAGTTATTAAGATTGCCCACTCAATGAGTTTGAGTGTGAGTGAGCTTTAAGAATACTGGCGTTTAGCTAAATTCTAGCAGATTCAAAAATGCACGATTCTTATTGGCCAATCCTAGAAAGCAACCATTTTATAATTCTTGCATTGTCTGAGAAAAAAGGAAACCATCAAGTTTCTTACTCACCAACGGTTCCCCACGAAGGGTTAGCGAGATTATTAAACCATCCGTCATACCGTTCATACTCTTTTGCACTGTCATCACCCAACACAACTAAACATCAAGAAGATTGACATTACTTATATTTCTACGATCACGCATTTGCATACTGTATGCGTATATATCAATTTAGAACTTAAGATTCAATCTCAAGTTTACTCGATGAAGCGAAGTAAGTTTATTTCACCTGCAAACAGAGCGCCAAGACACACCAAATGCAACCATCTTGGAGATTTCGACATGTAGTTGCTCTGCAAATAACAAGCTAGTTTTGTAAAATACTTGAGTTGTATTATTGAGAAAAAGCCATACAGTTTAAATGAACTTTGTTCAGTTCAGCATCAGGTAATCAATTGTCAAACAATAAATGATGTGAATTTGAATATAATTGATTATATAAGCTAAATTTAAAACAATTCCTAAAAAAGCTTTGTTTTTGCAAAGGTTCTTATTAAAGAACATCGTTCTGGTGCCATGGTGATTTTGACATCATTTAAAACATCTGATGATGAGAGTTCTTTGTTTTATTTAGGTTCATGTCTTCCGCTTTTTATGATAAGTTTATATAAATTTATCATTTATCTCCAGTATCGTTTTCTCATATCACAGTAAAACTTCTTCATAAAAAAGGTAGTCCATCGCGTTGTATTGGAAACTCGGAGATCATCGCATTGATTTACCATCCCATTACAAGAGGAGGCTTACATTAACTGTAGCCAAACTGAAGCTAACTTTATAAAAACTAGATGATTCTATCATAGAACAAACACTTATTGGGTAATCTCGCTGATTATGGGAAGACATTCCTTTTGATCAGCAGAATCTTGCATGTAGTATTGATTTAAACTTCCTAGTTCCTACATTAAATCCTTAAAAAAGGCGGTTATAGTATATGACATTACGCCATAAATTTCATTCGGTTCTTCAAATATGTTTTAACCGATACGATCAAACTGTTTTTATATTTCGGACGGTGCCCCCCAAAGATCCATTCCATGACGATTTTTGATTTTCACCGCGTCCATGTTGTTTTTGTCGTTAATGAATTATAAATGTTGTTCTAGAACCTTAAAATTTCGCAGTTATGGCGGTAGAGTGCTAACATATAAGTGGCAAATAGTATCGTCCAAAATATATTTTACTGATAACTCAAAGTTGATTAAAATTGTGGATTTTCTTATGCACGCACGTTTTCAGTTACAGTTTCGTGAAGTATTAAAACCCCAAGGCACATTTGTCACATGTTGAGAGATAAAATATTAAGTAATTTAGTAGCAATTAGGTGTAATGGTAAACGTTAATCTACAGTATATTTAAGCTGCAAACAGTCTCAAACTATCTCTTTGAGGTATCAAATCGCTATAGTATATATATATATATATATGAGATTGTAAAATCGTACCTTATATGTTCCTGTCGTTATATAGCGAAAGCTACTCTCGACCCAAAATGTAATATCGTCTTTCAACAAGCTTTGTTATATTGGCCTTGTTTTCACGCCAGTCTGAGCTTTGCATAAAAATCCCAATTCAAGTATCTATATACGAATCTACGTTTCTCCAAGGAATTTCGTTAGGAGTATCCAAGCTATCTTTCTTCATTTGCCCCAGTGGAGGTCAGCTTGAATTGGAGGCCGCGTTGTTCAAAGTTTACTCCTATATATAAACTTTAAGAGGTTCGGGTGTTCATCAAAGATCTTTTAAGTGAAATATAGTTTCCTGTTTTAAGACAGTGATTTTTAACCACAATCTGATTCAGGTATACGTATCGTTGGGAGGTTTTAATTTTTTGCTGGGGGTGTAGACGTCTGTAGAAGGCGACCAGGAAGTACTTTAATTCCGGCATAATCATGTAGGTTTTACTGGATATCATTGTGAAAGAGGTGCATATGGTATGACTTAACTATAGAGTTGTATGTTCTGGAATTTCTGTAGGTGACTGACACATGCTGGATGTGCCTGTCCGTATGATACCAATGTCATTATTAACGAAGGCATCAATTATGGCACAATTTACAATTTTGGTACTATATGTTCGATTATATTAAGCCAATTTTATACTTGCGTGGGCAATTTATTGGATTGGAACAATTATGTAGGCCGCTCTTGTTCTAGGAAAATTTAATGTCAATATCGTACGTGTTGGTGATCATGCAAATACTAAGTTACGAAATACTCAATTATTTTATCCGCTTTCACGGTTATTTCATATACGAATAACATTTGATTCATTTCCAATGCAAAATTTCATTTCTTCTGATTGATTATATTCAGACGCCGATCAAATGATACGTTTTCAATAAACGACTCACTGATCTTTATTAAACCCGTCGGATGAGATGTCGGCGACCTCTAACATGCTGGCATTCCCCTCTTATTAGTCCACCTTATTGTAAGCTTTTACTACGTCCGTTCTTAACACCATACACATGTTTCAACTCCTTTGGTTATACTTCATTAAACCTGAGCAAAACTACGTACAGGTAGCTATGGATAACAAAAGCCTTCTGTGTCGGTTACGACTTCCCTTAGTACACGGAGGTAGAAATTAAATTTTAATAAAGCTCTATTGACGAAAGCAGTTTGGTCGAGTTTTGTTTGTTTTAGGCAGTTGTTATAACGATTTGGCTGCACTAGTGCCGGAGACCCCGGCAGTCTGAGTGAGGGAGTTTATGTGAAATATCATTTTGCAGCAAATTAGCCAACTTTTAGTTTTCAGTTTTTAAAGTTAAAAAAATGTTATAGTTATTTTCATTTTTTGTCCTGGAGCCAGTTGTACAAAAGACTATAGTTAACTTTTAACTGTAGTTAAGGATAGAATTGGCCAATCAGAGTCGTATATTTCTGAGTTATAGGATTTAATTATATATGCAAAATGTAGATAAAGAGTTTTACAACTGGTCCCTGACACCCTGTACAGTGGGTGTCTCAAGAAAAACGAAATCGATTAAATATTGACTTACTTGCCGTAATGGATTAAATATTGACTTCAGCGATTTGATTTTTAGATAGTAAGAAAGGGAAGTTTTTTAGCTTTCTAGAAACATCTTTTCAATGTCATAATAGTACGAAATTCATGACCAAATAATCGTGTGGTAAACCACAGCAGTCGAAAACCACTGCCGGTTGGAGTGTACACGCATTAAAGAAGACAAAGCTTATAATAAATTTGCTTTGTTTTACCTTCAATTGCAGGAAAAGTTTATCTTCGTTCACTAATTTTTATTTTAATAATATTCGATCATTTCTCCATCTTATGAGCTGAAGAAAGATGTCATTGTCGGGAAGCTAAATAACCTCTATTTCATACTGCTTTTCGATTTAAATCATTAAATTCATTATATCCCGTCTGGTGATATCCATTTTATTGATATTGGAATACCCTTAGTTATTTTAGGGCGAATTTAAAATGGAATTGAGGGGATAACTATAGTTTTTTAATACATGTAGTGTTAACAACAGTATATTGCGTTACTCCCAGTGTCTGACATCAAGGACGAATTAATGAAATGATCTTTTGTTTCCGCTAATATACTTACGTTTTTCTAGATATTTTTATGAAGTGGTGTGGTATTTTGAGGGTTTTTTTTCTCCGCATGCATGTGTGTGGTTTTACTTTACTTTGAACTTGCGGCAAAGTCACGACTGTCGCGGGTTTTAAAGTGATAGTTACTTACATGCAGGCATTCCTGGGACGGTTACGTATGAAAATAGCTGAAGTGGAGGAGTATAGTTAATGTGAAAGTTTATGTTGAGGATCGCGTGGCTAAGTACAGCTGATATGGCCATCGTATGTCGTGTGAGTTATAAGATAATTGTAAGAGTTTTTTATGATTGGCTCCACTATGTCACGATTACATTAAGACAAAAGAAAGATTAGTCACTTAATAAGAAGTCTTGTAACGAAGGTGATAGGGACTTTAATCTACCCTATACTGGCATGACAAGTCTCACGTTTACGCAGGTACACGTTTGGACAAGTCGTTTGATGTCGTTCATATCAACAATAAACATAGTAAGTAGTTTATCCTACTCTTCATTATCTGTCATTGTCTTTAGCGGTAGTTTACATGATTCCCTTCATGCGAATCACTTTGGCGTATTGAAATTAGTAATACCCGTCTAGACACCAGTCCTTTTTACTTCCTACCAACACCTAACACGCAGTACGCGGAAAATCTGAACTAGGTTGCTTTAACACCCATGCAACCACAGTATAAAGGTCTGTTCACACGATCCATTTTGCTTCATAATCGTTGTTGGCTTGCAATGTATGTCAGTAAAAATCTTTCCCCCGTCCCCCGCCTGCTGAGGTTTAGCGCAGTTTCCGCTACTTTAGGATTATTCTTTTTCACTAAAATACTTATGCAGGTAACGTTGGAAATACCTTTATTCCGTCTTCCGCAACAAATTTGTTTCTGTTCGTCGCGTCTGCAACTCTTTCTTCGACTAAACACCAAAAATAGCTCTCTTTTGGTGATCAAGATGCGCTCTTGTTTGATTACTTAAAATACTGACGGTTTTGTAAGGTGAATGTAACCTCTGTCTTAATTTGCCTCCGTCTTAATTTGACTGTTTTTGTGTGTCTTTCATATGTTTGTATGCAAATTTGTATATTTAACTTCCTAGTTGTTAGCTGCGTGCATATTAACACACATTCGCCAACGCAGGATATCATTGTTTGCTGGAGTATGGTTGTTATTCTGACAAATTTTATGTTACGTGACTGAATTTTTACATCTAAACAACTTGTTATAACTTAGGTCACGAGCTGCTATCTGTAAATCTACCTATCTTTAGGAAGAAGCTTCACGATTTCTGAGCTTACAGCGAGAGTCTGTAAAGTATGTTTTCGAGGGGACCAAATTTCCGAACAGATGTCAAAGGAAATTTCTCCTCGCTGAAAATTTGTACTGATACTGTGCATGTATATATATATATATATATATATATATATATATATATATATATATATATATATATATATATATATATATATATATATATATAGGAAACAATTGTAACTACCATGGCCAGAAGTAAAACTAAAAGATTTTATTAAAAATATACTAAGCTTAGTATATTTTTAATAAAATCTTTTAGTTTTACTTCTGGCCGTGGTAGTTACAATTGTTACAATTGTTTCCTATATGTCTTTGCTACCGAGCAGTGTGGGAATACTTGTTGGTTATATATATATATATATATATATATATATATATATATATATATATATATATATATATATATATATATATATGTAAGTTGATAAGATGCATGTCATATTTCCTGGAAAATATTACTCACAAAACGGCAAATTTTGGCGGGCCAAATTCCTGGCACAACAGCCTTCATTAACACTATGCGATCTTCGTGTGGTCACAAACGTTTTGAATAAGCAAAAATTTTTATATTTTAAAAGTATATGAATAATTATTAGAAAGAATGGTGATATAAAAAATATTGAATTACTGCGTTTAGACTTGGTGCCTGGTACTGGTGCCCGAAGTACAAACTGGCTCTCAAAGCAGATTATCGAATGCTACCTCTGAAAGGTGGGTCCCTTTCTAGGGCACTGTGTCTGAACGCCGCATATATATACCTGTCATAGGGATACCATGCACTTGCAATGAAAAATATTTAGTTTTATATAAACGTACACCCAATAAGATGCCATTGACAGTTTGAACGTGGTAAATCAACTTAGTACATAATGATAACATGAAGTAAAATGGTTCATAGAGATATGCAACGTTGGCTAATCCGTTATGGTGGTGCGGGTGCGGTTTACAGTGGATCGAATCTACAAAAACAGAAAGAAACATGTTTGAAATAATGTATATTTACAAATTACAAGCGTGTAAACGTCAAAGTCAAGTCAGTATGCAGGCAGAGGCTTTTTTAATATAATGATACGATGAGTATCTCAATTGACGTGAAATATCTAATTCAAATGTTTGTTGCCACGTTTCCTGTCTTAATGCTATTCCAAATATACCTATTGGTTAAAGAACGAAATTCACTTCCATTTCTGTGACGTCTACTGAAACTTACTTTTTTTCGACGTATTGTGGATTGGTGACTTTTACTGTCACCCCCCGTCTCGGAACGTTGGCGTACAGGTTGTCATCATCTTCATCGTTATCGTCAGCAGGGGGTGGCGGCGGTTTCGCCCGGGGAGCTGCACGTGGAGCTCGAGGGTTACGGCGAGTCAAACCCAGTCCAGTGCGGGTGCGCGGTCGGAATTTTGTGATTGTCTGAAAGTGAGGATAATGATTTAGAGTTATGTCAAAACTGCGTCCCATCCAGATTTTAATACAGATCAGTAGTCTGTCTCATCCCGGTCTCATACCTCAATATTCCCATAAACTTCTTCACCATCTTCAGCTCTCGGCTCACCATTAGCATTGGCATTTGGTTCAACAAGCTTTATATCTTGGGGTTCCCCACTTCCTATACCTTCATCGTCATCTTCATCGGACTCACGTTTCGACTTAACTAAAACAGCGTCCTCGAAAGTCGTGAGAATATCGATGTTGAAGAATGAAGCGGTCGCTGTCGGGTTGATTAGATCAATTATGTAGATCACCACAGCCAGGATTATACAGGCTAAACCTGGAAATGTATGAAATGGCATGATAAGAAAGAATTTAGGACTAAGAGACGTATACAGTGCATGTTAATGCAGTTTATTGGATTCCTATTTTAATAAAATAATTTGCTATCAATTTATTTTTCAGAGTCCAGACAAATATTTTTATGCATTTGAGGAAAAGCTATGCAAAATAAAAGCGTTTCTATAAAAAATGCGAACAGGAACATTGCTTTAAATAACTCGAAATGCTTTATAAAGACAGGATAACTCAGATTTGAAACTGCGCGCGATTTATTGTTGGCAATCCTTTTTATTTTATTTTCTATGGCCCTGATACCAAGTGCCAATCCTTACTTAACCATTATAAAAAACAACGTAGCACTTTTTAAAGTATTTCCCTTTATACTGTAGAAACACTGGAGATATCTGATAATCCTAGCTTGAAACCCCACTTGTAACTTGTTGAACATTGTAACCCATGCATTAAATGTTCAGCACAAACTATGAATGATAATATAAATAGTTGGACGTCTACAGAAAATAGTTTACTGTTGAACTACTGAGTCAGATTTGGAACTAAGGGTGCTGTTGTTACACTATGCAATTTTCCTTGCAACTTGCGATGCAATTATCATTTTGAGGGATGTCAATTTGTAAAGATTGTTCTAATTGCCAAGAAAACGTTAGCAGATCGTAATAAATGCTAATAAATGAGTAGAATTGCATTGCAAGTTGCAAGGAAAGTTGCATATTGTAACAGCGCCTTAATAATAAACCTACCTGTAAGTAGGGAAAGGTAAAAACACCAGCCATATGATGGCTCCAGTATAGCATGAGAATTAAACGGTATTTTTAAGTCTGTACCCCAGCGCAGTGTACCATAGATAATGTTTCCTATCACCATGATGCCACCAGTTATACCCAGGAATAATGCTCCGTAAGATATCACCACGAAGAAGAGAATAATTGTGATCAACCATGTCGCAAAGGCTGTCCTAGAATATAGTAAAGATTGTGATAATGGTGACGATGACAATGAAGAGTTTTTTTAGAGTTAAATTATGCACATACCATAACATAATATGGGTATAAAACCCGGCCATACGATATGATCTTCCCCATCGGATATTCTCCCCATCAATAGTGAAGTATTCGGCTATCCATAATATAGCGTAAGGTAGACCTTTGTATTGGGCTTCGCGGAATTCACGATTAATATTAGCAGCTGTAGGAAAAGGGTAGAATGTTTAAGAATAGATTTCATGTTATATCATAATATTAAGATTTAAGAAATGGCTTTTGTTGAACAATCCGGACAGGATGATCAAGCAGAGCGAATCAGGAGCGAATGCCCTGGGACGAGGTTGAATGATAATTGAACTGATAGAACTACAAAAGACCTTTTTAGGAACGTTTTTAAACTTCACAGTTTCATGATTGCACAGTTATACTGCCACTCCCAGTTCAACCAAATGAAAGGCGGGACTTGAGGGATTAAGGGTTGTGTACTGGAGGGTACAATAGGGCGTAGAAAGCATCCAGAGATTGGGGTTGGGTTAAGGCAGCTAAAAATATGTATAGGGACGGTTTGATTGCCAAAGCTACAAGGAAACCACTAGTGTGGTTTATACTTATGCTCTACAAAAAGATTTAGGCACGTGTAAGTGGGCATACGTAGAAAACAAGGGGAGCTTCCATCTTAAAATAGTATTTATGCATCAGTTTCCCCCCATAAGGCATTTTTTTATCACAAAAAGGCACTTTTGGTCCCGTGAAATTTCTGGCGGGGGGGGGGCACGTGCCCCCTGTGTCCCCCGGTTCCTACGCCTCTAAGGTACAGGATTAAACAAACACTTTTTAGTGGAAAACCGTCTCAGTTGTGAGATATCCATACGTGCATGTTTATTCGTATTTGCACTGTTACCTATAATAATCGCTTTTTAAATGATATTTTTACTAAACACATGCGCATAACAAATTTGTTCCAATGATTGACGTAAAAAATAGGATTCTGCAAATCTGTTCAATTAAAGAATTCGGGGAGATTGGGAGTGCTCTGGGTCATATTATAATGTTTGGCGTTAAAGATTTTATAAAGAACCATTGGAGCTGGTAGAATCCTACAGGACAGTTAGATAACCGTCCTAGAAAGACCTACATATATCTAGAATGATCACTTCAATTCGTCCATTTTTACAATAGGTTTAAAGATAAGAAAATGCAGAATGCTGTAACGCAATGGAAAACCAATCCCCAAGGTGAGTTCCAGTGAAATCTCTCGTTATAGTCCACTTTTTCAACTGTCGTATTGTCCAGCTTGACATTCACGTCAGGTACACCTAAAAATAATTAAAATCAAGGAATTGAGGGGGGCAGCAAGGGGACCTGTATCTGATTATCCGGGGCAAGTGGGGCAAATATGCCCTTTTTATTTAAAGGATTGGGCTATAGTTTGTAAAACTGCTTTAGACAACGTTAAAAATGCAACGAATGAGCTTCAAGAAAACCTGCAAACAAGTGATATGACAACTAACAGACAATATACAATATACCAACAGACTAACAGACAATATGACCGAAAGTTCAACAAGCTCAGCTATGTGTTTTGCAAACACTCATTAGCGTACGCGTAAATACAGAAGTGTCCTTTCATGAAAATCTGCCCCCTTCCTGAATTCGCATCGTTTCGGCGTTCCTTAATTCGAATTCCTTGGGGTTGTATAGGCACCATGCATCTTTGAAAAACGCTTACGAATGCATGGTATAAAAAATGACCATTGAAGATAGGAAGCTAGTCTAGTCTGTTGATTGACGTGTAGTTTACTCGACAAGAATACTGGCTGATAGAAGACGTAATGTGATAAGACAGATGCTCCTTACCTTTCATTGTGATGTTAACGCCTCTTAAACCAATCTTGATAGCGATATGTGCCTCGATCTCTTTCCCCGAGAAAGCCTTGTACAACGTCTTCGTCTCAATTTCAGCGTGTTCCCATTCCATACCGAAATTGGAAACTAAAGATGGTATATAGTTTTATCAGAACGTTTTTCTAATCTAGCCTCTTAATCTTCAAACTGCTCTTACTCAAGCCGCTACAAAGATTTGCCGGTTGTCCTCCGCAACCAAAATCTAATCTTCCACCTTAGGTAAATATTTGTTCAAATTTTAAGTCTGGTTTCTTAAAAGCTAATTTTTAGATAACCTGTCCACTATCTATTGAGAAAGTTCCTTTCAAATATCTTCAATCAACGAGACGGCAGTGCGGTAGCTTCTTCAAAAATCACCTCATCACAAAGGGTAGAGCAACTGATATTTTCAAAAGCATACTTCTAGACGATTCGAAGGCCTTCGTCTATATCATAGGCCGTTGCCGAACACAATTTGTCAGGACAATTTTTGAAGAAGCTAAAAATGCCGCTACCTGGTTAGATTGAGGATGGATCAAATCATCCTCCATCTATCCATTTATATCCCTCTTTTTGCAATATATCCACTATCATTCCGGTGATACCACCGGAATATCCATTGTTATCCTAAATTCATCCCTAAATATACCCTTTATCCAAACACTAACAATCCACATAGATCATAGATCACTTACGTATTATGACTGCACCAATGAACAAACTGACGACAATTCGAATAGTCACATAGAGACGCTGAAATAATTTTAGACAAAATATGAACGATTATTACATCAAAACAGTCACCCACACAATTGAATGGGCGCTAATGACTATAATTTAAAAAATATGTTTTTGCCGACGAGTGACGACAAAAAAGTGCTGACGAGTCTATTTGGCAATTTTGTAAAATCTTAAATCAGAATGACTAAAAGAATAAACTGTGTCTAAACGTGGCAAACGATGTAGCAGATTATTGCGAGAGCAGAGTGCACGTATTTTCTTTCGAACAATTTCTTTGTATTACGAAATACATGTAGCTACTTCCCGCTTCAATACAATTATTTATAAGAGTGATTTCAACTTCCTACGCAAATTATTGCCTTTCATGTATCATTGCAAGAAGTACGTGTATTTATAAATATTTAAGAAAATTTCAACAATTTTAATCAATTTTAATTACTTGTGTTTTTGCCGTAGGATGCCATTTGAACGGAAGGGGATTTTTCAAAGCTCTTTCAAAGATTTCTTTTATTCAGTGTTAATGGTAATAAATCTTCATTTTGAAACATGCATGATGTTGTGAGGATACTTTGTTACATTGTAAGATTCATTAGGATTAATAAACCCGTTCGGGTCGTCATAAACTGCAAGCATATTAAGTTCTTTGAGAGTTGGCATGGCGATATATAATTTTGGACATTTGCTGGTGGAAACACTACGTAGATTTAGTCTTGCAGAGCCTTCGGTCCGCAAGTCCGGACCATCATCAGTGCAAATATATTGGCATGAAGCATGTTCTTCACAATAACTTCGAAATCAATAACGTCAAGCATGTTACAAGGATGCGAGGTGTGATTAAAAAACATCCGACAATTCAACTAATATAACGAGAATTCCGCCTCCGCGTGGACATCTAACCTCCTGGCTACCAGGAATGCCATTTTCAAAGAACCAAACTCATGGAAACCCACGTTATCATAAGTACTTTCCATTGCGCTCAATGCAAACTCAATATGTGCTCAATATACACATGACAAACAACAAGATTATTTCCAGTGGTTTGCCTTTTAGAGTTTATCACCACGTGCTCCAATGTCAAATTTGGTGATGACCCAAAGCGATATACCACTGATGGCAAACGAAACAGGAAATTTGAGCGGATGTTGTTGCGAAAACCATGCGCGCGTGATGTTTTTCACATTTTTCCATTGTTTCGATTTCCAAACTCAGACGATTGCGAAACAGCAGTTGATATTTGCTCGCTTCCTTTTATACGCCTTCGTGATTTGTTATTGATCACATATATTGGCTTTTGTTGACCATTTACACAACCATGCACTGTTGGATGTATAGTAATAAACCGCGCCGCAGACTATACAGTAGCTGTGTACAGTTTTATAGTTCAGTATATCTAAAAACTAGCAGGCCTTGTTAACGTTTTTCTTTTAACTTTCACTTTTTTCTACCACTGTGCATTCTTGGAGGGGAAAAATATAATAACTGCGTCATTGTTTAGAGGCGGAAAATATGATGACGGCGTCAAATATATGTAAGATAATAGTAGTATCTGTGATAAATTCTTATACACGATAAAAATATTGAATACTTCATTTTATATTAAATGTTGGCTGCTTATATCTTGTCATTCTAACAAGAAATTTTCAAGGAACAAATTTTACTTCATTCAAAATTGATTTAACTTCGTTCACTGCTTATGGTGATAAAGCAATAATTCTGGCATTATATAGTTCAAGAATACGTTTCAGCTGATAAACAAGGAGCTATTCTATAGATTACGTTTTAAGAATACGTTTCAGTATAGTATCATACTTACCCCTCTGAAGAAGACACTTAGGTCGAAACGTCGGGAAGTGTCTGTTTTAGACAGTTATATCAGTACTACATTATCATCGATGCGTTCTTCCAAGGATGTTTCAACTATATTGTTATCTCAAATAGCTATAGGCTATATCATGCAGGCAATAGCTATTTTATGTAAATTTGTACACGAACATATTGATTGAACTGTATAGAATCTCTCAACATGGCCTAGTGTGTGTTGCATGTTGACAAAATTTCGAAGTTTGAAAAGAAAAATTTATAAGTCTAAATGTTCGTATAAATGCACAAGGACGTTTTTTGATTCAGGCATGATAAGAATTTTTAAAACTTTATCGCGTCGGGACCTGTTATAAGGAGGGAGGCCGAAAGGAACCGAAACTAATCCCTAACCTTGACCTGGTTCCTGGTACCAGGGTCGGGCGCGTCTATTAGGAAAACATGGCTCATTTGGAAGATAACACCATTTAAAAACAATGTAACCTGTGACCAATTCACGGTCCTTGGCAGTTTATATGATATTGCTACGGATTTTCATTATACTTTTCCACTTTCATAAACGCCGGTAATCTTTCAATTTTACCACTCATAGTTTCGGAAATCATTAAGTGTCTATTTATACATCCATATTTCAAAGAGTTTCTTTAATGCAAGAAAAAGAACCGAAAAGATATTTTTTTTCAAACATTGTTAGCATTTATGAAGAACGCACCACCAATATTAAATGCAATCTGCCAGTGATTCTGAAATGGCTTTAATTAATCTAAAGCATATTTCTCCAGGGATTTTATGACTGTTAAAGCCGGTGATATAGTATATGACCTTTTTAGGCCGAGACTGAGGCTTGATGGCAATTTTCTGTTCTATCATGTGGACAGGGTTAGCTGATAGTTATATTTGCGTTTGATAAACATGATTGTGACAAAAATAAATTACACTTTTCCCATGTCTTGCCAGTAAGTATCTTCCAAATATGATCGAGTTTTGTGATTGGCTTTTTGTAACAATAGTGAACAGTGTTTATGATTCGTGTTTTCTTGTTATTATAAATATAAACCAATAGCAAAGTTTGTTTGCATCAGTGGGTAAGTACCGTAGGTTCCTATTCCCCTTTTCCTATATTGACTTTTCTATTTTTACAATTTAACAATGCACAATAAATCAATACAATGTGTTGGGTACGGTAGTAATATGATACCCTCTCGTCTCGATTCCTTACCTCTTTATGCCGGAAGCCAGGCAGTACAACCAAGAATGAAAACGCCAACAAAACGAAAGCTAGAATCAACCCAACTTCTAACACATCTACTGTTACAGCAGTTTTATTTTCTCCATATGCTGTTTGAAATGGTTTAGTTCGAAATGCGTCGTAGAGACCCATTTTTACCAGAGAGTTTCAATATTTGATATACACTTCCTAAAAAAAACGACAAAATGCTTAAGCAAGCGAAAGCCTGCCCGCCGCCCACCCAATGAGTCACCCCGCTTTGCGAAAATTTCTCGTTGATATAGATACAATTTATATTAAAAGCGAAATATCTCATGTGATGTCTTGTTTATAGATGTTTCGTAGATGTCTTGTTTGTCACAATACAGTGGTCCAGGCAAAATTTACTAAATCTTAGTACTAAAATAATTCATAAAGGAACTTTAACCCAGGGGTTTACTCAGTGAAATTACCTACGCAGAGATTACCTTTCGCATCGGTCTCAAAATACCTATGGCAATGCTTATGGCCTATGATTAATTATTATGACCGTGGATTTTGAGATCTCAATTGTTCATAAAATTAACCCAGGACGCCAGTAAACGTTTTCACAATTTTTTGGAAGATTTTTATAAGTTAAAAGTGAAAAACACAAAGATGTATTCGATCGTGCTCAGATATTATACAACCGGTTGCTACGCAAGCCTAGTCCCCCCTAGAATGATTTTCTGTTTGATACAACCCTGACCACTAAAGATTACGCTCTACAATTAAACAATTATAACTTATAAGGTCGATGTTTACGTCTCAAAAGACTTTAAAAATGGGTCTTTTTTCACCTAAAAGACCTTTTGTTGACTAAAGATATCTTTTAGTCTCACTACTTATTACTCGTAACGACCTGTTTCAAGTCACAACACATTGACAGTGATCTCATTATTCCTACACTTAAAATATATTATTGATATTATTGAATAAATTAGAATAATTACCGGTATTGATTATTAGTTTATCATATATATTCACATTCCACAATTTTTTATAACCTCCTGGCGGCGTTAGTGGCGTACAGGAAACATGCGGACAAGGCAGATATTGGAGTATTTTTAAAGATCTATTGGCCACGATTATATCATACGATTCGCAGTCTTAACCTAGTTAGATATACTGTAACCAATGTAGTTAGATACTATAGCTAAATACTACATAAGTATAGGCATACATTTCAAGACATATATATGTCAATAGTTTCTGCTCCAGCGTAACGATAATCATGGCATCTTGTTGTATCTACATATTTGTATTTCAACCCATGCATACAGCTAGCGCCAACTCGAAAGAGGTCTGACAATTTGTCATACTTTAAGTCGATTAATAAATAGAACATGCATTGTATACATTTTTTCAAAATCATTGTAATGGCATCCTTCATAGCATGGTATCCTGAGACAAACAGTGAATTTTCTGTAGTCGTTGCTGCAGACGAATAAACTAGGAACACTAGTTATTTTTTAAGAAATCATCCTTCAATTTAAACATTTTAATTTGCAATTGCTGTCGACAATTTCCATACGGTCAAGGACACAATATATATAACGAGATTCATTAACTACATTCTACAACTATGTATATATACATGGTGACTTTAAACACTACAGTTAGTAACCTACTTCTTATAGTATAGCATATTACCCCTTTATGCGTCAACAATTATTAAATGTAATTTTACTTCACCTTAATCTTTGCTCGGTCGTTGAAGTGAAATGCTCGGAGGCGTTGTTTCACTTGTTTGCTAAGTCTATACTCTTTTGAAATGCACGCGATAGTTGCAAAGTTTCCGGTTGTATTCGAAGCGAAACATATATACAGTAAGACAATAGATAGATACTGACCTGCCTGATATCAGCTGAATTTTCGCTTTTTCTGAGAAAGTATAAACGGTTAGTTAAAGAATTCCTGGTATATCAAATCGATCAGCAAATTCCTGTGCTGCTTGTTTTCGTTTTTACATTAGCTTCCTGGTGGGTTATACAGGATATATGTTCGGTCATGCATTGGTAAACACAGCTTACTATTGGTTCATGAGATGAAACATGATACATTCCGCGACTTATTTACGCCCTGTTTCTTCCTGGTAAAACAAAACGTGCCGAAAACCATTGCTAAAAGTCAAGTCTTTCTGGGGTTACTAGTTCACTGATTAACGCTGCAATCATTCAAGAAGAAGACTGAAGTAACTGCCTGTACAATGGTAGCATGCGTTGGCCTTAAGGCCTGTGTATTTACTTTACTCGCGATACATTGCAGTGCTCAGTCAACTCAGTCAGTTGACTCAGTTCAGAATACGACAGTGACACCGAGTGCCAAACCGAGTGCGTCTTCATCAGGTATGCTAGTTCATAGCTTTAATTCATATTTAACCGGAAAGAAAATTTGTCTATGGAAATTCCTTGTTTTAAACCTTGTGTGTCGGTACAAACTTTAGTAAAGTTATTTAGTCTTAACTCTTAAACACTCACTGCCTTGACACTTGTTCTGGACAATTAATATATGAGTTACTATTTGCAAATTACAATACACTGACATTATATGTAGCATTTGCATGAAGACTCGAATGGAGTAATATTATTGGCATACTTCATGAAGTTGGCTTTATAGCAATTCAAAATCATAGTGCATGCATGTCATTGAAACACTGCCTGGAAAATATAACGAATATTTGGACAAACTGCTTTCATTTAAACCATTTATAGATTGTAAATGATATTTTAGTTAATATCTAACACAAGAAAAGTTGAACATTTTTCTTTTAGGGCTAGTGCTGTATTACATTGAAATATTATTTTTTGTGAAGGACGGGTCATATTATAATCATAGTCATAATCATAGTCACAGAATTGTAGAATTTAATCAATTCTCAGCTAGTGTCAAATTATTACATGCCTCGCTGTTTTTCAACATAGTAATTGTCCCCCCTACATGTTGTGTCGACCATACCCCTAGCGACGCAAGCAAAAAATCGACATACGCATGAATCGGTTAGTTTCAAAGTGAATTTGCTCCATTTTAGCGACTTTTGACTCATAAGACCAAAGGTTTATGTAGGCGGAAGGCTGCATTTGATTGATGTATTATTTATTCATTTATTGTTATAATCTTTGTGGCCCATAATGCTACGAAGAGTGGCTCATATTACCACTAATAACTGACGGGCGAAGCAATATATGTCGGCTATTGATATATAATTTGAGAAATGCATGTGCACATATAATGTGATATGAGCAAGCGTATCAAATTACAACTTAATTCCTTTCGCTACCAAATTACAAGAACCTGTATGCATGCATATACTGTATAATGAAAATAATTTACATCACACTGATAAATGCCCGTTGGCTATTTGCTTTAACGATATTACCAAAATTAAACAAAAAAGTACAACGTTTCTCCTATTTCTATATTATCGTTTGCTGACTCATGATTTCTTAATATTTACCATCTTGTATCGTTGCCCACATAAAGTTTGCTTATAAATAATATATACAGACGTTATTGGATAGATAAATCAATATTATTAATAAGGAGGATTATCAAACGAAATTAATAAACTCGTATGTTGGCAGACAAACCATCTTAGCATACTTTTAACAATTCTTGCTAAGAATTACTACAATTGCATCAGCAAACTGAAAGTCAAAGAGAAACTATTAAGAGTGATTACTTTGCTCAGAGAAGTAATCTGCTCGTAATTGGATAAAAAGGGAAACAATGATCTTTTTTACTGTAAATAATTCCGGGTTCACAGTATGGTCTAATGCTCTTTCAGACGTGGGAAAAATAACTCTTGCATGATATGCGTACTAACGTACTTGGGACTTTTATTATTATTATTAAAAGCATAGGATCCTCTTCGCATAGAAAGACAGGATCTTGATAAATCATTCGATGTACTTTAATTCGGGTGTACTGTCTGGAATTATTTCTACTCTAGAACATGCATGGTAGTGCGTTTTTAGCCTCCTCCGCCGGCATCTCTTATATATTATATAGTTATATTAAAGTAATATTCTTATTTGTCTTGGGCTTGCTATGTCAGGAAAGGGAGGGAAAAGATTGAAGAGATTTCATACAATATTACTTCAATACATTTGAGATACCTGCGGAGGAGGCTTGTGTGTTTTGTGACTTCAAGTGAAACTGCAGTTTCCTGCTATACTCGTAAAAAAATACTCAATTTCAATTTAAAATATTGCTGATTTGACTATTTTAGCCGCTTGAAGGAAAGCCCCTTATGTATATATATGAACTCCTATACTATAGTCTCCTATAAGTCAATCGTGGACCACGGCGACGAATGATTCGGTCGGGTATGCATATCTTAATTAAAGCACTTCTCGTATTTTTTGTTCTTCCGGTGAGCATGACAAATATTTGAAATTTACGTCTGCTAATCGTATATGGTCAGTTTGATAGCTTGACTTTATAGTGTTAAAGCGTTAACCGACCATATAACATATTGATATTGCAAAGGTTCGCTTAAAATATGCACTTCCTGTACGTTAGGCTTATTTGTGTTTCCTATTTTTTAACAATATCAATCCTTGTGGAACTTTGTTTATCAATATCATCAAGAATTCGAGATTTAGATTCTTGTAATCTTGACTCAGTTTCAATGTAGCTAACCTCCTCACCTGAGCTAGAATATGGCTGCAGTTTAATATATCACACCCACGGGCGGCTAATGCTGGCTGTTATACTTCGTACGGAGAAAAATCTACAATCAATTTTTAAAGTTGCGAAAACGAAACTTAATTGCCACGAGTATTTAGTATGAAATTGATGGATCAAGGTCAAGGGTTCTGTGTCGTTGTCGTCAGCTCGTGAAAGCCGTTCTGGTTCTGGTTCTCCGTTTAAATGGGTCTTCTTGTCAGATATATAATTCGGAGATATTTGAGGGCGCGTCCAGACGACTGTTTATAAAAACTCGTTAGCCCCATCTCTAGAATTCATAAAAAAATTCTGCACTTATTAGTTCGTCAAGAATCTGCTTTGAAAAGGCTTTTATCCCCTCTTTTTTCTTAACCTGCTAAAGAAATGAGCTGCATACCTCCACTGCTTCTATTAAATTTTAGCATTCCCTGTCCCTTTCCTGTCCTTTTTTTCACAAGAAGCATCAATGTAAGGGGTGAGGGGGGGGTTATTATATGAAAGGGAGAGAAACGGTAAGCTAATTTTGACGAAATAAATTTGCATGCATACTAACCAGGTGGTAATGACTATTCTTCATATAGAAGATCTTAATTGGATTTCTTTTGCATAATTCTAACATCCTGCTGCTAAGACGATAAATCAATTTCAATCAACTTTTGAATATGAAAAAACGCGATTTAGAAAAATATATCCCGCCTTATCGAAACTAACAGGAGAGCTTCATATCGTTGTACCACCACAGCCTTCCTTTATAACGATAAGGCATCTTTCTGCTTAAATATTCGACTGATAAGTTTTAAGACTTTTTTGTGCTGGAATTTTTGGATACGCGTGTTTGAATTTGAACAGTATACAGTTCAATTCCAAAACCGACGGGATATATTTTGCGTATTTTGGCATATTATTTAATAATATATAATTAAGTCTCATTTACAATAATATGGGGAGAGAGATCTTTCTTTTTGGTTCGTTTAAAAGGTCTTGAATCGACCATCATAGTAACATAGATATTTCCTCTTGTGGTAGCAATGGCAGCATTGAAAGTATACTTTCTACGCGACATTAGTATATGCGTTGCCAAATTCCTTCGTTAATCCAACCTCTGTCACCAGATATTTTCATGTTTAAACGTGTCCGCTATCAGTGCACTTTAAATAAATTCGCCTGTGGCAAAGAATGCGGAAAGAAAGAGCCCTTATATATATGTATTGTCTCCTAGACTGCTCTGTTTGGGTAATTCAAATGTTATTTGCCGGCGATTTAACTTGTCAAAAATGTGTCATAAGACCGGCTATTTTGAGATTTGAAGCAGTATTTTAGGAAGTTAAAGTGTGTGGGCTCCAGACATTTTTCATTTCCCAAAGTTTATTTGAGCGCAAAAGAGGTTTTAAGAAAATAAGTGGGAAGTATACAAAAAATAGGGTACCTGCGAGGCTGTGTAAAACCAAATCAAGCCGTTTACGGGGTAATTTAACGGCATTGTTGAGCTAGGACATATTTGAGAAGGCAATTTGTCGAAAGACTTAAGTAAAGGCGACTAGACTTCGAGAGCGAAGTGGGTCAATATCGTAGGCGTAGCTTATTTGAGGCTTAACGACTCCGATACACAGAGGGGGGGTGATGGTCGCCGATAATGTTCCACCGATGTTAGAAATTACGAAAGCACTGATTGGAACCGGTTGTATTGTACCATCTATTGGGGAGTTGTCGAAGGGTGACGGCAACCCTATGTATAGAGTACGATACGTCCAATATATGCAAATCTAACCTATTCATATAACTCAGACACAAACCTCAGCCGTTTTTTTGTAGCGTGTGAAACACCTACAGTTAGTATACAATGGACCTCAACATTTAAAAAATAATAATATTTTTTATATGTTTTTCTAGCGGCAGATTTATCATCATCAACCATCGGCATCATCAACCCGTCGTCAACTGCTGGAAGCGTTGCTTCTTCTCAGACTTCCTCTTCTATTTCGACTGCACCAACAACTTCCACATCCACTGCCAAACCAACTACACAAAGTCCAAGTAATACAGCATATTTAATAAATTTAAACACACGAGTTAAATATAACCTAAAGATATAGTTAGACTGTTAGATGGTACAAATAGGCAGGGTGTCGGGTACTGATAGATACGATGATCACAGACAAATGTTTCCTTTACTTAATAATATATACGAGTTGTGTAACAGTGATTGATTGATAGGATGGAGGTGTATATGTGGTGTGGTCACGAGAGCAGAGAGTTATTTGGGACTTTGACACTCTGAGAGTATATACTATACATAGAGCGAGACTGTGAGAGGACGTAGATAATAGCCCGTGTGCTATGACTGCTATCTATCGGTGTGAGTGATTGGATCCATTCGGGACCTTGTTATAGGACATCGTGAGCGAGACTGTGAGAGAACGTAGATAATAGCCCGTGTGCTATGACTGCTATCTATCGGTGTGAGTGATTGGATCCATTCGGGACATTGTTATATACTTTTAGTAATTTTATTTTGGTTTGAAAAATATATACATTTGAAAACTCGTGATTGTCAAGGGCGTGCTGTTAGAAAAGAATAATAGACATGGATTAAGTTAAGATGAAGAAGGAATTCTAGTGAGTTGGGGAGTCGAGGAGCATCTCACTCACTCAGGAGAACTTTAAATTCTAGGGTCTTTGTAACGGCAGATCTGAGGCGAGTGCTGAGGAGAGATAGTGGCCAAGAAAATGATATTTTTTTAATTGAAGATACAATTTTGAAAATTTCATATGTTACTACTTTATTTAGTTCCTGCAAACAGGGCTGAACACAAAGCTGACTTTCCTAAAATCTCGAAACGTACTCATGAAGAATCTGAAATTGAGTATGAAGGTTATGATGGATGGTACAATAATAGGGCTCATCCTGAGTGGGGAGCTGTTGGTACGTAGTTATACCTCTTGCTATTGAAGTCTTTTCTTGCAATTTTCTTGCAACTTGCAATGCAATTCTGCTTTTAAGAGATGTAAACCAGTGAACGGTCTTCAAAATTAGATGTATAAAAAACGTCCATGGAATGTACTAAACACAAAAGTTTCGTAGTTGCCAAATTTACATCTCTCAAAAGTAGAATTGCATTGCAAGTTACATAATGTAAAATGTTCACGTGATTTTCTTTGCGGGTTGACACCATCCTATATCTTTTAAACATAAAACATTGAACCATGTTTTTAGATATGCCGCTGACCCGACGAATACCATCGCATTACGAGGATGGCGTTTACCAACCTTCCGGATCACGTCGCCCCAATCCCCTGACACTCAGCGACAAACTCATGAAAGGTGATTTTGGACAGGGATCTCACCAAGATAAAAGTGCTCTTTTGGTTTTCTTTGGTGAGTTGTATTTAGATAAATTGATGTTGAACAAATGCTGTTCACATTGTTGCAACCGGATTATATATCTGTACAAATAAAAAACTAATAAATAATAATAGTTTATTTCAATCAATTTTTTACGATACTGGCTACCAGATGATCTTAACACGCTGGAAAGGACTGGGACAAGTGTTCAAATAAAAACCTACTTTATTTAAAATATACCTTATTTCAGTTTCGAATCCTGAAAGATTAATGACCTTAACAATCTCGAACATTTAATGATAATACTTTTGAGTCAAGAAATCGAAAATTAATTTGTAAGAAATGAGGTGTGTGCCGTGTGGTTACTAAACGTCTTTTTCATGCTTTCATTTCCTTGTAAACGAAATGACACTGCAAAAAAGACATATTAAAGATTCAGTAGAAGTAGCTATGCTAATATCTTGGTTTCATTGAATGCGAAATCAATTGTAAATTTTCGCGCTGGTTACAGGACTAAACGGTCAAACAAACTGCTCTACTCTTGCGTATTTTTTGTAGCGGTAAAGAAGTAGAAATTTAAAAATTCGTGTCAATCAGCCGCTCTTTTTTTATCATTTAGGTCAGCAAGTCGTGGAAGAAATACTCGATGCTCAACGACCTGGCTGCCCTCCAGAATATTTCAATATCGATATACCTGATGATTACCCAGGTTATAAAGATACTGAGGGTAGTCCAAAGATTATTCCTTTTTTGAGATCCAGATATCATATGGGCACCGGATATTCGCCTAATAATCCAAGACAGCAGGTAATAGAAGCTTTATGGAACTGTTGTAAATGTCGATAATGATTGGTGATGATCATCGATGGTGATGATCATCGATGGTCATTACAACAGATAAAGATGGATGACGACTGATAATGATGATCGATTATAATGATCGTTTATAATGATCGATTATGATTATCGATGATGGCCGATGGAGGTGATAGTGTGTTAATAACGTCTTTGTAGAAAAATTCCGCTTCTTTCGTTGTAGCTGAATGAGATCACACCGTGGTTGGATGGTGGTCTAACATACGGCGTGGCTAAGGCATGGGCTGACGCTTTGAGAAGTTTTAAAGATGGAAAATTAGCGAAAAGCAAAGATGGCAACTGGCCTGAAGAAAACGAGATTGGGTTACCTATGGCGAACCCGCCACCACCTGCCAACCATAAGTTGAAGAATGCCGAGCGATTTTTCAGTTAGTTTGTTTATATTTGTCCTTGGATTATAGCATGCTCTGACTGTTCTCTTTGCATTTGGCTTATTTCTTTCAGCTTAAAAGTTTACAATGCTAATAGTATATTGTACTCTTGGCTTACATGTAGGCTTGCATGAGTTTTCCTATATACACTCCGAATGTGCAATGGAAGTGTTGAAAAATTGTTGCATCAAGTAAATAAGCAGTTGATAAAGACATTTTCTTAAGAATTGCGCATCTTCTTGTTTACCGGTATGCTTGTTCCTAATTGGTAAATCAGTCACTGAAACGAATAGCCATTGGCCGACAGGAAATTGTTAAAATTTTTAGCGAATTGATAAATATTTCAAGGCACTATCCTTGATGCCAAATTTTTTCAACACTTCCAATGCAACGACAGTAATGGTCATGGTAAAAGATGAAACTTGGATAGCACCTGGGATACTCTGTGACTATAGAGACTCTGGTTATTTTTTCAAGAGATTTTTCAAGATATTTTCTGGCAACATCAAATCAATAATAAAATGTCCTTACTCTGAATCGTCAGACAAAAAGAATAGAACAGACGAAGCAATGTAGTATAAATAAAGCTAGTTCAGTTTATGTGGGACATAAACCCCATAAACCCCGTGACAAAATCTCAAAAAGTTTCTTCCTTGCTAGAACTTGGTAATCCTCGAGGAAATGAAAATCCATTCCTGTTGACCTTCGGGATTTTGTGGTTCCGATTCCATAATATAATGGCGGAAAGAATTAAGAATAGGACAAACGAGAGCGATGATGAAAAATTATTCAACGAAGCAAGAAAATGGGTAATTGCTGTCCATCAGGTAATTATTATAAATTTATGTGTAGTTTATTGTGTACCACCGGCTTTGTTTAATTATTTATAAATTGTCCAGAGAAAGACATTACCATCGTAAATACACACTAGCCACACTCGCTCTTGTCAGCTACCACTGTAGCTCAGTGTCAAGAACATTGCACCGGCATCGCAAATGCGTATGTTCGATTCCTGCCGGAGGACCGATAGTTGACATATTTTTCAACTGCTTCTGCATGGCTTGAATTTGAGATGTGTATGATTTTCATCCAATATTAGTGGTCTAAATATTGAGCGGAAATTATACAAAAAACCCACAGAAGTGCCACAATATCACGTGAGCATATCTTTGCAATTGCAACCCCAGTTATAACCTTACCAGTAGGTTCAATTGATTCTTTAATCCTACCGTTAAATCATGTCTATTTCAATTCGTAATGTAATCTTTTCTCCTACAGAAAATCGTATTTTATGATTGGCTGCCAAAATTCCTCGGACAAGATCCTGAAGATTTCAAAGCAAAAGATAATTACAGTACATTCATTATTATTACCGCTATTTGTTTTGTAAAAACTCTAACTTTTAATTCAACGCAGTTTCTCAGGAATTATTTCAGCACCAACATATACATTACATAAAACTCCTATAGTACTGCTTAGTGTAACAGCAAGCGTCAAAATAGAATTCCCCAGACCATGAAAATGTGCCCTTTTAGAAGAGATTCGAGACGGACTGTCCCTCACCCCTACCCCCCCCCCCTTCCTCACGCATGTAAGGTCGCTATGAACACTGAGGGATGCTCAGCTCAGATGACTTTTTTGTTTTTAGCTTACTCCTCAGCTGTCCATCCAGGTGTAACACACGTGTTCCAGTCAGCGGCTATGAGATTTGGCCATACAATGGTCACACCTGGTGTGATGAGAAGGTACTGGAAACCGAATAGCATTCGGTGTTCTGTATAAGATTTGTATTTCCCGACGTATTTATTTGTGCTTGTAGGAATAACGCGTGAGATCTGCTTTCCAATACGTTCGCTTTGCGTACGCAGGTGAAAGGGAAGCCCGTAAGAACCTGCTCGTGCGGACGAAAAAGAAAAATAATCTATTCATATTAAAATTCTAAGGGCCTGTTTACATGGAGCCGAGTTACCCGGGTAACCGAGTTACTCGCCTTGCCTGGACAAAACGGTACTGTGTTTATATGGAACCGGGTAACTCGGCATTTGTTACGGTACATTGTAATTACATGACGTATTTACTATGTAGGGCGCGAAATTTCAAAAAGGTTTTTTGCAATGGTGGTAAATGAAACGTAAACGCGCATGCGTGTTTGGCGAATATTCTACTCGCCTAGCCGAGTTTCCCGTTGCAAAGTGTTTACATGGTATAACCGAGTAACTCGCCTTGCCGAGAACCCGGCACAGTTTGCCGAGAACTCGGCACGCCGAGTTACTTGGATGCGCCATATAAACAGTCAACCGAGATATCCATACAATATATAGAACAGGCGAGAACTCGGTCCTGCCGAGTAACTCGGTTAGCCGGGTAACTCGGCTCCATGTAAACAAGCCCTAAGGGGCATTTCGCAGCTCTTGGAAGCTTTCGTCCAATTGGATAATGCTTTTCTATGCTTTCTTAAGAACGAAGCTATGCTATTGGTTAAAACAATTAATAAGAAATAATTATAAAGTTCAGCCAATGAAAATCATTCTTGTGAGGAGCTGCGACACTACCCCATTCTAATATGATTTTCTTGGAACTATGAACGATTCCATGAAACTTCCATGAATTGTATGTCTGATAATGGTCTTATTTCGAAATTTAGTATCATTTTCTAAAAACGTTCACTGATTGTATGTTTATTTCTAAAGAAGTGAGCAAATTACTTCGTGGTTTTTTTAGATTGAAGGGCAAATGTGGAAGATTAAAAACAACAAGGCACTCAAGTGATCTAGAAGACAATTCAGGAGTTGGAAGAGACGGGGTTAGAACCTGTAACTCCTTCTGGAACCCACAGGTACTGTGATCTGGACTGGCCATTAGTCTCAGACACTCTTGGGGATACATCAAGAATGTTGACCCGTGACACATAACCCAACACGCACACACGGACTTTGAGTTTTTGAGCACAGTTAATAGAATATACAAGGTTTGTAGACCACATAAAACTACAATACAACTCATTATATAACTATGTTGAGGTAGATTTATGCAAAAAGTTTTCCTTTCTCGTCACATGTCTATTGTATTTTGCTTAGATTAACTAATAGCAATCTTATAATTAACATATTTTCAAGTCAAGGTTGATGTGCTTAGTAAGACGAATGCCATTGGTAAATTTGGCTAAAATACAATAGCCAGGGGACGAGAAAGGAACCATTTTTTGCATAAACCTGGACAATAACATAGTTAATGAGTTGTATTGTACTTTTATTTAGCCTCCAAACCATGTATATTCTATTAACTGTGCTTTGAGCCGTTTTTCTCCGAATTGCCTCTTAATAATGTTCGCACCTGGGAATTTGAAATACCTGTAATATAAAGGGATGCAGCAACCCCTCGCAATTTCAAACGAATCAATTTGTCGAGGCTGAGCTAGCCAGAACTAAGCTTGTATTAGATTTGGGGGGGCGCACCGGCCCTCGTCCGCCCGGCCTCCGTCGGCCCGGCCGGTCCAGTGTATCTGTATTCATCTACTGCCGACTGGAAATTACTGTTCATTGGGAATGCTGTTAGGAAATAAATATGGTGGTGGTTTTGATTTCTCATTCAGATGTGAGTGGGGTTTTAGAAAACCGCCACTAAATAAGGTAAACAGTTTAGGTGTAACACGGCATTATATCTTTTTTTCAGATCCCCATTCAAGAAAAAAAAAATAATAGTAATGAGCCATTAGACATTGATGCATTTATTCTTGGCATGTCGTCTCAAAACGCGGAAAGAGAAGATAACATCATCACAGAGGATCTACGAGGTAACAACCTAGTCACTCCTTCTCCTTGCATGGTTAAGGCCCACGCACACACCTGGCGCGATTTCCCAACACCGCGACACGACGCCAATTTTCAGAACGTAAAGGCTGTTTCCCACTCCAAAGTTATACTTAAAAGAAAATATATAAATTGTGTTCACGTCTGGTGCGTGTGGCTTTTACGAACAGTGGTTCTTCTAATGATTAGCTTCTTCTAATGATTAGTAACACAACGACATCGAAAATTTCATCAAATTCTCTGATCCGACTTATCCAAAGTGCTTGTGTAATTTGCTATGCTGAATGGTTTAAGGTTAACTCCCCCCCCCCCCCACATGTATCCAGTCAGACCGGTTTTTCAAGTTTTTCTGTCCATATCTTTTTTCTCAACTCATTTCCCTACGAGGATGTATATAAGTGGTGCGAAAACTAAATTCAAAAGTCTACCGCAGTCCTCCGGCCACATCTCTTAAAAAATACTAAAGAGTCCGCAATATTTGCCCCGACAAATCAGGCACTAATAATTTCACATAATACTCAGGCTGTGGCTGATTAAGAAGAATTGTAATTTTTTATGCTGAGGAAACGTTTTTAAAAGAATGAAATTTACGCAAACCGAAAATTTTATCTCGTATAAATTGTCGACCGTAATACCAGGTTGTTTTCTTCAATTGCCAAAATATGTCACCGATTCATTCAAATGGTCATTATGATTTGGCGCGTAAGGCCCCTTCACTGTTCAGCAGTTTCGCCTCGTATTTAGATCGATGTTAAATATATATTCACATGCCCAAGGTTTTGTTTTTGGTGGCTTGGATTTTTCCCGCCGCGATTTAATGGCAGTTAACATTCAGCGTGGACGGGATCATGGTTTACCTGACTATAATACAGCACGGGAGGCTTATGGACTAGCAAGAAAAGAGAACTTTAGCGATATAAGGGCGAATGATTCTTCTATTTTACCTGAGGTATGTGTAGGGAAAAATTGAAGTAAAAATGTTTCCCGGAAAGAAAACAATTTCTTGGAAATTTGAATCTGTTATAAAAACGATTCATTTCACATCAATTTATTTTTTCTGTTCCCGATTTGTTTTAGTTTGGTTGAGTTTAATCCTATTTGTTTCAACTTTAAGCCTGGTTTCCATTTTGTCGCAATTATTGTGATGATTTTTTTAACGAAACAAATTGAGACTAGTTCTATAGCTTCACATGCGTGAGAACAACGCAAAACTTCAAACTAAAGGGTTTCCTGTTTCCATTATCGCCTGTTTCTTCAGATATATGATGCGTTGAAAGATGTGTCAGGAGGTGATATCAACAACATCGATATTTGGGTTGGTGGTCTACTGGAGACATCAAAAAGAGGTCCTGGAGAATTGTTTTCTACAATTATTGAAGATCAATTCAGGCGAATTCGCGATGGCGATAGATTCTGGTTCGAAAATAAGGACAATAAGTATGTGACAACTTATACACTAAATAATGTCAACCCCTGGTAATGGCGGATGGAAAAAGAAAGAAATTTCCCCTCAGAGAAAAAATATTTGAGTTTTAGGAACTACATGGCTCTGGCTGAAAAGACAGCATTACTCCCAGACTTGTATTTACATAGCGCAGCCGCCCCACCTCCCACCTGCCTTCACGGCCCACCTCCCACCTGCCTTCACGCCTCAAGTATTCTCACGATATTAAAAAAGGATTGACAACTCTGCCAGATCTGCAATGTGAATCTGTTACACTGGAGATTTTTTTCTAAATCCATGCATATGATGGAAAGAGTATGGTGCTATATAGATTGATTGAACATATAAAGCATTTCCATATTAAGCGACCATGAATATAAATATACATGAATTATTTAATTACAGCCTCTTCACCGACGAAGAAATTGAAGAAATTCATAATATCACTTTATATGATATCATCCTTATGACAACGGATATTTCGGCTGATGATATTCAGAAAGATCCTTTCTTTAGTAAGTGACTGTGTCTGTGTCTGTCATGGTGCTGTTTATTAATACAATCACTCCCAAAGAAACTTTCATTAAAATAAGTCACTTCGCAGTTTTAAATTCTACAAACGTGTGAACTGGCCTTAAGTGTGAAATAAGAGCTTTTGTTGTGGATAAATACAATTTAAAGTATCCATTTAATAACCCTTTAATCGGCGGCAACCAAGCGTCCTAAGCTCAATTTATTAACAAGATGCATTGGCGTTAGTTTAGTTAAGGCATTAGTGTGCAAAATCTGCTTTCACAACTAAAATCGCGAGTGATTATTTCCAGTTCACAAAATACGTGACGCTCTTTTTTCAATTTTTTTCTTTCCTCTGTCTCCTTTAGACGTTGTGTAGCGATTACCAGTATACCCCTCGTACTCCCTTTACCATTGTAGACTATTAGCTAAACATTGCTCTGATGAATGACGATTTGAAGTATTCCTTAATTAGCCAGAGTTGAATTCGCAAGAATGGAAAGTCTTGCATGTTATCATGTTGACTCAACAATGTTATCGTCCTTACGTATATAGAAGCTTTGTATAAAGTCCCGTATTATTTTATTTCAGCAACCGGAAGTCCGTGTCCGTTAGGAACCCTTACACCTAACGACGTTGAAAATTGTACGATCCCGAAGACATTTGATTACTTCCAAGGCAGTGAAGCGTCTTTTGCACTGACATTCACATTTTGCGGATTGTTCACTGTTGGTGAGTCTTGAAATGTTTTATTCAGGTTCTGATTTTTACTGTATAGAAAAGAATCCTCTTTGAAAAGCAATTATAGGCTAAATAAAACTTTGCATTCTAAAGTCTATTCCCTCCTTAGCCAAACCTCAGCCTTTAACTTCTTCAACCGTTTGAGTTTCTTCAAGAGGAAAATCGTGATCACAAATATTCGTGACCACTATCGTCCTTGTAAGCTGGTCTTTACAATGCACAATGATGAAATATATTTACGGGGAATATCTAAAAACATTTCTTTTCCTTTAAGCCAGTTGTAGCTTATGAATATCGGTAGCGAAAATCTTAATAATATTTAAGGCTAATGCCACCATCGCCATGTTTATCAATATCTTTTGCGGGACCCGATTTTTCGCGCGGTGGACCATGGGTACCGTGCCTATAAACGGGAGCCTGGTAACCTAAGCTGTCCAGTAATGGTTCTCTCTGATAGCACCAGCTATATCAATGGTATTATTTCATTAGGTGTAATCTTGACGATGCTGGCCCTGGCGAAACGACGTCAAAAAATGCTGGCTGAGAAAAGAAAGATGAACCGGCGTAAAACACAACGGAATAGCAAAGCTGCCGAAAACGAATTTATTGGTAAAAATTTATTCCTCTGAGTAAGATTCTTTTATTAGAGAGGCTTGTATTAGAAAGGTGTCCGCATTAGCGCTTGCATTATGGAGGGTCCGTATTAGAGAGATGTCCGTATTAGGGAAGGGTCCGTATTAGGGAGGTGTCCGTATTAGAGAGGGGTCCGTATTAGAGAGGGGTCCATATTAGAGAGGTGTCCGTATTAGAGAGGGGTCCTTATTAAAAAGGGGTCCATATTATATGGAAGGGTCTGTATTAGGGAGTTCGTATTTTGAAAGGTATTCGTATTAGAGAGGTGAACGTGCTAGAGAAATGTCCGTGTTGGAGAAGTGAACGTGTTAAGAGATGGCTGTATTAAAGAAGTGTCCGTATTTAAGATGTATTCGTATTATAAAAGTGGTAACCTGTGCTGTATTGTATACATGTTTTTATGTTTAGCGGCTGAGTGGAGGCGTAATCTTCCCGATAGGACAGTCAAAGTAAAGTTAGGGCCAGGCAAGATCATCAAGGTTTCATCTGAACGAGGCCAGCTGCTTCGCACTGTGGATCTCAGAGGGATGGAATGGATTATCGTTTTCTTGCAAAGCGACCGAGAACAAACTATGTTGTCTGCCAGAATGGACAGGGAATATGATATGGTAAGTTGAAGTTTTTCGAACAGTTAGGGCAAGCAGAGGAAAATCAGGAATATGTTTGGAAAGAAACGATTGCAAACACCATTTCCATCTGTAACGCCTTCTTCAATCCGAAACTAGAAATTTGCGATCATGACTCCTTCCAATCGTTCTTGGCTCTGCGTGCTTTCTTTCAATCCTGCCTTAAACGTTTACTACTGTTAATATTTTGATACGATAAGCGTATCAGTGAAAAGCAGGAATGGTCCTTAGTGGACTCCTGGCACCGGATGTATGAAAGTCGGAGAGCACTGTCCACCGGATGGTGATTTTTTCAATCGCTTCAAAATTTCCCATTGTTCGGTACAACTTTGATTAAATCTTAGTATTTCCTAAATCGGGGATCCTCTTTACTAATTGTTGGTTTCAAAACTGAAATTTCATTGCTTTTCAAAAAATCACTATCAGGGGCCGGTTTTACGAAGGCTGGATAGCGCTATCCACCGAATAGTGATTTTTTCAACCGTTCAAAAAATACATGAAAAGCAATAACATTTCAGCTTTAGAACCAAAAATTAATGAAAAGGATCCTCAATTTAGGAATGCTAATTAAGATTTAATCAAAGTTATACCTAATAACGGGTGATTTTAAATGTATTTAAAAAAAACAGTATCCGGCTTTCATACAACCGGTCCCAGGGATGTTCAAAACGATTATTCACTATTATTAATGTTATTATGTTTCTTCGTCTTTCTTGTCATAACATTCGTTCACCTCAATTAATGTTCTTCTTTAGATTTTGAAGTTTGACAGTGAAACTCAAAGAGGCGAATTCCTACAAAGTTTTGAAGGATTCCTGAATAGTCATGAGATCAAGACTAACAGGAATGAAATGAAAACGCAAATGTTGATATCATCCGCGCACACAAAAGAAGATCGACAAAAAAGACTTGAAAAATTCTTCCGAGTTGCATTTGCACACGTACGTAATTAGTATAGAATATCGATTGTCTGATATGACCTGTAAAGGACATAAAAATATGCCATGATGAACTTGACTGCATCGGATCACTTCTTAGTAACCATGTTTAAGTATGTATTATCGCATGGTTTAACCATATTAAACTGAGAGATATCTCACTCTACTAACATGCCTTTGTATCGAATTCTGCCGAATCTAAATGTATTTGAACAAATTTCAGGCTTTCGACATCGAATACCAAGATCAAGACTTCTCCGAGCGAATGGGCGAAGCAAAGGAAGTCCTTTCATGTGAACTGTCGAGAACAGAGTTCGCCGAAGCTCTTTCTCTGAAACCTAAGTCACTCTTCGTGGAACAGATGTTTGACCTGGTTGATAAGGATCGCAATGGATACCTGTCTTTCCGAGAATTCCTTGACGTCATTGTTATCTTTGCTAAAGGTACTAGAATATGATGTTATTCTTGGGTGGAATTAGGTCGGAGTATACTTGGAAATACTGTATGATTTCCGCTATCATAAACTTTCTTATACTATCACTTTTAGGTAGTCCGGATGAAAAATTGAGATTGTTTTTCGATATGTACGATGTTTCTGGTAATCAAACTATGGGTCGAGATGAATTTAAGCAAATGATCAAGTAAGTACTTTAAACAATGAAAAAGATTTTGAAGATCAATAGAAAATTGTATGATGATTAAATTCAAAACTATTGCACCGGTTGATCGTAACGGCAAGTCGGTTGATTTTCTTTATGGTAGAAACCATTTTAATATAGTGTCCATACTATGGAGGATTTTTAGTGTTTTTTTTTGTGTAACCTTTAAAGAAAGACAATAGTTTAAACACCAACTACGCAGCTAGATTTCGGAACTAGAATTCAACCTGCAATAGATCACCTCACTTGAGATATCCAAACAGCTTATTGTCTTAAAGAACACTTTTAATGGGTTTCATTAAGCTTTTTAATAAATAATTCGAGTCGCCCGACTATGCAAAAGAACAAGTGACACGAAATTGCGCATATTTGCAACCAAAAGCACGAAGCCAACACATAGAAGTAAAGAAACTCACTTCAGCCTAAGATCAGTTTGAGATATTTTTCAACTATAGGATATTCAAATTTCGGACTTTGCAAAAACCACTGTGTAAAAAGTATACAAGGGTTTTGTTGTTTTCTTCAGGTCGTTCATGGAACTGGTAAACGCCGATGTGGAATCAGATCAGTTGGACGCCCTCACTGACTCTATGTTCTCGCAAGCTGGATTCACGACAAAAGATGAACTGACTTTCGATGATTTCAGAGCTGTCATGGCTGAGTATAAAGAAAACTTAGAAGACGCTCAGCTTAATTTGTCTGGTAAGAAGAATAGGGTGATGAGGCTTAGGGTCCATGTTGTGATGAATAAAACAGTGAAGCCAAGCCTTTAAATTAAGTTCGGCATTTTTGGGACAATCGTTGTATAAACAAGTCAGTTTAGATTTCATTTGAGGTTTTGTATCCTGGATTAGTGCGTGAGAACAATAAAGAACTGTTATAGTTCGGTATTCACTGTCAGTTGGGTTGTTTGGTTTCTGATGTGTCATGTATTGTTAACTGTTTACAGGAACAGGAGTTGATGTACCTAAAACGGCAACGGCGGATAAGAAGAAAAGAGAGAATGCTCCGACTCGCGCACGAAAAACTGTCATCAAACACCTTAAGTAAGTATTGACTGGTGCTGGAACAAGCTTCGCATGACACCTCAGCCTGTTGTACGAAGGCTGGATGGCGCTATCCACTGAATAGTGTTTTCTTCTACTGTTTTTGATGATATGGAGCCTGCAAAATGTTTGGATGATATTAAGCCAACGGTACAAAGCGTAACTTTAGGCAGCCTCGTTCCCAGGCTCTTTGAAGTACTTGAATTTAGGTCTATAAAGGTTTAGTTTGGGTTATAACAAACTATAGACTATTTTAGTGGTATGAAAAAAATATTTTCCTAGAGCTATCCAGTGATCGTACGACTGACCTTTAGGCAGGTGGTGTTTGAATTTTTCTAAAATTACCAGGGCTGTAGTTTTCTAACAAACATACATAAGATCATCTTGCCTCTTGGTAAAGTTCTTTTATCTTATCACTGAATACATATTTGTAGTTAAATAGCAATTAATAGCAATTTTATTGCTATAGTTTATAGTAATACCCAATTTCTCCAACAGTTTACAGCATTTTTTTATTTCTATTTCAGCACGACACCTGCTCGTACTGCAAAGCGAAATCCGACAAGAGTTAAAATTGCCACGAAGAAGACAAAGGATTATGATAATGTGATTGTCAAATACTGGACACACTTCGCAAGATACGTTTCAAATCATTTGTCAGATATCTTTATTGCTGTTTTGTATACCTTGGTGCTCATCGCTATCTTTGCTGAAAGAGCTTATTGTAAGTGATGAGCATAGTCCACGGTGCTATGATGTGAATCATTTCTACACCTCTTCAGTATATCAAGTGTTGAATTCCCAATTTCACCCTTTTTAGAGTCTATTACATAAGGAAATGGGAAGAATCTAAAAACACATATCTTGCAAGCACTCTTAATTTAAAAACGTATTCAACAAGAACCCATTAAATTGTCCATTGCAAATCTCCTCCACTCGTTCTTATTCCGCTTCAAAGTATTTTATTCAATTATTTCTGTCCAGTGCTATATTTAATTCTTGCTTTCACCTGATGGGATTATCGCAACGTTTGACAAACCAAATCTTCTTTCTAGACTATTCTGTCGAACGGGAACACGGTGGCTTACGACGTATCGCTGGTTATGGTGTGACAGTAACTCGTGGTGCTGCAAGTGCAATGATGTTTACGTATTCCTCGCTATTGGTGACAATGTGTAGAAACCTCATCACTTTCCTGAGAGAGACATTCGTTGGACATTATGTTCCTTTTGATTCTAATGTTCTTTTCCATAAATATATCGCACTCTGGGCACTGTTCTTCACAGGTATGAATACAGTTTATCCCCATGAAGTGTGGTGCAGTCTGAGCTTGAAAACTGGACAGTGAACAATATCCAGGTGGCAGTTGTTCAAAGCTAGATTAGCGCTAACCCTGGGTTAAATTTTAATCCAGTGTTTTAGTTTATGTGCTTCTGAACTACCGTTCGTTTTAAAACTTTAGAAAATATTACTTCTGTCGGTTTAGGAAATATTTATGAAAAAAGATATTCAAATTTGTAAACAAGCGATTAAAAAAATTACTATAAAGATTTGCTTTAACCCAGGGTTAAGTTAACTGGCTTTTGAACAACCGGCCCAAATGTCATAGACTGTCATGTTTGAGTAGTAATAAATTATCAACTTTTTTCTTTCCAGTCCTTCACTGTATTGGCCATTCTATCAACTTTTATCATGTCGCAACCCAACCACCAAATGATTTGACTTGTCTCTTTAGAAACTACTTTCACAGGTATTATAATGTTATTTCAGTAGTTTGAATTTCATACAAATAATCAATGATAAATAATCAATACGTGATTTATTTCAACTTTGTATTATCTAAATGGTCGTTTGCTCTCTTTTAGATCTCACGAACTTCCTAAATTCCATTATTGGTGTTGGGAAACAATCACAGGTATCTTCCTATACTTTTGGCTTCCACCTGTATGTACAATATAGGGAGTGTTAACAGACTAGGAGACTGACGGAGCTATCAGTTTCGACTAACAAGAATTTTTAACTGTTATCACCGATCAGAGTGAGTACAATCGCTGTTTCTACAAAACAAAATCTCATTCTTAGGTCTGACCGGAGTCTTCCTGCTTCTTGTGGTTGTGGTTATGTATGTATTCGCAACACAGTACTCAAGACGTCATGTCTTTACATCATTCTGGCTCACCCATCAGCTATACATCGTTCTGTATCTCCTCATGGTCCTTCACGGCAGCGGTAACCTTGTACAGCGGCCGTTCTTCCATTTATTCTTCCTCGGTCCAGGAATTCTGTTTGCGCTTGATAAGCTGGTCAGTATGTCACGAAAGAAAGCTAATATTGCGGTGATGAAAGCAGAACTGCTGCCCTCGGGTAAGAAAACATTTTTTAATGGTCTTTTAAAGTGGAATTCAAGTCCGTTCTGCGCATAGGTTCTGCTCATAACAAGTGTGGGCCCTCTGATGAGAAAATTCCCTAAATTTCGCATGTTTCTTATTTTTTCTTAACATAAACTCTAGTTCATATTAATTTACAAGCACAACGAACCTAAATAGTGTTAGATATTCAGACAGCACATCGTATTTTAAAAAATAGTGAAGTTCAAAATGTAAACAAACCGTTTGTTTACATACGGACTTGACTTCCACTTTAATAATGCATGAACGTTTTCTCATATATGGATTTCCTTTAGGTAACAGCTGAAAAGGGACGCGCATGCTTCCTTTTTCTCATCCTTTAAACAATTTCAAATGTTATTTTTAAACAAGTTGCTTACAAATTTATAAGGCACAAATGCATGCAAAATCGATTCACGTTTGTTAAATTCTTTCAGAAATCATCTGTTTGGAGTTCAAGCGTCCACCAAACTTCGAATACAAAGCAGGACAATGGTGTCGTATTGCCTGTGTCAGCCTGGGCGGTGGGGAGTATCATCCTTTCACCCTGACCTCAGCCCCGCATGAAGACAATCTGAGTCTTCACATTCGTGCTGTGGGTCCCTGGACCATCAACCTTCGTCAGACTTACGACCCCGCCAATCTTCAATCAAAAGCATATCCACAGGTTTGCCTCGTGATGTATTTAAACAATTGACTACTTGGTCTATTTTATGCTAATATTACCATAGCCAGCCCGGTCAATTCGGTTACGTCATACTATCTTATGTATATAATTAAGATAGTATGACGTAACCGCAGTGACCGGGCTGCCAAAATCAATACTAGGCATGTGAGTTATAAAATGTGATCAAGCAAATTTTGTGCATACTTTCTTAAATTCTGTAGCAAGTTTCATAATAGGATAAAACTTTTTATAATCAATTTGGTAGATTTATTGAGCTTTTATTTTAGTTATATTTGGACGGGCCATTCGGAGAGGGTCATCAGGACTGGTATCGCTATGAAGTCTCAGTATTGGTTGGAGGAGGAATTGGAGTCACTCCTTTTGCTTCAATTTTGAAAGATATTGCTCACAAGGGAACAATAAAGTCCACGTTTGCCTGCAAAAAGGTTGGTAATGGAATACATAATTATAGTTTATACAGAATTATATAACGTACCGTTATAAACTACCCTTGTTTGCTTTTTAAAAACTGCTTTTTAGCTATGATTACATCAATTTTTCCGCACGATAATTCTTTGTGAAACAAAACAATCAGACAAAACAAAACAAATCAAACTTGAAATGGGAACTTTGTTGGTGCCAAATTCGTTGAAAGACGAGGATTCGTTTGCTGAAAACGAACGAGTCAAGAATTGCGACACTGAAACGTCCTATGACACTGGTCGACTGTAATTAACAAATGAAATTGTTTCAGGTTTACTTCATCTGGGTAACTCGTACACAGAAACATTTTGAATGGCTGACCGACATTATCCGCGAAGTTGAGGAAAAAGATCAGAACGATCTTGTTAGCGTTCATATTTTTGTCACTCAGTTTTACCACAAGTTTGACTTGAGAACTACCATGCTGGTGAGTGGAAATTTTGTTCTGTTTGTCCCTAGTACAGTGGCGTAGCCAGCACGACAATTGGGGGGCCCATATTCATATACTTGTGATACACAGGAAATTATTCTTTTCAAATCAATTGTCTTTATATGAATACATGGCTACACCACTGCCCCAGCAAGATGTATTTAGATGTTTACAAGATAAATTTTGATGTTTTATTATGTTTTTACTCTCACTCCTTCTCGACTGTTAGGAAGGGCAATTTCTCAAGTTTCGTCTATGTATTGTCTTGTCTAAAAGTACACATGACTGACCATGAATAACCACTGAATAGGTTTTAGTTGGGGCTATGATGACATGACAGATTTATGGTCATTCGAAGGATATTGATTCAGTGATTATCTTCCTAGTATATCTGTGAGCGTCATTTCCAGAAGATCTCAGGCAAATCTCTGTTCACTGGATTGCGATCTATCACTCATTTTGGACGTCCTGACTTTTTATCTTTCCTGGAATCTCTTTCATCTACCATCCACCCTGAGGTAGGAACTTGATTCCATCTAGTATTATGGCATTTTTCTACACAAGTTTGTAAATGAAACTAATGGCATGCGCAAATTGACACATCGTGTATTCGGGCGATTCCCGATGATCTACTCATCATGATTTTATCACTGGCCTCTGGCCCACAGCAGACCTTTATAAAATTTTCATTTTTAAGTCCTCTCCTGGCAGTGCGGTAAAGTTATAATTTTCTTCAACTATTTTACAGGCATCTAAGATCGGAGTTTTCAGTTGTGGACCACCTGCGATGACACGAGGTGTAGAAAGCGCATGTGCAGAGTTGAACAAAACCGAAGGAGCTGCATTCATTCATCATTTCGAAAATTTCTAAGAAAAATATTTCCCCACTCACTACTCTGTTGGTGGGTTTCTGCTAGGCTTTATTATGGTGTTAGACGTGGACCACTATGTAGAATTATCGACACTTGAAAATATATACTAAACGATCCATTACATGCATTTACTATCGAACACAAGGTCACATCAGCACACTCTCACTAAACACTACATAAAGTACTGCACATGGTCGTCAACTTATTAATACATTGTCATTCATTGAAACGAGAAAGTTGTGTTACATATGTCTTATTACCCCTGCTCCCTTATACACAAGGTACCATAGAAAGCACTTAAGATTTATATTTTTTATAGTCAAAAGCACTCATTGCTGCAGCCTTTAAATCAACAAGTCGTTACTTACGGACATTCAAGATTCGCTTTTTTATCAGCGATTACACTTTTAAAAATTACTCATAAAAACTTTCCATTTTTGAGTTGACCACCATGTGCTGTACTGTAGGTAACACGTGTCCAGTGAAGCCTACTAATTATTGTATATTTTGTTCTCAGTGGTCTGTCGTTAATATAACCTAAACTTTGAAGATATTATGAAACATTTTTAATCGTAATAGCTTGCATTCTATACATCTTACTTCATTTTACTGTTGTTTGAATAAATTAATATCTTTGTACTGCACACGTGTTCCATTGTCGGTGCGAGGAAGCGAGGCTTACGGCCGAAAACAAAAGAATCTGCAAATAATGTTGAGAAAGGCTATCGTTCTCTTAACGAGTTAGCTGGATGACAGGAGGAGGAGAATATCAGAACTTGGGAGGCAGTTTCCGTATAGTGCATCATACCCTGGGGCCGGTTATATCAAGCCCGTTTAAAAGTGGATAAGTCAAAATAAAATAACACTCTTACATCTCTCTTGAAGATAAGTGGATAAGTCAAAATTAAATAACACTCTTACATCTCTCTTGAAGAGAGGTGTAAGAGTGTTATTTAAAGTCTCTTGAATGAGTCAACTTAAATATTATGCACTGAATATGTAGTTGTAAACAGTATCTTTGTATTAAGGTTAAAACATAGTAGCTGTAAACAGTATCAAGTACAGTATCAAGTACTTCAAAGAGCTTGGGAACGAGGCTGTCTAAAGTTACTCTTTGTACTGTTGGCGCAAGTTCGCTTGTTGAATGAAGCGATAGACTCGCTTTGTATTTTCAACTTATCCACCGTTTAAGCTAAACGGGCTAGATACAACCGACCCCTGTACGTTTTCTTAAGAAATGGATATTATAACAGCAATAAAGTTTGTTCATGAACTGCGATTAGCCGAGTCTTTGGGTTAGTCTTAGTTAAGTACAATCCTCGTCCCAATGTTTAGAGATTTCGATCTAGTGTTTTCGTGTGGGTACCGTTTCCCATTAAAAGCATTACGGAATATGTGCTTTCAAAAGGACCGGCACATTAGACCGTGATCCAACACCGCAAAACTGAAATGGTGTTAATGAAGTTTCAACCCGAAAATCTAATCACTGGTTCACAATTGTGCATTTCTGTATCGGTGTGAAAGATAATACAACTTGAATAAGTTAAAAAATACGCATTCTCTAACCTTTGACAGCTCATCATACACATCTGGGGCCGGTTGTTCGAAGGGCATTTTGCTTAAACGGTGGTAAGTTCAAAATGGAAAATTATCCGTATTTATTGAACAACTGAACTGAAATATTTCGATGTGAATAGTTTAATTTTCAATGGAAGTGCATAATTAATGCAAAAGATGTAGGTTCAGTCATTCACAAGATGTATGAGAGCATTTTCAAATTCTGGCTTATCCAATTGTATTTGTTTCCCTTTTCTGAAATATTCAGTATCCGCTTGTTTCACGTACTCTGTCTCGTAGCTATGAAAGCGAGGCTACACGCAGTTTACGCGCCAAAAATGTGAAATTCTACTTCCTGCAATCTGATCATCGTGCATCTGATTGGTCGAGAGGAGTTCTCTGCCGAAGGTTCGCATAATTTAAAATTTTAAATTGTAGCTATGTGTTTGGTGGCATAAAAACCAAATTTCTTTCCAAAATTTGGTTTATTTTAACGATCCTTGGCGCTTAGTGTTACTGGTTTCAACTAGAGTGGCTAGTTGTGGTGTTCTTAGATTCGCCTAGCAAGTTATTGGACGAAGAATCCGCAAGATTTGAGCAGAAATGTCGCTTGGAATTCGATCTCGCCTGAACTTCGAAATGAATGAGTGCGTTCAAACGTTATTTTCCCCGCCACCTAACGGCAGGAGTTCTTTTACAACAATAAGCGAAGAAACTAGAGAAAACCTGGATATGTTTGACACGTCTTTCGAGTCGACACCTGACTGGGGTTCCGAGCTTTTAACGCCAACATCGAGTGATTCTAGTCCAAGTTTTATGGATTCACCCTCATCACCAAGACGGATGTCACAACGTGAGCCAATCAGAAGGACTCCACCTAATTCTCCCCCTTCCCTTCGTGCCCTGAGACTGTTCGACACCCCACATACACCTAAGACTTTACTAGAAAGATCTAAGAATTTTGATGTTGTCCAACCCGAGAGCCCCGACATACGAAGTACCCGCCCAAAGAGGTTTGCCTTAAAATCAAAGCGATTATTGGGTGAGAGAAAGCCCTTCTCTGAGCCAAGGAACCCTGGCGGGCGTGGACAAATTGAGGCAAATATTAATCCATTCACACCGAACCATAATGAAAGCACAATACAGAAACATAAAAGAAGCCGTATGAATCTTGATGGGTAATTTTGATTGTTTTAACTTATTTAAAGCTAGCATATAGAAAGTGCAACCTCTACATCTTAGGCAGAGTCAAGAATGTGATATTTGTAATGCAGCAAACTGCTCATATTAACCATCATCATGAACTGGTGGAATAGATGATAGACTTAGTTACACACTGAGATCATTCCCCACTAACGATGTAACCCTTTGATTGTATTCAGCCACTCTGGAGACATTCCAAAAAAATTTCCCATTATTTTATTTCTTTATTCCCATTTCCCACAATCTTATTATTCTCACTTAAGTCTATTCCCCAAATCAATTAATATGAAACTTGATACAATATTATTTATTACAATATTATTTAAAGGTTGGGTGCAATCCCATAATGTAAACAAATGCTTTAAATATCAGCAATTTAAAATCAAGTAGCCTATTCCCTAATGTTATAAGCAGTACTGATGACCAGAAACAGCTGCAGTAACCACTCTTTAACTAAATTTCTCAGTAGTCCTCTGATGTACGCCTTTGTTGCTTGACTTATAAACGACTCAAGGCAGCTGATAAAGTACTTAAACATATTTTTGTTGTTGAATTTTTGAACTACAGAACTAGCAACAAGTTGTTAAAAGTGCCTTGTTCCAAATTATAAATGATGTATCCCCTATCCCATTTAAAATTGATTGCATTTAAAACAATTTCATTAACTTAGTGATGACCCGTTTAATGAAGTTGATGTTGATGCTGAAATTCTTGGAAATCCTACTAAGGTAAACATGGAAATGTTAGTCTAGTTTCATGTATTTGCCAATTTTTTATTTTTCCAACATATATTCCTGTAAATCAGAAAATAGGATTTCTCCTCAACATTGTACCCCTCTTTTGTCGTAAAAAAGACAAGCTCTAGCTGATAGGAAAGTTGTAGGAGGACTGTACCCTAAATTAAGGTTTAGCTGAGAGACTAAATATATGTACGATTTTGTAGGGAATGGGGTAACGTAAATAGCAGTGATGTAATGTATAGGTATAGCAGTCAGGGTAACTTTTAAGGGTACTATATGGAAAAGCGTTTCCTCCAAAAAACTCGTTCATCTCGACCACGAAACTCCCAAAGAATCCTGAAAATTCCTATCCAAGAAATTACTAAAGTCGCAGATCACCAAAAATTAACCCTTAGAATCTAGACATAAGTTCAAAATCTCTAAAAATTCCTATATGTGACAAATCGTTAAAGAATCCTCACAAATTTCCCCGGCCCAGGCGTGCAAAATCCAAAGTTTTTTTAAAATCTCAACACCGTTTCTTAGAGCGTGACAAGCCCAAGGCTGTGTAGGCTCCTAATGCAGACCCTGTAAAACTGTATCTAAACCCCGTAAAAAAACAAAACATTTTGCCTTATTTTTCAAAAAACTTTGCAGTTTTACTCATTTCCTTAGGCTTAGCTATTTTATACACGCTATTTGAATCTCCAACTCGAGGCAGCAATGAACGTTTGTAAATTCTAGTCTCGTGTTTTTGTAATGCTGGCTATAATGATTATTTAGAAACTTCACTTACGTGACAATAATATCTCAAGATACAACGCTGAATTTGTCGAACTTAAAGAGATTGGTTCTGGAGAATTCGGATCAGTTTTCAAATGCTTGAACAGATTAGGTAAGGCGATGGAGTTTATATCATAATCAGGATCTTGTTGTTACTCACGAGATTTACCATTTTTCTTAGATGGATGTATTTACGCTCTTAAACGATCAAAAAAGCCAGTAGCTGGTTCCATTGATGAGTAAGTTCATGAATGTTGTTGTCACATTGAGTCAGTGAATGCAACCGAATGAGAATCTTTCCGTATACATTTCTGTATTTTGACAATAAGTGTTTAGTTACGATTTAGTATTTCACTGTTTCTTTCATATTAAAAAATCCTTCATAGACATAGCTAGTTATCATTTTTACGGGACTAACGACAAGCAGTATTTCATCTAACCCACCTCCCGCGCAATTCTTCCTTTCTCTCCCAATCAGACAAAATGCCATCCGTGAAGTATACGCTCATGCCGTGTTGGGTCGTCATCCACATGTGGTTGGATATTACTCTGCCTGGGCTGAGGATGACCATATGTTGATACAAAATGAATATTGCAACGGTAAGTGATTTCCGAAATCAACTGTGATTTCCTAACCTGGATGGTAAATCCAGCGTGTCTACTCATGGTCGACAGCCCATTAATCCAACCAAATTCCGTAGCAACATCGTGCTAATGCTATACTGCAGACTAATTTACGTGTCAGTGAAGTGATATATCCAGCTGATATGTTATTTAGTGCCTTTATTCGCTAAATATTTCATGTGCCCTGACAAGTTTTGTGTGAACTGCTTATTACTTATCGTTTATTGATGCATGCAAACATGAAAGGCAGTATTGTTAGCATTTTCATAGCCGTTTCTTTCTCCAGGTGGTAGTCTAGCAGATGTTATCGCAGCAAATGAATCGCAAGTGAAATTCATGTCCGAACCTGAATTGAAGCTATTATTATGTCAAGTTTCTCAGGTTGGTGTATTTTTCTGCCTCCATCAATCTATTTTAACAATTGCTTTCCAATTTCTTCTTATGAGTCATAAACACTATTATTTCTATTCCAGGGATTGAAATATATCCATTCATTAAACTTGGCCCATCTTGATATCAAACCAGGCGAGTTTTTTAGTGTTTAAATTTTTGTTTTCCACTCTATGCTAAAGTATACTATCTTGCGTTTGCCAGGCAACATATTTTTGACATCAGGTTCAGAGAATGACGTAGATTGCGACGATGATAAAATGGATTTTGATGGATGCAATGAGATTAAAGTTCAGACCTATAAAATCGGGGATCTTGGTCACGTAACCTCGATAACTGAACCAAAAGTTGAAGAAGGTGACTGCAGATATCTACCAGCAGAAATTCTTAGAGAGGTATATGCTTGCATTGATATATTCTAGCTTTACTTGCATAAAACCACAACCTGATCGATGGCAGAATATGGCGACTCGTATTGAAGCAAGAATTTGAATATATATTCGGTATCTCAACGCTGTAAAATCCAAGTGGAACTGTGCGGTGTAAGATAAAGTAAAATATGACTATTTCGATGCATTAAATGAAATGGTTTCATTTGTTCTCATAGGATTATGGAAATTTACCAAAAGCAGACGTATTCTCGCTTGCTTTGACTGCATTAAGGGCGGTAAGTTGTTACAAACGGTGCGGGGTTCACTTCATGAATTTACAGAAACTGCTTGGGTGGTTTTTTTATTCCTGTCAAAGGGGGGCGTAGGCTGCATTTTTCCAAATGCTTTTTTCAGCGATTGGAGTATAATATATAGAGAATTCTTATATGGTTACGCGGAAATATGGAATTTATTTCGAGTGTTGAAGATTATTGCTCTTCAACACGAGGAATAAATCCATATTTCCAAGCAACCATGTAATATTCTGTTAATTCTATGAACAAATTATAAGCAAACGACAATTCTTAGTAACTTAAAAACAAAATATATATTAAAGCGCGCACATTTAAAATAACAATGTTCAGTCAAATGTGAAGTTGTAATTATAGTCTCTTGAGCGTGTATATAAATATGGTATAAAATAAAAAACGAACGTAAATTGTGAGCTAGAAAGAATTTTTGATTGGTCAAACATGTTTCCTACGCAGTTTTTGATTGGCTTGCGAAATAATATCGTATTTTTACGTGTGTTTGAATACGAGTTTTCTCGGTGGCGTAAAACTCTATATAACACTCGTGTTCATATAATAAATAGAAATAATGGTTGACAAATACCTTTATTATTCCTTCTTAGCGCTGTGTGACTGTTTTTTTTCGTTAGTATTCTAATGACCTATGTTTTCTCTTAAGGGTGGAGTTCGCGAGTTACCGAAGAATGGTCAAAATTGGCATATGATCAGGTTAGAGTTAAATATATTAAAATACAATCAAACAAAGATAATGCGAGTTGCTGCTCTCTCACTCGCGTTTCACTTGAACGTTTGTCACCAATTATCCGTACTTTAATCAACGTAAAACAGTTTATCTGCTTAAAGCTGATTACTCGAGTCCAGTCTCTATAACCACACATTTAACTGGATCATCAACTCAAAGTTTAATTTGAGCAGTTTGTGCGGTGATGTAAATGATATAAATTTGTATAGCGATTTGTAAATGATATAAATGTAAATTTAATGTTTTAGTAATATCCATTTTTTGTTTAGACAAGGGAAATTGCCATCCCTAGCGCAATGCAGTCACCAATTCAATAATTTATTAATGGTACGTAGCTAATATGTAATAATGGATTAATGCATTAATTTGGATACTTTTAGATATATTTTAAAAAAATTACTATTATTTTTTCTTGTTACTTGTAGATAATGACAGACCCTGATCCAGTGTGTCGTCCTTCATCATTAGACTTAACTAAACATCAAGTACTCTGTCCATTTGCTAACAAATCAAAGGTAGAGAGAAACGAATAAATGCGAATCATGTTTCAATATTTTATATATGAATTATTGTTATGCTTTAAGTCTATAGTTCATACTACACAGTACTACACATTAATACAATTCACTTTCAACTTTTTTTTATCATAGGACCAATTAAGAAAAGAATTGAACACAGAGAAATTTAAAAACGAAGTTCTGACCAGGTATAGCAGGGGTTTTTTCAATAAATTGGAGCTTTTTTCCAATTTCAAGTTAATAGCACTTCAGAGTCGCAAAAAAACCCCGCCGAACCTCGCAAACATATAGAACTAAAGACTTTGAAAAGCAATAGGATACCCTGTGTTTTGCTACGATACAGTTGTAGTGGGAAACGGCCTTGACTTAATCAATATTCTTTACTGAAACTACGTTTTCTGACGTATTACAATCTCTCGACAGGGAACTGGAACAGACTCGTGCAGCAAATAAAATGAACCAAGGACCAGGTCGGACATCAAATGGTCGATTAGTGGGTCACAAAGTGAGCCGCAGTATGAGTATGTCTGTGATCATGTAGTTTTTAATCATCCAGCAAATTTTAATATGAATAACACGGAGTAACTTTGTATTCAAAATGAATGTCTGATGGGATTCTATCACTACGATGGTCGCGCGCACCGTCAAATCACAATGAATGTAATTATTAGTCCTTTCAGTAAGCCTTGCAATTTTTAGAGGTAGCAGGTCGAGGGCAGCTTAGAGTTTGTCCTCCGAGATATAAATTGCATTTTTCGCGCTCAGTGCTTGAGCGGTACTGATTTTGAAACTTTACTTCTAGCCGAAGAAAATCAAGTTCTATTTTATCTTAATGTGTTTTAAAGGATATGGTTGAAAAGGACTTATTATTTTCAATCAGAAATTTTGTAAATAAACATTTCCTAACGATTTCTGTATAGTTAGTAGAATTGTCTGTTAGTTTTTAGATATTTTAGTAGAATAAACGTTATCAAGTTAAATGCCGGGCAGTGGGCTCTTTAAACTGAGGCGACTGAAGTAGCCTCAAATTCTATTTCGGATTAGTAGATTACACATCGACCCGTTCAATGTAATTCGCCATACTTATATGATTTGGCCAAAAAAAAGTCTGATTTCATCTTTATCTATATAAACCGGAAGAACCGGTCAAAAGTACGACGCCTAGGTCGTCGTCTTAATAATATAAATTCCACTCGTTTTTGTTGTTTTAAAAATCATTGGCAGATGTCAAATTCAATCAAGAAAAGTTAGAAGTAATATTTAAGAGATAATATTAAACCTACCAAGGCGATGAATTTTGAAATAAATCAAAAAGTTATTAGAAAGTTTACATACAGGAAATGGCATAAATTCTAGGATAAACTATTTCCTGGTCTTCTTATTCTACATATTGCAATAAAAACGTCTGTCTTCAATCCCTACTTTTCCTCTGAACCAAATCACAAAATTTTTTAACGAAATCTCGATTGCCCACAAACTAAATTTCAAGGCAAATGCATCCAAATACTTCGCCGGAATAATAAAGCATATGTAATTTTCGATCTTTAATCTAACTTATAATCTATTTCAAAGGCAATGACGAAAATTGTCTGCCGTTCACTATGTCTGCTCAAAAAATGCCCTTGTTATCTTTTTTAGCCCGCAGCATTGCATTTACATTGCAGGTATCCTTGTCTATACATTAGGTGGGAAAATCCACTGAGCTATACTATAATTCCTTAGATGTCTTAAAAACAGCCCGAGATCTTAATCGCACCGTAAAATCTTATCTAAAATCAATATGCAGATCTCTCCCGCACTATTGGCTCTTAATACCCCCCTTTCCATTCCCATTAGGAGGTTTATAATCAACAATATCTAAAATCCAAAGTCTAGTAGCAGAGATTACAATACCAGGTAAATTTTACTCAAAAGGGTTGATAGATCAGCGAACAAATTACTGCATAAGTAAATTGCAACCAAAATATAAAACACTGGGATCATGGATTAAATGAAGCATTTAAGCACTCACCCAGGAACTAGGTTAAGCTCGTAACAGCCTTCGTAGAAAATTCCCGTTGGAACGAGATTGGCAACCCGAACACTGACATCATGCTTTCAGGCAGCATTTCTCCCCACGCGTAACCTAGTATCTAGATAACAATTTAACGCTTCGTTAAATAAGTTCGTTTATCCCCCAAAGAACATGATGACGACACCGGAAAATGGCAATTCAACACCACAGCAAAACGAAACTCGCATTAAGGGACCCAATACTACACCTGACACAGGTGCCGTTCCAATAAAAGAACGAGGAAAACGCGCCAAAGCTGCTTCAATACTCATTTCTGCGTTGGCCGCGATTGCAACCGTGTCTTTCTTGATCGTAGCCGAGGAAGGTAAAGAGAAATTTTATTTATGGCTCTTTCCTTCCTTATTAGGATTATTCAGTGTGTTCGCTGGTGCATTGGTCAGCCGTCATATTAGCAGTCGTCATAATGCATCACCCCTTTTCTGCGCAACATTGTTTGACCTTTTCCCGTCTGCCAACTCAATGAAGTGCCTTTCAGGATTAAATTGTGTGTCATACTTAATAAATTTGCTAAGATCATGTACTATGTGTGTTGTAACCCCACAATCAACTGATATTAACCATTAATATCAATATTATTTATATCAACACCTACTCTAAAAAGATATGACTGATCATGGTGCACACTATCATGATATTTATCATTATTTCTTACGAATTTTTCTGTGTTGTTGGTTTTGTTTTTACAAACAGCGCACCAGCGGTTTCTTGAACGACATTCTGAAATTTTATACCCCGGTTTTCCATACCCATAGCAAATGATTTTTCCTTTATCCGACTTGCCAGATTTACCGAGAAAGACGCTCTCCTCCTTTGGGTTTCCTTTTTCTGAGAGTTTTTGGGTTTCTTCAAAACTTCTTAATGATACTTTAAACTCGCTAAACGATTGTTTTTTGTCTCTCTGCGTTACCACAGTTGAAAACGCTTTGTACTCTTCCGAAGGTAATCCTTTGATGATCATCGCGATCAGTAGACTATCACTTATTGTTTCCCCAGCAGTCTTTAGAGATGTGGATGCTGTCTCTGCCCGCACCATATAATCTGTAACAGATTCATCGCTCGATTTCGTAGGAGAGGTAAATGGTTAGTTCAGTGTATAGAGATATAACACGTGGTTTGCCCTTCGATAAATAATGTTCACGCTGACGCAGGATTGCCAGGGCCTTTCGTCCATCATTTACTGCGTCTCGGATGATAAGCGACCGACTTCGATCATCTAGTACTTGTGTCAGCTCGGCAAATGCGTCCGCGTTTTTGGTTGTGTCTGCTCGTACTTTGTATGGTATTGCTCAATGTTTTTAGCTTTGATAGCCTAGAAACATAGAAAAGATATAAATTAATAGTGGGTGCATGTAGAAAAAACATTAAATATTGTAAAATATAAATATAAAAATTGTTGATATTATAGCAGTATAGACATAGAATATATAATTCTATATAGACAAACTGTATTAAAATTTAACACTGCATCAGCAATTTTTTCAAATCATTGTGTAACTAAATTTCTATATCTATCTTTATATCTAGCTTACATACAATTACAACCAGCAACATAAAGGATTTTCTTGAATACGGAAGTAAACCCGAATGGGGGGGGGGTCTTAGGACGAGCCCCGCAGTGCCGGTGTTGCATTGAAGCCAAGAGCAGTTGTGTGTCTTAGTGTCGATCTATATACATTTAATAAAATAGTTATATTTAGGTATCTAATGGCCCATAGTAAAAATCACAGTTAATATCCTAAAGTTGAATACTGTCAGAAAATACATATTTAGCTCCAGCCTTTGTTGTACTATTATAAGTATTATTGTGAGTCAAGTCTTGAGTCAAGTCCAGGTTTTACAAATTAGTCCACTCCAGGTTTTACAAATAAGTCCAGTCCACGTTTTACAAATAAGTCCAGTACAGGTTTTACAAATTCGTCCAGTCCAGGTTTTACAAATAAGTTCAGTCCAGGCGCCGGTTGTTCAAAAGTCGGTTAGCTTAACCCAACATGTTTTTCAAGTTTTTTCGGTGCAGAAGCATATAAACCAAAACAGCGGAGTAAGATTTAACCCAGGGTTAGCGCTAACCTAGCTTTGAACAACCGACCCCAGGTTTTACAAATTAGTCCAGTCCAGGTTTTACAAGTCCAGTCCAGGTTTTACAACATGTTGCTAGGAAGCGTTCTTCGTCGAACGCAATAATCACCGTGGTAATAATAATTTTAACGCTTCGTTTATCCCCCAAATAACATGATGGCGACACCGGAAAATGGCAATTCAACACCACAGCGAAACGAAACTTACAGTTACGGATCCAATATTAGACATGACACGGGTGCTGTTCCAATAAAAAAACGAGGAAAACGCGCCAAAGCTGCTTCAATAATTATTTCTGCATCGGCCGCGATTGCAACTGTGTCTTTCTTGATCGTAGCCGAGGAAGGTAAAGAGAAATTTTATTTATGGCTCTTTCCTTCCCTACTAGGATTATTCAGTGTGTTCGCTGGTGCTTTGGTCAGCCGTATGTGTCTTTTATTTGAAGAATGTCGCCATATTAGCAGTCGTCATAATGGCAGTAAAATGAAGATGTTCAAATTCTGTTTCAAAGGAATTGATTATGGAGCAATTGGTGCATGTATGGGTTTAATCATTATGGTGCTTGCTGGATTTATGATTGGCGGTCTAGTTGAGTTGGATTACAAACACGGCGCTATCTTGTGTAGTGGTGTAGGAATTGGACCACTTATCTTACAAGTTCTTAAGCTTGACACTCTTTCCGCTGTTCATATTGAAACTATTCTGGAAGATCAACAGACGTATGTGGCTAATGTTCTAGCATGGCATTACTATTATAACTACCTCAAAGAGACGCTGCCAGAAATACCAGACTTGATTAAGGAAGCTGGGTTGCAAAACCATCTCTCTACAATGAAATTAATTATTCTGATTCCACTAGATTGTGACACCGCGGTTGAAATTTCCACGGTGGATCCAAATCATTTCACAAAAAAGGGATCTCTGAGATTAAAGAAACAGCCTAATATTAAGCTGCATGTGTACGAAGTTAAGTCTTCTAGTGGAAAAGAATATACTCTTGTGATGCAACTTGCTAAAATACCGTTGGACACATTGGATTATATGAGCAAGCACGCCGACATCCTTTCAGTTCACAAAAAATCGCGCCAACGCGAAATCAAATTATTCTACCAGACACTTAATGATATTTTGGCGGATTGCGAGAAAGATTGTAGACATAGATGCTTGCTCGTAACTTATCACACGAAAAAAGGCCGTGATGGCACATTAGCAAACGAAATAGTGCGACTAGTGAATAGCGAAACTTTCTCCCATGCTGAGGATGATGTGTTTGATGAAAATAGTTATGCAGCTACCAGCACAACCCATAAAGGTAGCACGTCTACCAGAGATGAAAATACCGCCCACGAAAATACAGATCATGAAAGTACCAAATGTGATCTTACCGACGACATGGCAACATCTGGAAACGATTCATCGCTTGAAACATTTCCCCTATTTAATATAGGGAAATCTCCGGGCTCCGGGATTAATTAGCATATCTCGATCCCATGCAGATATTGCGACCTTATACAGGGTGTATCAAAAAAAATGTCCCAAATGTAAAATTTCCGTTTTTCAGGATATTTTGCAGAATTTGGCAATTTTTTGTGTTCCTAGAGATAGTTAAGACTTATCTGGTATACCTAGGCTAAGTTTGGTTTTTCATTTACAAAATTATGTTACCGGGGGGGTGGTTCCTTTCCACTGATATTGAGAGGGCTTGCGCGCGAAAATGTGAAGCTGAAATTCAGATATTATTTAACTGTCTAAAAGTAGGAAAGCTTTTTAATAAGCTGTCAAAGTTTCAGGAAAAATAATGCAAACTGGGAGCAACGCGCGACCCCTAAAAGTGACAAATATTTCATTGCGCGCAGTGGATTAAATGCATGGTTGATTTTAGCGTGACCGATCTCATGCAAGGCTGTGCAAATGAATAAATTAAAGCGAGAAACTGAACAAGACGACGAAGCGATTTAATAACAAGATTTTTATTCTTGATGTTAATCCTCAACATTTCTACCATTTCTTTCTAAGCAAACTGCGGCTCGTCTGAGCATGGTAAACCGTAAACACTGAACGGCGAACCACATTTGTCTGTCCTGCCTCAAATTATCCATTTCGTTCGAAATTCTTTCTTGCAAATCGCCTACGCTACCACCGGCAAATCTAGGCGAATGGACAGACAAATGGTTCGCTGTTCAGTGTTTAGTATGCTCAGACAAGCCGCAGTTTGCTTAGAATGAAATGGTAGACATGCTGAGGATTAACATCACGAATAAATCGCTTTGTTTTTGTGTTCAGTTTCTCGCTTTAATTTATTCATTTGCCCAACTTGTATGAGATCGGTCACGCTAAAATCAACGATGCATTAAATCCACTGCGCGCAATAAAATATTTGTCACCCTTAGGGGTCGCGCGTTGCTCTCAGTATGCATTATTCTTCCTGAAACTTTGACAGTTTATTAAAATGCTTTCCTACTTTTAGACAGCTAAATAATATCTTAATTTCAGCTTCACATTTTCGCGCGCAAGCCCTCTCAATATCAGTGGAAAGGAACCACCCCCCCGGTAACATAATTTTGTTACTGAAAAACCAAACTTGGCCTAGGTATACCAGATAAGTCTTAACTATCTCTAGGAACACAAAAATTTGCCAAATTCTGCAAAATATCCTGAAAAATGGAATTTTTACATTTGGGACATTTTTTTTGATACACCCTGTATACACTGAAACCGAGAACAGATGTCAAGGATTAAAATGTTTTTCATATAACTTATAGTTTATGAGTAGAAACCGTCAACATTCGGTAGCATCTTTGATTATCGGTGGCATCATTTAAAATACTTATATTTTTTGCATTGTACGTTGTAACGAGCAACGAGCGAGTCTCCTTTGCGGAGAGCAACGGCGCAGCCAGGCACTGGGGACGAGGATGCCGCCTACCATTGAAAATGAACCTCTTCAGGCTTTTGCTAGCCTGTTAGCAGCCTGAAATTATGCCTAAGGAGGCTAAATAGTAAATAGTTTTCAACTGATTCCATTCATCAATTGTTTTACTCGTTATACATAATATTAATTATATATGTAATGTACTCAATAAATATATTAAAAAAAAAATAGATAAATAAAAAAAATAAATAAATAAAAAAAAATAGAAAAAAAAATAAAAAAAATTTTTTGGCATAACTATAGAATAATAGGTTACCATATAATAGGGTAAGAAAAAAGCTTTAATAGGACAACCTTTAGTTTATTAATAATTGAACATGCTTTAGGGTTGATTTAGGGCTAGTTTTAGCTAAATATAAATATATAGTGATATGAAAACACGACAATGGGGATTAATATACACTGGCTTGTTGCTTTATTATTAATAATGACATAACTAGATCAAGAATTTTGACAGCATATGGAAAATTAAAAATTACTGATGTGCAAATAATATTTCTAAACTAATAATCAATTGTCGCATTTGCGTGACCACCTCCTGTTTCATAGATACGACGCGAGACAATTTAGTACGAACGAGACCATTTTTCGGAAGGGTACCGTCTGCTCTTCTTGCCCCCTTCCTTCTGCTGTAAGAGATCTGGGTCCGGGATGCCCTATTTTGCTCCTATTCGAAGTCCCTGGATGCAAGGCAGTCAATACACCCTTCCGGAAAGCAGATGTTTGACTATCGAGCCTCGTTTTCATGTTACACACTTACTTTAGGCCGTGTTCTATATTGTTGTTTGTGACTTTTATGTATTAAATGTATTAGGTTTTTAAAACATTTCTTCGCATCCTAGTACCTAGTGACGAAAGGGTGTATTCTTCTCGCACAGTAGATGTATCCTTGGCGTATATAAGATATATATCTTATAAGATATATATCTTATATACGCTCTGATGTACCCTAAGCTTCTATACGTTTTCTAGTGTGCACGCTATAGGTTTCATGTCTTTTAAACTTTTTCATACAGATTTTAGATTTCGACCCTCAACAAGATTTTCATTACTATTTTCAGCGTCATTAGACTGGTTTTGTCTATCGTAAAAAAATATTTACTTCATTGGTCACTGACAATGGATCGTAGAACATCGCCGATGAATCACGACATGAGAACCAGGCTTAAGCAACATGTTGGTACAGGTTAATCCATGAAGAGCACAGTCACTTGTCACCCCACTACTTAACAATAGTTTTCATTGTTCATTGTTAGGTAGTGGGGTGACAGGTGACAATAGTTAACCTACCAATAGTTTTAACCTAACAATAGTTTTAACAAAAATTTTACCAAGGTTTTATATTATCAATGGTTTCCCGAAATGAGTCTCACTACCGAGTAAATCGTCTTTTCTGCGAGTACGTTAACTATGAGATAATCAGTATTTATCCCTTAGTATCCCAACCGTAACCAAAGTACTCTACCTAATCCCCCACATAAACATGGCAGATTTTTTCGACTGTAATTATAGATTTTCACATACTTTGTAAACTCGTTGTATTGTTATTGCCTATTGGTTTCTTTCTTAGCCAAGAAATGCAAGGAATAATATTGGATGAAACTTCACTTTTCTTCAATGACGTCAAGTGATAAATTTGTTTTAAGAATAGTCAGCCGCAAGGGTGAAAATATCGACTGGATTGTCCCTTGTCAAACTGCTTTCAGAGATGTTTTGGTGAGCTGTGCTATTTTTGTAGCTTCAATAGTAATAACTGATGCGTACTGGATGTTAATGTCACTTATTCAAGTTTTTAGCACTTGTTTATAATACTCACATTCACACACAAAAATTATGATTCCATACTTTCAATTACTATATCCCAAGCAGTTTTGAGAAAGTGGCAAGATTAAGTTTACTAAAAACCCCTAAATCATAATTATCCTATCAGTTGAGGCATATACATTTCATGTTAAATGATGGTCCAAAAGCAGTATAAAAGTATAAGGAGTATATGACAGGCAAAAAGTCAGACAGGATCAAAATTAACAACCCAGAGTACTAATCCCAAGCCACTCGAAGTTTAAATACCTCTATTATAGTTGAGTGTGTAGTAATTATAATTTTTTTATTTAGGAAATTGTTGCAAAAGTTCATACCGGTGGCACTACAACAGCATTTGAATGTATGCTAAATTAATTATATTATCATATAGATATATTGGCTCTCATGGTCTATACAAGATGAAGCCTGATTGGAAAAGGTGTTGGGCCCTCCTCTTAAGTGGCAATTTGTTTTCTGAATTTAGGATAGCAATCTTTAAACGCTAGCCTATTCTTATTTCAAAATCTCAAGCTAATTGACTTAAAATTCTATTAAACTATTTCCCCCCTCTCTTGGCTGATCTGTTGCCTGCCGACTTGCTTTTCAATAGGTTTGCAAAAAACTGTTATTGGTGTGAACTAGCTAATTTAGAGACACTTTCCTTGTGATATTAACCTCTAGTATAGTTTTTTATCTTTTTTAATTCAGATGAGGACGAAGATGGAGACAGGATAACAGTTCGAAGTGATGAAGAATTAAAAGCCATGATCGATGTATGTTTCATAAATTTAAAGGATTTGTGATAAAATTATTCTGGCGGTGCCTAGGAACCAGAGGGAACAGAGGCCACATGCCCTCCCAAAAATTTTCAGGGGACCAAAAGTGCCCTTTTTGTGATGAAAAATGCCTTTTTGGAAAGACTAATGTAGCTGTGAATGTAATTTAAAAATCGAAGGTGCCCTTTTTGTTTCCTGCGTATGCATGCCCACTTACATGTGCTTTTTTGTAGAGCAAAAATATAAACCACACTAGTGGTGTCCTTGCAGCTTTGGCAATCAAACGTGCCGCTGGATGCTTTCTACGCCCCTGTCTTCAAGGGAGGATGACCCATAACAAATTCATTTGACGTCTGATTTTATCACTACTAAATTGTAATTTGTATAATTTAGTAGCCATTTGTTAGACTTTGCAAAACTGTGTTATAATTCTTTAAAATAGCTCTCAGCTGCTTCCAACTGGATTAAGCATTGTTAGCAAACTGTAAGATCAATGCTGTTGAGAAAACCCTTGCCTGGGTACGAGGTTGTGACCATATTGGTTTCAAAGAGGATCCTTAAGCTGCTGCATCAAGTGCTGATCTAAAATGTTTTATTAATATTTCAGTACCACTGGATGGGTCAAGATCCTTCAACAACACCTTTGAATGTCTATCCAAAAGGTACCATATGGTCAGATTTTCCAAATCATGTGAAATGTTTGTTATTTACAGTGTATTCACAATCCTCAGTTGAGTAAGCTTTCAGCAAGCATAGAAATAACTAAATACTGGAGTGATATTTGACCTGTTAAATATATTTTCCAGTTAGTTGTCTTTAGTGTACACCATCTTTTGATTGATGGTTACACCCAAGAATAGTTCACATTCTTCATGACTAGGCCTTTGTTTATTTCCCTCTCCCTGCTAGATTATATTAAGCCTATCCCTGCCTATAATTCCTCAAATGTCAATTTTCCTCAATGGTTTGTTCTGCACAGATAGGAATTTAACCTTTACCTACACAAAAATTCAAATATTTTTAAGCTTGTAAAACACCAAGTAAAAGGAATGTCCATGGTCTAAAAGTATGTCATTAATACCATGCCTTTCACTTCGTATTCATATTTAAACTATATATTTTATTGTGTATTATAAATTAAATTATATTATTTTGTTAGGTAAACACAAAGGCACCACCGGTTGCTATCACAACAACAAAGCAGATTAGTTCCAAAGCAGTGCATGAGTAAGACCTAGACTGAAATATTTTTGTTTGTTGCTATCAACTTTAGATAGAAATGTTGATGTGTGATTCATATTTATCATTATTTATAATTTAGAAAGGTACCTGCTCCACCAGGAAGCTTGAGGACAATCTTGGCAAGTGGACAGGTATGGTAGTCTGTATATAACAATTTTGGTAAAACAAGCTCATAATGAAATGGTAATAATATTACGTACTGCATCCTTATAATGGTCAGAGTCATTTCTAGAATAACGAGATGTTTGATTTTCGTCTTAATTATTATTGAATCTTTTGTTTTGGTAAAACTAGGTTTCCCACGAGGAACTTCAATATCTCGAGATTCTGGGTCATGGCATTGGAGGAACTGTGTACAAGTAAGATGTACTAAAGCCACACACAGTTTCTAGTGACAAATATCCTGTAATGATCGATTGACTCCCTTTCTTGTCGCGCAGATGTTGTCACACGACCTCTCAGAAAACGATGGCTGTCAAGGTATTATAATTCTTTGTCACAACTCATGCAGGCTATATATTTGTATGTCACCATTGATACCCTGTATTGTAGCTTTTAAATTGAGAGTATTTATAAGCGCCGCTTTGACTGAGGAGTTACGTACAAAAGCGAAAAAAAATATCCTGATCTTTAATACAACACTTTCAGTTGAATTAAGTCGAGTTTATTGCAATAGTATAGTAAAATCAATATATCATAAAAATGAAAAAGTGTGCGCTGCACCTGAAATTGTAATTAGATCAAATAAAATTTCATTATCTCTTCAGGTTATACCTTTGGATTTGACTCCAGACGTTCAAAAACAAATATTGTTAGAATTGGATATCCTGTTTAAGGTTCGTCTTCGAAAAGTTATTTCGGAAGAAATGTGAAATATCGGCTATTTCATGCTTGCATTATGCCCGCGCGGAGTTTCCACTGCATGCGTACTTGCATGAGACCAGCTCTGTACTAGGAAACTCGTGTATGATGCGATTCCCTCCAGTGATTCCAGGGGCTTACCCCGGATTATCCGGTCTCTACCTCCTCCCTTTCTCCCTCTCTCCACTATGCTATCCCTTGGGAACTTATAATGAGGCGACCACAACTGGCTAACACTGTAAGGACTAAGGGACTATGCATCAAATCATGAACTACCGACTTACAGCAAGCGAAAAATTCTAACAGTGTTTCGTAATATACTAGTTACTAAAGGCTAATTTCCACTCCGGAAAACGAGCAGCGGATCGGAACGGATCGGATTTTTTTCCGAGCCTGGTCCGATCCATGAAGTGATTTCGGATCGGATAAAAAAAGTTAAACTATTTGAACTTTTTTTATCCGTTCTCGGACGCTTTCGGATCAATATAAGCCAAAAATTTCAACAGACGGCGCACGCGCGGATTATCTTTCGTTCCGATCCGATCCGCTGCTCGTTTTCCGGAGTGGAAATTAGCCTTAAGTTGCAGCAAGGTTGTTTCTCAACAACTTGCAAGTTGTTGAAAGTTTATAAAATGCAGATAATGACAATTTTTGGTCTTTAAATATAATCTATACCAAGTCTTATGTGTCGACATATCTGTCATAATTTGGACGCAAACAGTCTGTAATGATATCTTGCATCGTAACAAGTTAAATCCACATGTTGCTATATAAAAGTTTACTGTACCATAGGACAAAAAAAAGAGTTTAGAAAGGTTACCGCTTTGCATGATACATATAAATTGTATTTTATTTAAAATTTCAGTGTGAGTCACCTTATATTATTGGTTTCTTTGGCGCGTTTTTTCTTGAAAGCTTGTAAGTTTCAGTAAAATATGTACAGTAGTGTGCTTTAAGGCGGATCTAATTTACTTCTGACGTATGAAATGTAGTTTGTTATTTATAAAGCATTACTGCATGTATTGTCTTTAGTTCATCTGCTGTCAATATAAGTTCCAAGTCAAGAGACTATAAAAGTATAAAACAGCTATTATATTAACTTTGGCGGTGTATTTTGCGGACTAAAATGATAAATTTGCCGGGCTGAAATATATTTTAGCCCGCTGATCTAAGTCAATCAGAAGATTGATTGAAGTGTTTATCCATTGCAAATTTTTTTATACACAAAAATTGCCCATTAAAGTTAATATAATAGTCATACAGTTGATGTTCTTGGGCATAAATGTGTTTTAGGCTCTTCTCAGAACACATGAGATAAAACGAGTTCAGAGTCGGGCCAAAAACACATTTATGCCCGCGAACATCAACGCTATTGTTATATCAGAAGTGAATTGGATCCGACAAAATTGGATCGTGTGAACAGACCTTAATTAAGCTGAGTAAAATCCTTCATGGTGTAAACATTGCACTGATGAGACAATCTTCTTTAGGATATCAATATGCACCGAATACATGGACGGTAATTTATTTAGAAAGCATTGATGTATACTTGATTATGTGTATTTATGTACATAACTGTACTTGTTAACCAATTGTTTTATTTATTTCTGTTGCTGCAGGAGGCTCGCTTGAAATTTATGGGGCAATTCCTGAACCTGTACTAGGCAGAATTTCAGTGGCTGTAAGTTATGATTCTGGAAAGTGGCAATAAATTTTGTTGAACAATTGTACCCGTTTTTCTTTCACTAGCTAATTCACGATCATTTTATTCAGCAATAGTTTGACAGATTAATTCTTTTCTATCCATGAAATGCAATGTACGCAATGCACCAGTACCAAAGTATTTTGCAAAAATATACCGTTAATATACTACAATTTTCAGGTTGTCGAGGGGCTTGTGTACTTATGGCAGCTAAAAATTATGCACAGAGGTATGAAATTTGACCTTTTTAATTGTAATAACATTATTATGATGGATAGTTTAATTTGTAAATTTCTTTCAGATGTGAAACCTTCAAATATTTTAGTAAACACAAGGGGGCAGATTAAGTTATGTGACTTTGGGGTCAGTACACAGGTATGAAAAAAACCATGAAAGTTTCTATATATTGTTTATCTGGCAAAAGTGCGCAAATTTCGAGAAGTTCTTAAGGTCTATAAAATAGAATTTGGTGTTTTTAGATAGATGGGACCCACCCATCACAAATTTCGTTTATTAATATTTCAACAGTGATGTTAGAATTCATCTTTGTACTTGTTCCAGCTTGTGAATTCGATTGCGACAACTTATGTTGGAACTAATGCTTATATGGCTGTAAGTGAACTCAAAGCACCTCGTTAACTTCTTCATTTATTTACTTATTTAAATTTACCAATAAACATGCTAGATTTAACACACGAAAGACATAAATAAAACATAAATATACTAATGGCAGGGACACGCTACAACTTTCGCCAATTACAGCGGCCCTTAACTTCTTAACATCTTCACCCAAACTCAAACAATTTTTCGGATCAGTGTACCAGCTAGGGGAGTCATATGTAGCTACTATGCTATCGATACGAAGTTTTTAATGTTTTTGAAGAGTTTTATCGTTCCCAAAAGAAAGGCAACCGTATTTGGTACAACTTTCAATACACAGCGGTCAAATTTGACCAATAATTCCCTGCCATAGTCTCTGGCGCGTCTTGCCTCACGTGATCACTCGAGAAACGAGGAGAGGAAATCACAAGGGGACTATTATTGTATACTGAGCTATACATATGATTTTTAACACTTCACTCGATGCATGTAAATTCTAGAGGTTTAAAAGGTCTTAATTTCGGCATCGCAAAAGCGTAGGTTCGATTCCTGCCGAAGGACCTATAGTTGGCTTATTTTTCTATCAACTGTTCCTGGCTTGAATTTGAAGTGTGTATAGTTTTACTCGAAATTAAGAGCCTTTAAACCTCGAGCTATACATATAGTTGTAGCAATGATATAGCTTAAAGAGAGCATGCAAAGCACCCTACAGATTTCTATTTACCGTTAGATGTGTTTCTCTATAAAATTGTATTTCTTTGGTTAAGCCTGAGCGTGTGTTGGGTGGAGAATACAGTATTCGTTCAGAAGTTTGGAGTCTTGGTATATCAGTCTTAGAAATGGCTCTAGGAAGGTTTCCCTACTGTAAGGTAAAAGACAAAAGCCACTAAATTATGATTGTGCTTTTCAAGGTACTCTATATAGATTCGTAACATATTGTGGTAAAGAGCATGCGTAACATCAAGTTTTTATGTATAGTGTACTACTATTACGAGACAATATATATTCCGTGGGTCCTGAACCTTTCGTTTTCTCAATTCGATTAAGACCGTATTGCATCTGAGTGCATCATACATAATACCATCCAGAATTTTGTGTGTAATCTCTTTTTAGGAAAACTCGGAACCAAAAGTCTTTCTGGTACGTTTTGATAAAATACAGCCTGTAAAACTAATACTTTCTCACTCATTCATCACCAAGTCAAATAAACTCAGTTCTGATTTAATCCAGTTTAATATCTTCCATAAAGTTATCATAGCTTGACTGTGTAGAGCCTCTTCCAAAATCTTACACCTTTTGACATTTTTTAGCCAATTGAATTGATGCAGTGCATTGTAAACGAGGTTTGTTAAAAATTTTCTTTTTTCATAGAAATTTAACCAAGTTCCAAATGTCTTCCACTTATTTCAAACTTCAACCATAACCAGATCTTCCACAAATTGTTTGGATATAACAGTCCTCATAGGGGGATAGCAATGACAAATAAAAGAAACAAAAAACTTTTAAAAACAATGTAAAATATATCCTTCAACACAGATCCCCCCCCCCATCCCCCTCTCGTTATTGTCATTTTAAAGGAAGTTTCCTTCAATTGTGGAAGCCCTGTGACCATAACTCGTTTTACGATTCACCCTGTTTCATGACATGTGTTCACTTCTGGCTATGGAGAATTAAAATTTATTTTAAATATTTCGCTAAGAGCCCTCCCAGTTTGCCAGTTGAGAAGTTTTCGCCAGATTTTGTCGCATTTGTCAGCACTTGGTAAGTATCTACTTTGCATATTTTTTCGTTGAATTAATTAATGTGTGTATACGCAATCACGTTATTATTGACATCATCCCTGTCAAAATAGTGAAAGCCCCATTCAGGGCGGACTGACCCATCCGGCATTCCGACAGTGCCTGGGGGCCTTAACAGTCTGTTAGTCTATAGGGGCCTTAACAGTCTGTTAGTCTATAGGGGCCTTAACAGTCTGTTAGTCTATAGGGGCCTTAACAGTCTGTTAGTCTATAGGGGCCTTAACAGTCTGTTAGTCTATAGGGGCCTTAACAGTCTGTTAGTCTATAGGGGCCTTAACAGTCTGTTAGTCTATAGGGGCCTTAACAGTCTGTTAGTCTATAGGGGCCTTAACAGTCTGTTAGTCTATAGGGGCCCATTGAGCTAATGGTACGGGAAACGATTTATAACAACATTTCACAATGCAAATTAAACCCCCAGGTAAGCGAAACTTTATGGGCCTAGGAGCTAAAAATCGTCGTTGAAAAACGTTCTGTGATACACAAGTTTAATAGTGGGGGCTTAAATCAATGCACACACCCTGTCTCACATTTTCGAGCGGTTTGGCATTCGTTTCCATGCCGGAATTGTTTCAAACACCGTCAATTTACAGCAGTGATTGAAGCTAATTTGACATATTAAGCATGTTTTACCTTGGTTGGATCTTGTGGACAAGGCGTCTAAGCAATAATAAAGCGACAAAAACAATTTTGAAAACGCTCGTGTGCACATAGCCTTAATTATTTCATTTTTTATTAGTATGCAGAAGTCGATAAAGTCAAGACCCACACCTGAAGAATTGAAGGCGAGTTTTATACGCTTCTTAAGCCTGGACCTTCCTATAAAGCTATTATTCTCGTAAAAACTCATCCGCTACCAGCGTTCTGCTCGAATTTAAATTATTGTTGAATTTTTAACAACCAAAAAATAAGACGTATCATGTAGTTTTGTATTATTTACAGGACCATCCATTTATTTTACTCAACAACGATGGCAATATAGAAATAGTTTCAATGTGGGTGTGCAGGAAACTAGAGGAAATCCGAGGACGATCGCAAAGCTTAGATAGTCCTAGTCAAAGTGAACCAATGATACATTAGTTACTTGTTGTGAGCAAACAAACTGCGATGATTTGTTTTAAAATGATTCCTGGTTTTTTCAGAAGCCCAAAACAACAATAGCTTGGGAACCGGTTACAATTTCTCAACTGAGCTAGGGTGAAGAGAATTTTGAAAAAAAAAATTTTGAAATATCTTATTCTTTATTATAATTTTGACATAATTTTAAGAGCTCCTTTAGTAATAGAAACTAAATTTTAAAAGCTCTTTAAGTAATAGAAAATAATAGAAACTAAATTTTTATCGCCCATACCCTTTAAAGGGTGAAAATATACCCCACAAAATCTACCCTTTGAAAGCAAACAATGTTGACAGAGGACCGTATTGATGCAACTCATTGTCGGTCATTTCATGGATTATTTCTGAAAATATTGTAAGAGTTCAACTTTGTTTTAATTACTCTACTTTATAATTCAAGTCTTAAAAGGTGTATATCGTTATTTTTTTATTAACATGCACCTTGCTTTATCCAACCCAATACATGTAATATTAGTAGTGACTGGTCCTTTAGCGCGTCTGTAAAAATAAGATGTTTTAATTTTTCTTATTTATAACTGATTATTAATTAATATAAACATATAATGTATTCAATTAATTATACGTGAAATGAATAATAATGAAAATAATACTGAATTTTGTAGTTTCTATCTGGCGCCTCAAATGCTTTTAACAGTCCGTTGATGTGAATTAGTGGGGTAACCCTTTTCGCAATTTTAAATCTCAGGATTTGGAGTTCGCCAAAGATCACAGTGGTTGTGGGTTTTTAACAATTTATTTGAAATTTTGAATTATTTCTCGTTTCCCCTCTCTTTTACACAATCTCCCCTTTGACCCTTTCACGTTTTCTTATTTCTATATATCATATATGTAAAGGAGTAATGGTGGCTATGACAGGTTAATGGTTTGCGTAGATCAAATTATCCACGAATATCCAGCAAAGCTAAAATATATCCCAATTTTTCCCCATGTGGAATAGATTTTTTACAAAAATATAAATGCATTTCATTTTCGTATTCGATTTGTCGGATATCTGTGCGTATTGCGTAGTCAGGAAGTTCGTAGTAATACAAAACGATAGAATTTCGATTTAGAAATAAAGATTCTGTTTTCACGGACACTTAATTTCACAACCAGAGTAATCTTCGAGTGCTATTAAATCAGGAATCCATAAGATGGCAGAGAAAGAGGAGTCTGTGACGAGACGTTCTAAAAGTTTGAACAAAAAAAATTTCGACGAGAGACCTACCAGTTTTGAACTGGAAACGGATTTTACGAACACAGAGACTAAATTGGTCGTTTTAGACTTCCTTTCTTCACAACCAATTGAACATTTGACAGCGAGAAACTCGAAGACGAAAAGAGTTTCGTTTTCGAAAGGAGAAGATCCCAGCTATTCAAGCGAAAGAAGAAAGTCGCTTAGTAAAAGCTCTAGTGATGTTTCATCTCAAGAAGCATATCGTAATCGTTATGTAAAGCTAGCAAAATCTGGCAAAACATTGAGAAAGCAATATTCGTTACGTTTAAAAAGAGACTTAGATGAATATCTCAAGATTCGGGGTAAATCAATGGATGATTTGTCTGATTCATTCAGGAGTGGTGCCACAAATGAGGGTGAAGTTGAATACCTTCATCAGAGGTCTTACACTGAGGGAGAAGCCTATTATAGGTTACGATCTAGATCCCCCCTAAGGAATGAGGGTGATGATGATGAGGGTGATGATATAGCAAAGCCACGTAGAAAAATATCAACCGAACTAAAGGAAGGCATAATTAAGTTTGATCCTGAAACATTACATCATGTTGTCAAGACAACAGAAAGTACAAGTGAAGATGTTATGTATGTATATTTTTTGTTTATTGAATTGTTTATTAATGCAAATATTGGAAACCATAATAACTCATTTTAGGTACAAAAATCGTCCAGGAAATTTAGACCTTCCCGCACACCAAGAAAGGAGATTATCCCCTGTTCTCTCACCAGAAAGTCAGGTTGCTGCTCGACTTGAACTAATATCACAAGAAATACTAACACAGTACCCAGACCTTTTTAATGAGCAAATTTCACGAGTAAGTTTGCAGGACTTGACATATGAGAAATTCGCATCAGTTGCTCGCAAGGTTATTGAGAAACACCCAGGAGGATGGACAAGAATTGCCCTGGTTTGCTATTTTGCAAGAGAGCTAGCGTTAGAAGATGAGTCGACAGATGAACAGTTGGATAATTTGGTCAGTTTTAGTTCAAGGTTCATCTCAGAAACAAGTGCAGAGTGGATAGCCAGCCAAGGTGGATGGGTATGTTGATAATTAAATAATTCATATGGGTACACTGTTTATTCAGGGGAAAAATCTTTTTACTACTCAAAAATATGACAATTACTTCAGAACAATATTCTTAACATAACATTCTTATAATAATATTCTTGAAATTTTGATGCCGGTAACATTAAAGTAAACAATTCAACATTTTAACATTGAAATTTTTGTTTACATTTTTTTGGTAGTTCCAGGTAACTTCCAAATTTATTGTGATTTAAATATATGTGATTTAAATGTTTGTATAAAGTTATGCATATTTTTGTAGGGAGCTCTGGACCTTGATGATTCTGAATATCTAAGCCCTTCAAGAGTACGAGAGAAGCTAAAGGAACAGCCAGATATGATTGATGGTTTGATATATGGTCAAGCTAGTTCCAGATGGTTGAACTACTTGAAATATGGTGTGGCTGCTTTAGCAGTCGGAGTGACTGTAGCATATAATGTGGCTAAATGATATGCTGTTGCATTTGTTTGTACCTTTAATTGTACATAATGGTTAAACCTTTGCTCAGATCCTGTGAAGCATGATTACCATGAATTTTAGACAATTGCCTGAACATTGACACTGAAAATTTTACTGCTATATGATATTCATTCAGTCCAATTTTGATAATATATGAGCTTTAATATCTTATATTTTATCTTGTGTTGAACAGACAATAACGTGACATATTTGATTGCTATGTTTCTACTTATGTATTGTAATGTGCTTCACAAAACTGTGGTGCAACAGTTCACAGAGTAGAGCAATTTATGGGTTGAAAGCAAAAATTGGGGGTTAGCATCAGGGCATGCATATTTCTATATTCTGCTCTGTCTTACAGATTTTGACACCATCCCAAATATCAGTCATTTAGTTTTAAATTTTAATGGATTAGTATTATAGTAAGGACCAGGTTTGGGATTATAAACCACCCCAAAATTTTGCTTAAAAATTGAATTTTTAGAAAATACCAAAGTTGAGTTTTTATATATTTATATATATGTAGATAAGTTCCAATATAACCAAGGAGCAGCGTGGCAGCGTCTTCAAACAACTTTATATATATGCCCTGTCAGATCTATTTTATATATATGCCCTGTCAGATCTGTTCAGTGTGTTGAGTAATCCTAAACTCTGACCAGTGTTGCCAAGTCAGTTTTCCTAAAAATCCCAATATAGCTCCCAAAAAATCCCAAGATTCCCTATTTTCCCCACAAAAAATCCCAAGATTTTTTTTCATTAGTTCTCAGGTCCCCTCATCAGGCGAAGTGTTCAGCCATGCGCTGACCGAAGCCTGGCACTACCCTAGAAGTATCATAATTACGATTAGTAGTCGATTACCATAACAATCGATCACATTTTAAAACAATCAATACCATGCATGCTTGCTTGCTTCGACATCGCGTTTGAAAACGTTTAGAAAATATTTTTAAAAAAGCAAGAAATCAAAAATGTCAATCAAATCTTACAGATGAGCCCGTAGTGCATGTGTACGAAATACTTGGTCTTGTATAATCGATAGGAAGAAACCTTCTCACTGATCTCAGCGCTTAACTGCTGTATACTCTGTATGGTATATTAAAATATTTAGTGAATATCAGTTATACTGAGCAAGCAGATTAATCAGTATTACAACTATCATTATTATAACATTATCTTGTCTTTATTCTAAAAAATCCCAAGAAAAATCCCAAGGTCTTATTAAAAAAATAAAAATCCCAAGAAAATCCCAACAGCCCCAAAAAATCCCAAGATCTTGGGATAAAATCCCAAGGTTGGCAACACTGACTCTGACCCTATCCCTTACTGAACCATTGCCTGACTTCAAGAGTATCCGATTGGTAGGAAATCGGGTTAGATTTAGGCGGGATTAACCATAATCAACCATAAACATAATCTAAGACCTAATTCCAACCCTTGCATAATCTTAACGCATAAGGATTAAATTCGTGCATTTAGGATTTCATTTACTGAACTTGGAATTACATGTATCACCGGAAATCGATCCGAAGCCAAACGAAATCCTATATCCCTTAGCTTCACAGAAGAAGACCCTGGGAACGAGGTTGATATGGGTTTATATCCCTTCTGTCTCCTCATCACGCGGCAAAAAAGATTCACAAGAATCCCCTTTCCACGCGTGGCACCACGCAAACCATATGACGGAAACCAACACAACGCAAACGACAAAATTAATTTTTTTCCGAGCAGGAAACAACCAACACTCATTGCAATTGTTTGTATAGGAAAATATTGTTTTTACTCTCCGAATATAACCATAGTGAGGGTTCGTTTTGAGGCAGGAGGCTGGTAGTCACACGGCACAGTCCGTTTTATACAGATACAGTCGCAGAATCTTAAATCATATTTATAAAAAATGGCTGGTGTGCAATTGGCAAGACGTTCGATAAGTAAAGCTGACGCCGAAAGGCAGTTCGATCTACTATTTGATGAATATCTGAAGGATGGCAATTCTGATTCTGGTTTTGATGGGGAAACTCAGCGAGAAGCTGGTAGCGCCGGTAAGTTAGTTACTGATATATACATGAACAGGAATTACAAGTCCACTACAACGGATTCAAATATGAACCTGGATAAGTTATTTATATATTTAGATATATGTCGTGCGTTTATCTATAATAAAGTTGAAGTATTTTATCACTGAAAAATTGTAGTAATTACTAATTAGTCTACATGTCATACATATATAGTTTCTTAAATTTCAACATCTGAAGCAAAAAATTCCAGGAACTTGTGAGGGCTGGTCTCACAGGGGGTGTGAGGGCTGAGGCACACCTAACTCATGTAGACTAGGTTCATGTCCATACAGTTAGTAAGACAATAATGACATGTTATGAAAATCTGTCAATTAATATCAATCATATTAATCAATCATCTGATGAACAAGGTGTCCCAAGGCCCCAGGCCATACTTCAGTTTGTGAATTGTTATTACATAATTAAAATCTAACATCATATCCTTTTTGCCTCCATGGTCCATCAATCTAACCATTCTTGTTTGCTGCAATAATGAGTGATTTGCAAATTGAGGTGAGGGTAGACATCTTAATGTCTTCCTAATTTGCTTCAGGTGAAGAGGCAGATGAAGTTTATATCCCAGGGGAACAAAATGAGCGGCGTGAACAGCAAAAAACCATCCGTGAAGTTGCTCATGTTTTACAATCACTAGGAGATCAATATCAAAAAAGATTTGGTGCTGGCCTAACTGTAAGTTTTTTTGGTGGATAAGTACTCTTTTTATACCTTTTTTTAGAATTTTTTTATGATCAATATATTTTTCTTTTGATAAATTTAGAAGTCTGGTTTTATTTTAACTGCTTTATTCAAAGATCAGGCAAGTGCACTTGAATATAATACTTTCAAGAATACTGTTGAAAGTCTAACAACCACAGAGAGAAGTACAGCAGACTTTGTCTTCATGATGTGCTTAACTCGTGATGTGGTCAAGCATGTTGGAGATTTTGCAGGAAAAGCAAAATCATTTTTCAGGAGATTTATTGGACAGAGTTACATTCAAAAGATAACCGAGGCTGGTGGTGTGGTAAGTTTGCAATATGTAATCAGTAACCTTGTGGAAATATAGTACAATTAACCAGCTTGGAAATGTAGTGCAACCAGATTGCATCAAGTAATCTTGAGTAACTGATTATTGACCGAGTAGGAGGTCTGATAGTGCACAGTAAAGACCAAGCAAGTGAGGTCAATTTAATTAAATCTGTTAAAAAAAGGCTGAACTGCATGAGACATCCGGGATACTGATCCAGATTTGTCAACCAATCGGAATAGAGGATTTTGAAAAGCCATATATTAATATTGTTTATCCCACCCCCACCATGCCACATTATATAATTACTTTCACTGCCAGTATATGTGTTTCTGTTTGGAACAGATTTGTCTTCACTTTCTTTTCCCAATCAATGAAAATGCCCAATGACTCAGCAATGCAGTCATTAGACTTCTCGTGATTAGAAAGTTATTAATGTGTATGTCATTTCTAATCTTTTGTTTCATTCTAGAAAGAATATGTGGAGGAGTAGTAGTGATAAAATGATTATCTATTTTAGTGGTCTCTTTATCATAATGCTTCACGCACACTCTCAAATTAATTTAATTCTAATGATTCAATCAATTTTGTAAATTTACGCATTTTTATATAGTTTTTTAAAGTATGTGTGCAGTGTATTACTGAGTGGGACATGAAAATAGATGTAGTCATGCAGTTCAATATTGGTGATCTGTTCAGTGTTGTGATTGAGTAGATTTTCTTTAATGAACTGCAGAAATTGTCGCTAAAATTCAACAAAGAAAATACCGACCAGAAATAGCTTTCTCATGATTAAGTTGCATTATACAGACTATACATAATATGACAGAGGACTGGCTTTATGTTTTTCATATCCCTTAGGCACACATTTCTTACAGTGTTTCATAACATGAAAATGATGAAATGCACATGCTTGTTATACATACATTTCACAACAAATGTATTTAAAATAAATTTATTGTAATGAATGTTGAATATTCGAATGCTCTTTGTGACTTATTAATTAGTGGATCTCCACTAATTTATTAATTAGGTCACAGGTTTTTTAATTCAGGCCATTTCATTTGCCTGTCTGGTATATATGGCATTATATATATGCTTCCATCATATGTAGTCGTTTTCTTTGTTAGTTCCACATTTGTTGCTGGTGCTTCTTAGGTTCATGAGACCATTGAGATGAAATTGACGAAAATTCAGGACAATATATTATGCTAAAAAGACACACCTAATATATATATAAAAAAAGGTGCAGGCAACGACAACACAAATAATATGCGCAAGAATAGTCTCCTGTCTGTAGAAATTCATAAAAACCTTCAACATGACCACTATGTTTATATAGAAATAGAATCTTAAACAGACAATATATACGGGTTTTATTTTGAATAGCGCGCAGCGCGGATCAAATTTCCTCTATAAGACCACAGATAAGACTATAAAGCGTCTTGCTACTGGGTTTCCATGGTGACAACCAAGCATAAACGTTAACGTTGGCGGGTAGTTTTGGAATACTTGAAGATGGCTGACATATCTAGTGGGTAAGCGAAGTGCATTTTTCTTGTTTTTTGTCGCTTTAAAACACACGTATGTGTTTAGAACACAGCGGTCAAATTAAATTAATTTAGAGTGTAATGTTATAGGGTTTTTTTTGCCTGATTTGGCACTAAATAATGACTAACATTAAAGCCTTGAAAATAGATTGATAGACTAAAGATGAGGGACATTGGCACATTGTAGATATTGTATGGTTGTACGAACATGTATTTTCACGTAAAATACTTCAAATTCTTGCTTTTCGAATGCGATTAAAAAGGAAACATTCTCGTATAAACTTTAGGAATCGTATATGAAAATGTCAGCCTGAGCGCAATAATATTGTTTATACCATGACCTTAAGTAGGTACCTGTACATGCCCTATCAAAATTCAAAACAGCAGATGAAAGTCATCAGACGCTTAAATATAACACGCATTTGGGAGTCTTGGGTAAAAACCTTAAAGTAGTGTGTTCTTAGATTCAGAAGCCATGCAACTAATGCAAGCATAGGATCTTTATATAAACATATTAAAAGTCATTGGCATACTGTTTGAATATATACGTTGCTTGGGTTTTTCCTGACCAGTCAATGCCAAGGATTATAAGCCATATTGCTATTGTCTTTAAGACCTGTTTCCTCAGATCCAATTCACCTCTGACGTATAAGTCTGTATTGTGAAGAAGTACTGCATTAGCTACATGTAACATCCACCAGAAGCAAAATGGATCAGACAAAATTGGATTGTGTGAACTGACCTTTAGGTCGTTGATATTTAAACTAAACAGAGCTTAATAGTGAATTGTCAATGTATGTAAATGAACTGCGTACATGAAATACTGTATATGCATCAAGGGTTGGGAGGGATTCACTTTCTGAAGAATTAATTTCAATTCATAATAATTAAGTCAGTATATTAATACTGTGTGGAGGTTTCTGAAATGACTTGATTCCTTATTTTAAAATATTTTAAGATGTATGCCCCATTCTAGGCTATTGTTTCACAACCAAAAGATACACAAAAACCATTGAAATCTATAACTTGTTTTTAAACATTTAAGCAAAACAATCAAAGCTCAATGTTCTGACAGTTAAATGTTAAAAAAAAAATCATATGGATAGTTTTTTCTATTAGGGTCTTACCATTGGCAAACAGAAGTGATCCATTGGCTTATTGACTTGTTTCACTGGGTTTTTTTAATGTTTTGTTGTTTGTGAAGGTTTATCTTTCTTTTTAATTTATAAGTTCCATGGAATTTAAGCTTAATTCTCAGTGAGATAACTAATCGAAAAGTGATAAAACTAACTTCATAAAGTTAAAAACTAACTTCACAGGTGTAAAAACACCTGTCTTGAAAATGGACTAAAACAATTATATATTTCATTTATTCAAAAATCTTTGCAAAGTTGGAAAGAATAGATTTTTCACTGTTTAAAAGATTTTGGTATTTCACTGTCCAATCGCAGTTTATGTCACTTTGAAAAGTTTTCAATGTTGAGGGCAACGTACCTCGTTCCCAGGGTCTTCTGTGTTCAAGGCGCAATGAGATTTGGAGGAGGATATGTATTTGAGAACTTTTTTAAGAACTGGCCTAGTTTTACATTAATACGTTTTATGGTCAGCACTTACTGACCAACAGAGTGTGAATTAGCAGCAAAATGTCATTCAGTTTAACAAGAAACATTTTTTTAACTTAGCCACATCTTACCCTATTTTTTTTGACTAGCTAAACAACATGAAGTTCTTGTCAGTCAATTTAAATTGTGCCAACTTGCAAAATTTTAAATCTTTGTCGAAATTTTCCCAAAACTCGTTCCAATCTTACCACCTCCCCCAAATAATGTTCGAGCTCGAGCTTCGTGACTTCACTTCCAAAAAGTGGTAATTACAAGAAAACACTTTCATGTTTTTTGTGTTCTTATTTGTATACGTGTGCGGGGTTTGGGTTTGGGTTTGCCTTGTTTGGATCTTGAGTTTGTTGCCAAGCTGATATCCTACTCGTTTATTAATTATAAGATTGTATATGAAGAGTAATTTCTATTATACTACGTATTTTTGTGTTGTTTTGTGTGGTTCTATCCTTTGTTAGTGTATTTTGTTTTATTAGCCGGTGTTCTAAACTTTACTGAGTTTAATTAAATGGATATAGCTTTCAGCGTAGACTATAATTTAAGCCCTGCCTTTTACATCTGTCGTATTATGCAGACAGAGAGTCTGAGACAGTCTTTTTGAGAGGGCTTTTTCCAGATTCAGTCGCAACGCGAATATTTTTGGCTTTTTCACTCAATTCAAAAGTGTCGATCGAGCCCCACGCATTTCATTCACACGTACCTATAATGAGTTTTTAATTATTTATCTAACACGAGTGGGCAGCGATATTTTTCAGTGTTTATCAGTCCTTGGTTGACCAAAATAATACTAGCTGTGTCTGAGTATAATGCATATCTCGTTAATATACTAGTTTAGTTTCGTTCAAATACACTACAACACCCCACTTCATCGTATTCCTAGTTTGTATATTACATTTTAAATAAAACTGATGAAACCAACTTTCATTCGGATTAGTTTAATCTTACAATGTTTTCATTTACAATTCACAATTGTGTCCAACGTTCCAAATTTGTTTTTATGTATTTTTAATTACTCGGTCAAAATCGGCAATAACTTTTTAATAATTACTTCATGAACATAGACAATTAACCGTTTCGAAGTCGTTAATTTTCGTCATTTTTCGCGAACTTAAAAGACATGAGAATAGCTGAATTATATAAATATTGATACATTTATGCAAAATTCGTATATTCTCGAGCATATAAATGAGCTACGGCTTGTTTTAAGTCGACGTTTTCTGTTTGAGATTTCGTTGTATTTTTTTTGCGAGGAATTATGAATTATTGAAACAAATTACAGTTTATTAAATATTTATGACATATACACAGGATCATTACGTGTTTTCATTTTCAATATTGTAATTTCGATTTCCAAAATCAAAGCGTTTTTTAAAAGAGGTGGGCAAAAGTTTAAACGCTTTAGTCCGAAAAAGAAGTTACGAAGTGTAGGCCAGTTTTTTAGGCGGGAAATTATATTAACATGACGGGAAAAGAGAATGAGAATTCCGAATTTCGGAGGTAGTATACAAAATAATAGATAGTTTGACAATTAGTATGTATATTATGCCCTTTTTGATGATCGTTTAACATTTTTTTAATGTTAAACATCATCAACTGCTTATAACGTTTGAGAAATTCTAAATTTCTAAATATCCGGGGAGTAATGGCATAGAATTAATCGTCCTGACATAGACACTGCATGCATGCCGTAGGTCTAAAATGGAAGTTCTAAGGGTTAATTTGAGAAAACAATGAGAAGATAACGGTTTATATATGTCAGTCATATTTTCAATTGAGTCATTAGGGCCTTTTATAAAATATATCGTATCGTCTGTTGCGAATCCATTCGTATTAATAGTCATAGTGAAGTCTAGTATTGCCAAGTCGCTTATTTTCGGACAAAAAGTTTGTGTAAAATTTGGCGAGTACAAATAGTGTCGATAAAAGAATAGCAATATATTTGTTTATTTCAACGAATAATCCGATTCATTACAAGCATGTGCACGCGTTGCTTTGTATTTTATCAAACTTATCACCTCGGCTCAGAAGCAATATCATCTTAAGTTACGAATTGTCTTAAAATTGCTTACGTATAGTGTGCTTAAAAAGCTTATGTCATCAGTTTGCGAGGATATTTGAATTAGTTTGCGAGGATAGTTTGAATTAATGAGTTATTCACGTTTTCTGGGAGGGGCCAAAACAATTAGTTTCGCGATCAAAACAGTACACTTTTGCCTATAATTGTAACTAAAATTTGTAGCTTTGTTATGGAGTTTAAGATAAACAGACATGGTAGGTATAGACATCTTATTGCTCAAGAATAGATTTACAATTGAAATAATTCCCCTAAAATCCGCTATAATAGATCAGTTGATTGAAAAATAAAATAATAATTATAATTGCACTTTTCAAACCACGGATATTTTCATAATTTTGGATGTAAGGTAATTTCGTAAGGTAACTTGGATGGGAGCGTCGAAAGTTTTTCTGCAAAGATAGAGCCTTCATGTTAACGTTTACCTGCATGAAGTGTATTGATTATGTATTTATTGTACAGTATACTGTTTAAAGTTGCGCAGTACTGCTTTGAATGCCCCCCCCCCATAATTTAAGCCCGAAAAAAGATGTAAACTTCTGCGTATGGTGTGAAAATTGCATTAATCCCCCCCCCCAAAAAAAAGAAAAGGCTCGTGGGCCCTGTTAAGGACCGGGGAGTGGACTTAATGGCAATCGCTAAAAATGGTTCCATTCAGAGCCTGAATCGCCCTGTACTGGCTGGTTTGACTAGATTAGAAATGGATTTACTTACGGAGCTCTGCAAACCTAAGCACCACACTCTAACTTAGAAAAAATTAAATGGGGCCAGGGGCGTACATTCAATTACCCTAAAGCTAATGCTTTACATCAGCCGTTGCCATTCACTCTTCCCCCCTCCTGCAAAATTGCATCCATTTCTTCCGCCGCAAATATTTGTTTAACACTGGTGAATCTAACTTCAGAAGATTAACGTATCTTTGTGTTTGTTGAATTGTTTCAATGCAATGATGACATATGTCCGTTCTTGTTTTATAGTTTTGCAAGTAAGATTATGAATGGCGCAATAGCTGGAACTATTGGCGTCACTTCAACATTTCCACTGGATCTTGCCAAGACTAGGCTCCAGAACCAACACAATGGTTCAAAAAGAATTTATAAGAACTTGTAAGTGAGTGGTATTTTAGGGAAGGTTACGCATGCATGTGAAAGTTTGAAGCCATGCTTTTATCACCCAATCGGCGAGCTTTGTCTGCTGTATTCACTGATGAATAAAATCCGTTGTTTCATGTATTTGAAGTATTGTCCTCCCTTAATGACTACATGCAGACCAAGGTCGGTGAGTAATGATGACCAGAAACCCACCCGCAATCCCACTGCTGTCAGTGCTTGCATCTAATAGGTGGTTTGCAATTGCCGCTATCTTGGTTGATTTTTCAAAAAATGTGAAAAAATATTTTTTTTCGTCGTTGCTGTATTTTAATACCCGCCCAATAATACGACACAGATGATAAGCAGTGGCAAAATAAACAAGGAAAAAGTAAATCAACGCAGTTTATTCACTTGAAAAGCAGAAGTAAACTTTGTAGAATCAACCAAGATGGCGCCTAATGGAGCATCTTATGAGGCACGTCATATGCAAACCAAGAATTAGAATAAGCAATTATGCATTTTTTTGAACAAACACATTCACCAGTCTCGTCTCTAGCACAGTTGTGTCTCTAGACTCCCCCTACGCGCGTGTTTCGAACATGCCAGTTGATTGTTCCAATGAGTGAAAAAGAGCCTTAACTTATTAATGTGTCGATATGTGGTCTTATTTCATATCGTGTTTTTCTAAATAATTCTACTCCTCATTCAGTTTTATAGCACAAGTCAATCTCTGAATAGCTCTGTAACTCGTGTTTAAGATATCTCATCTTATGATCTTTCAGAGTTGATTGTCTGGCAAAAGTGTGCAGAATAGAAGGCGTAAAGGGATGTTATAGAGGTAAATAACATCTCCACATACCGCAATTGTCACTTCACGGTCTCTAGGTCTCATGAAAACCCTGGTCCATAGTCTTGGTCAAGTGGGATGACCGGGATTTAAAGGCAATATATTTCCATAATCCAGAATTTTTTCTGACCAAAGCTTCGCCCTTGGTCCTTAGTGCTAATTTAATCTGCCTCGATTAATGGTTATACTCTGATTTAAAAACAGCCCATGCTCTGCATACCGTTCTGTTTGGAAAAGTTTTATCCTTCCTTAAACAGAAAAGAAAAAACGTTAGCTGTTAAGTAATTCTTAGGAGTCCATCGATCGTCATTTTCTGCTCTGTGAATGAGCTTCAGAAATCTACCAAGTTCTCTTAAAATTATTGTTTCTTGACGTTCACTGAATTTCCTTTTGAGGATTGTTGGTTAATGTTCTGCTTGTGAACCCGGAGAAAGCAATCAAGCTTGCTGTCAACGACCAAGCAAGACAAATCATGGGGGGTAAAAGGTAATGCATTTTTTCCTGTGGTTGACCTCCGTCTGCTGAACCCTGCTGCACGCGATCGTGCTTAAATCGAGACTTCAAATAGGATATTAAACAATGTTTTATTTTGAAACTCATTCATTTGATTTCTGATTGTTTACAGTAAAACTTTACCTCTACATTGCGAAATGTTAGCAGGGGCTGTCGCTGGACTTTGCCAAGTAAGTTTGTACCTAATCGTGACGTCCATATATGTGTTGTATCATATAGATGTATATAGTTGTTTTATATATATGCTGATTCAAAACTAATTCTTAGGTAATTATTACAACACCAATGGAGATGTTAAAGATACAAATGCAAGTTTCTGGAAAAACAGGTACAAAAAATACCTAAGGTACCTTAAGAGTGTATAAGGTGTATAAGATTTGATGTTGTATGAACCCTTAATAATATCTAACATAGTCCTGACAGAACGCGAAAGTCCTCGAAAATCGAATAGATAGTTCTTTCAAATAGTTGCCAATGCTAATGGTTTGTTGTCAACTCAATTTGTACAAGTTCTTGAATTCTTGAAAACAGCCTTGAAAGTCCCTAAATTCCATCCTCATAGGAATTTCTGAAGTACATACGGGCAATGTCTAACCAGTAAACTGCATGTTTTGTAGCTGTCAAGTCTATCGTTCCAAACACCGTGAAGCCTCTGTTGACAGCCAAGCTGCATACTGCTGCAAAGAAAAGCAATGTCTTCACAACAAGAGCTAATATCTCTGCCTTGTCTTTGACCAGAGATCTATTGCAGACGAAAGGAATTACAGGAATATACCGCGGCTTGGGGGCTACACTGTTAAGGTAAGGTGCATGGCGAGGTGTGGAGCGAGATGTTCTGAGAAGAGGTCTTATTTAAGATGACCATATATGAACGTAATCCTCCTCCGTTTAGGGACATACCTTTTTCCTGCCTTCATTTTACAATCTATTCTCATCTCAACTTCTTGGTAAGTAACCTAGAGATCTTTCCACCTAATGGTCAGACAAGAAAATTCAAGTCTCTGCAATTATGAAAAACTTGTCTGAGATTTGTAGTTTAGTGAAATCTTTTTTTATTGTTGAGCTTTTCAAGTTGTTGAGCTTTTCAAGCGGTTTTAATAATTCCATGCTTAAAATCCCGAAGTAAATATAAGGTCTAAACCCTAAATCTATACAGATTGAAGGTTGGTATTAAGGTTGGCATGGAATTACTCATACCAACTGTGTATGGGCCACCGTTTCAGTTTTATGAATGGTCTTCCACTCACAGTAGATGCCATCTCATATTTTAAAAACGGGATAAGTAAATTTAACTCTATAAACTTGGCAGGGTTATGGTCCGAATGGTGAAAAATCTAGCACCTTACACTCCTGCGCCTCCGGTCTAGCCTCCGCACTGATCAGCGCCTTAGCCGTTACACCATGTGACGTCATAAAAACAAGACTTCAAGTCCTTCCCAGCGGGTATAGCGAACCTAGATACCTGGGAATCCGAGACTGCGCTACACAGATATACAAACACGAGGGGCTTGGATCCTTCTTTAAGGGGGCTGTGCCACGTATAATGGTTATAGCCCCTTTATTTGGCATCGCGCAAGCTGTTTACAACTTTGAAGTCTCCCAAAGGTTGATCGAAGTCTACAAATCATACTGAGGGAATACAAATTCAAATGGGTATTTATTTAACCGTCGGGGGCGGTTGTACGGAAACTGGATAACGCAAGCAACCTTAACAAGCGGATCTCTTCAACTGTTGTAAAAATACTTCAAAAACAATAAAACAACGAAACTAACAGATAATAAAGAAACATTCTTTCTCAGCTTTCGTACAACCGATCCCTGGGTCGTTTGGGTGGGATTTTTTTACTAGGGTAACGGGCAGTGTTATCTTTATTTATAGTCAATGTAGCAATAAAAAAGTTACCTTAAATTTTCGGGGAAGGAGAATACTGCCCTTTCTGCGGCCCTGTTTACTACATTAACTGACAAACTTGCATACTGTCAAGAGATGTACTCGTGTACAGTCAATTCATAAAAGATTGTCGCTTGAAAATCGTCTTAAACATGCGGTGCACACGAATGATGGTTGGCAATCTATTTTGAACCTAAATTGGATTAATTAATTAGCGTCGTTAACTAATCGTTCAAAATCACGTAAGCATGGTTATTTTCTCCTCCGTAATATAACTAATCTATCCTATCATGCATTGCTTGCCCGATGTGTCTGGTTTTCAGGATAACACTTTTTGAATTCACTGTACACCGCGTTAACTATTATTTCACTGATTTTTGAGCCCCATTTACACTACACTCGATTTTTTGGTACGGCACGGCTAAAATTGGCACCCGTGCCCAATTTTACTAGTGCTCATGCTACCAAAACAAAGGCCGAGCACAGATGAAATGGGCACGGGTACCCATTTTAGCCTTGCCGTACCAAAAAATCGAGTGTAGTGTAAATGGGGCTTTGATGTCATTTTCATCTACGTAATGATGCCATCAAAATAGGGCCCAGATTCACACCTCCTTAGTCAAAGCGATGCCTGAATAGATATTTTAAAAGGTTTTACAATGACAATAGGGACCCTTAAGATACACCAAATCTACGACACGGACGTGACATGAAATCAGCCGGTAGTGTTAGGAACCCATTTTTAATTAGTTTTACATATAGCTCTGGCCTTGTTTTACTAAAAGGAGTCCATAATTTTGTGAAACTGTGGAAATGAAGACAGTATTACTTCACGTCCGCGTCGTAGATTTGGTGTATCTTAAGGTCCCTAATAATATATTTTAACATGATGCATGTTCTAACTCAGAGATAGGGTGTTGGACCCAGTTAGACCTAGTCAGACATAAACCAACACCGTTCACATGTGAATATTTTGATATATAATTTTTTGAACAGTTAATATACGGTAGGAGGAAGTTCATTATCGAAAAAATTTTCGTGTTGCCCGGGCAACATTGTTTCCAATGACAAGTTGAACTATGCAATGCAAGTGTAAAATAGAGTATCGATCATTTGCGGAGATATTCAGAAAACTACCTTTTTCTACAAAATACGACATGTTATTCTAACAGTTTATAAAATTTACATTTTCAAGTTCAAAAAAACCTTGATAGAACGCCTGTATTTTACTTCATCTCACCATGGGAGTCGGTACCGATCCGTCAAAAAATCTGTTGGTTTATATTCATAGAACTTGGAACATTTGATTGAGTTCAGTGCAAGGAGGCGTATGCGTCTCCCCCTGTCTCCCCCACGTACGCCACTCATGCTTTGTTCAAGTCTGGGCTTTTGTTTGCAATACACAAGTATACGATGACAGTTGAGATTTATGGATTTGCATGTGGTTTGAAGCCTTGTGGATTTAGTGGCCCCACCTTAAAAAGGTGAAGTGGGTTTAAAATACAGGCGGTAGTGATAATTATAATCAAAAAGTGAATAATTTGCTTGAGATTTTTGCTACCGAAATCGTAAAACATCTTACACAAAAAATGATAAATTCTATCCAGTTGCTCAAGAATCCCCGAATTTCATTAGGTATAATGTTGTTTACTGAAAATATTTTTTAAAAAGGTTGTGTTTTGTTACATACTAAGGCTGGTTACTATACATATAAATCATGTATATATTGTAAAATTATTTTGCTACCTAAATGTTGGAAATTATTTATGCAGTTTATGTAGGCAAAGAAAAGGTATTTATTTTAATTCAATGTTTAATAATGTTCAATTCCCCTGAAATTTTGGTTTAGATTTATTGTATTATATTGGGTATGAAGTTGTATCATTCATTTTGTCTTATAAATAGAGTTTATTTGAATAAAATTATTGGTTAATTTTAAACGAATGCACGTGTTTTAATGCGTTTTAAATTTCATATGGGCCGGAAGGAGGATAACCCCCCAGACAATTTCCTCCTGATAGCAAATCATATCTGTTGATCAAATTTGCTTCATCGTAGGTACTTAGCTAATACTTATAATACTAACCTTAAAATAGGTCATTAGAATTCCAGCTGTTATGATGGATAATAGGGGGCACATAGCATTAATGACATCAAATATTGCACCTCTCCCCCCGTCCCCAATAGACCTTGCATTATAGACTACTTTCTTCTCCACGCAAGGAAATGCAATCGAATCACCACAGCTTAAACTGAGAGCGTACTGAAATTAGTAAAAATGCAAAAATGGTAACAATTTACGTTTGTCGTAAAAAGGTATACAAATTTGCAAACTTTGAAAGGCTATATTTTCCACATTTTACAACATTTCGCAGCCAAACTTTGCGTTTCTACTAATTTCAGTACTCTCTTTTCAGCTGTGGTGATTTGATTGCATTTCCTTGCATCGATCAAAAAGTAGTCTATAATGCAAAAGGTCTATTATTCCCCCTATCCCAGATTTTACCGCTGTCCCTAAGCTATTATAATTATTAGTAACTGAACCGTTTAAGTCCGCCGCACACGAGTGCTATCAGCTGAGCTAACGACCTCGCGAGCCACACGAGGTCTTTAACTCAGCTGCTAATAGGCAGCTCTCGTGTGCGGCGGGCTTTAGATTATTGAGCAACTAAACTTCGTGTTAGACGCCGTTCACGAATCAATGTGTCAATGTTGGGGTGTAAATGGTGGGTGTTACGCGATGCGAGGTCACAAAACGTCACACTTAAATAGGGCTAGGGGGTAAGACCATGTGCCACACGAGAGCTATTTGCCGAGCTAAAGACCTCGCGTGGCTGTTAGCTCAGCAAGTTACTCTCGTGTGCGGATAGTTTTTCGTGAGGAATTCGCCTCGAGAGGCAAGTTTCTCACATGCGCGGATGGTTTTCGCGGCTGAGCTAACTGGTAACTGCCTCGCGAGGTCGTTAGCTCAGCTGATAGCCCTCGTGTGCGGCGGGTTTATGAATGGCCTTGGGCGTTGGTGAAAATTATCCCGAAGAAACAAATGAACTTTCGATTATTTCCAGCACAATCATTTAAATATTTCATTTTCGGGTGATGGCAAGCAACTTTATTACAATGTTTATATAATTTGTGTTTTAATTATCCCATAACATATTGAGATTGTTCTGTATTCTGGAAGACACGTTATTTTAATCGGTGAATTTTCGCGATGGATTCTTGCCAAACAGACGCTCTCGGATTTCAGGCAGCATCTAGTAATAATAGAATGGTACATTCAGGAATTTATGGTGGAAATATGGTGTTTGTTTGCACGATGCCACGATTGCACGATATAATTGAGACAGAATTAAGCTCTCAAGTCTCAATCACTCAATCAAGTAGAAATAGCGGCATGATACAGTCAAGAGGTGATTGAGATCCCCCATACAACGAGTTTAGTAAGTGTGAGTGAGGTTCAAAACACAGGGATGATGCAAATCATGTAATTCGTCCATAAACGTGACTTCTACATGTGAATGATATAATATACAGCATTCACATTACGTGAATTATTTCAGGTTAAATATTAGAGAACAGATTGGTATGTGCGATACAGGATTTATCATACATAAACTATATCAGGAAAATATCAGATGTGACAAGGATAAAAAGGCGATAAGATGACAATCACTGACCTGGCTGCTTAATAAATTAAGCCTGCTCTCCAGAGTATTTTGAACGTGGATTGTTGACTGTTGACACACAAAATCCACTCCCCCAGAACTGTAAGGAAAATTAACAGTGGACCAAGGTCACTTTTTATTCTGTTGGAATGTATACTACAGATGCCAACTCATTGTATTAAGAATACTTATAAAACTATCAAAATTAATGTTAAACATTTAGACAGTTCCTGTAACATCAATTAACCTCCAATCTCACCTGTTGGAGCTGAGAAAATTATTTTCATCAACATCTATTTTAACATCTTTCTTTGTAGCATCCTTGAATCTGGAACATGCCTCATCTTTTACTTTCTGAAGAAAAGTACAAGGGGCAAGAGGTGAGTGTAATATTGTCTAGCTCCAGATAAGAATGAAATACATGTGTACTAAATTATCTGGTACACTGGCAACCAATGAGAGTTCTATCAATCCATTCATCCCAACTGACGGTTGAATTGTTGCTATTTGCATTGAAATAAAAACAACTGTACCCAAGGGTACGGTAGCTTACTAGTGGTATTTGTACATTGATTAATTACTAATGAAATTTTTGGCATTACAACATTCACCTTAACTAAATCTAAGTCTTCCTTTCTGCATCTTATTGTCACCTCTGACTCAAGCAGCTGGAATAAACCCTTAAAAATACAAAGGTGAATAGAATAATCATGGTCATATTTATAAAACCTTGAGCAAACTTGGATCAAAACCTGCATATCCAGTTGGGGTCAAATTTGATGCTCATCAACTTGTTTAAAAAAGATCATCACTTATCAGTAGGCACTAGAGCCTGGAGATGTCAAGCAATAAAAACCGGACCAATCTGTATTTGCAACCATAGGATTTTGTATTGTACCTGGGTAATGAGGCCAAGTAAAATGCTTGAATATTTCTCTGAATCTTTTGTTACATCAGCCAACTTTTCACAAGCATCTTCCAAAATTTGCTTAAAGATTTAAGATCACATGTGTTTCAACAAGTGCTTATAAACCAATCATCTGGAGCCAGTTTTTCAACAGCTTGATTAGCCTAATCTGAGTTAAATACATGTCTATGAACTAAATATTCAAACGGCCTTTTCGTCAAGTTGAATAGATGTATTCTTCTGGAAATCTATTCTGGTTCATCAACATGCAAATATATACATAAAAAATTGCAATTAAGAATAAACCTATAGTCAATACTATCAGGCTTTGAATTAATCTCAAGTGCTTACATTTCAATCTTTATGCTAATCCATTATACCAACCTTAATATGGTCATCTTTAGCTTTCAAAATTTTTAGCCTTGATTGATTAAGTGTGTTTGATCTCTGACTAAAATTTTGGTATCATAATGATTGTATGGTTAAAATACAAAAAGTACATCATTTATACATGGCTGCTTTTAGAGTATTTAGCTATGTAACGGATAGTTTGGCCTGCAGACTTAAGCTGTGAAATAATATTTTGAATAAGCTTGGATTTAATATGAAGAAACATAAAGGCTGAGGTACTGTTACCTACTGAAGAAAAACTGAGGTGGATACACAAACCAAAGCCTTGGTCATTTTTCATATTTTGTGAATCAATATTTGCTTGACCATTCATTCAACAAAATAAAATATGAATGTAAAAATTTGTTTGTCATAGAGGAGAGATGCACATCAGTGAAGTCTGTGAAGATGTCTTTGCAATTAAATATTATGTAAGTAAAGTTTTGAAAGTATCAGTATTGTGGAAAATATCCTAATATCTTGTGCCACTACATCATTGCCAACGGTCATGGCAACATACATGATGACTTTTAGCGAAACCAGATATTACCACAAAAAGTCTTTTTGGGGAAAAATAACTTTTAGTGTGTCTAATAGTAATTGATAGATAATTATGTTTCAAATTTCATATTGACCAAATAATGCCTTACATTTTCTTCTGTAATGCAACTTGTTTTTCTTTCTTTTCATAATACGTTTTTATTTTAAGTCGTTCTTGTTGTACCAGTCTGCCTTTCTCTATATTGAATTCTTCTTCTGCCTGGTTATAAAATTATGGTAGTTTTTTAAACAGGATATTTACTGGGGAAATAGAAAAATATATAATGCTTCTTTACGTCAAAGCTGGGTTCATGTTCTATAAGCAAAGATGTAGGCAGCAATGACTACCCCACAAAAGATAAGATTTTATTGAAAGTGAAACAAAAGGTGATTTTTCCTTCAATAAAATTTATACTGAAAGACTGAAGCTCAAGGACTGCCAGTTATTTTCCATTAGCTTTATGTTTTGATATGTTTGGGCAGGGTTTGGGTCATCACCAACCAGTGCTAGACAGGCCCAATCTACCTCTCTATGCCCCTGGGTGAATTGTGGTATATGAAATGCTAATCAAGGTAAAAATAGTTGATATAAATAGTTAATAATATTAATATAATATCTTTCATATAAATATAAATACACATACTTTTGCATCTATCTCCTCTGCCTTCTCTTTCGCCTCTTGCTCTATAAATGCCATCATGTGTTTTATCTAAATGACAAAAATCGATGAAACGAAGCATTGTCATTTGTCGATAATAAAATATTCTTCGATCAAATTATAAGCGAAAGAGATTACCTTCAAAATTTTACCGATCGTCTAATGTGATGTATCTTTTACTTACTTGCTTTTGTACTTCGTTATCGTACGCAGCCATGGTCAAATTTTCAAAAAAATCCTTTGAAAATAGATGAAAATTGGTAGATTATAAAATATTTTAGGGAAAAATTTGTTTTGATAATAGTTTATATTCACGTGAAAATCACGTGATTATTTTTATTTTTTGAAACAGTGTTTCCACTTTGTTGAAAGTGTAGAAATTCGATGAAGAAGGTGGCACTTGGCCTGAGTATTACTCACTTGGTATTACTGCACTTCTTTCGTTTTTTTAAATAAGATTCTATACTCTATTAAGATTTTTGGTTGGAGATTTACATCCCTTGAATTCCACTGTACTAGTGTACTAGACTTGCCTTGTACACTTTAAGATCCTAAGTTAAAAGTACGTCGTTTCATTTGAATCTCCACTTCACTCTCCTTCTACAACTTCTATCTCCAAAATTCAGTCCTGAAAATACCATTTGTTACGTCACGACTGTGGATGGGTTGTCTATAAATCTGTCAGGCAAACGCCTGCAGACCGCAGTTGCCCGCAATATATGATAATTCGTTATAAATTATACCATTAAACTAATACCCATACCCCATGCTAATATAAACCCTTTCTACCACTAGACAAACCTCTAATTTCGGTCCAAGTTAAAGTCGTGTTTGAATGTTAAAAATCTTAAAGTCAAGCCGGACGCATTGCCAGTTTTTCTCATCAAAAAGTCGAGTAATCTCTGATGAGGTCAACTTCAAGGTCCGGGAATTCTGCAATTTTAATTAAAAACATATGTTGTTTTCGTTCACGAACTTTGTCAAGCTAAATCGCGCTGTTTCTCCAAAAAGCATAATCTTGACATCGCGAAATTAACTGTATTCGTCTCAGTAGAATAACTTATATTCTAAATTTCTAACGGGTGGCTTTTGATGATAAACTTTAGCATAAATAGCATATATTTAGTGCACTTGAAAAAAATAGAGTTAAAAAAAATTGCTGAAGCAAAATTTGAAATTTTAGATCTGTTCATTTTTTATGTTCGTACAATAAACCAGACGTGCAAGAATTTGGCCTTTTGGTTAGCGATTATTGCTACCGGGGATGAGTAGAATGGCTGCTCTCTTGTGATTAGATTAGAACAATAAACTAACAGAAAATATATGCAACAAGAGTTAAGAGCGTTCGAGATTGACTAAATATGAAGCTTATATCAGATGGATATATATTCTAGGAATAATATTTTATACTTTCTAAGAATAATATTCTATATGCATGTTTGTTACTGGTATGCTTATTTTAAAAAAACGCTTATCGTACGATTATCGTAAGATTGAAACTGCACGTTTTCGTGCAAATTAAAATATATTAGTGTCTATACTAGTGTCTATGTGGAAGAATTTGCGAGTGGGATAATTGAAGCATGAAAGTTGATACGTATACTTTAAAAGGAAAACAACTGCCTAATAGATGCGTGGGAAGTAACTAGAAGGAAGCTTTTGAAAGAAAACACTAAATCAGTCAATGTTGAGAATTACCACTGAAGAAAAAAGAAACTAAATAGCATATCTTTGGATAAACTCTGAGGAGATTGCTTTGACAATGAATCAAAAAGTTCGCTCTTAGCACAAAGAAATTTTCTATATAGCTATACCGAGCCACCGAGACAATCATGATAATGGTTCTTCATAATAAGTTTTTGCATGCATGTTAACATTGTAACGGTCAACTCCCCGGCAAAATATCTCTGACTCAACCACACGCTTGCCAAATCTTATCAACTCTTATCTACGTCTGATCAGGGCGTGTATGCGTTTTGTTTCACTGGCATTATCACATTATTCACATATAGCTAAAAAGAATATAAGATCTTGTTTTCAGCAAAGATGAAGCATATATTATTATAATATTGAATTATTGTTTATTTTGTTATTGAATATTGTGCTAAGAAATTTGGCGGAACGAACGGCTTAAGCCGACTGTTGAAAGCCGCGAGGAAAAAACCCCTCCTCGCCCTCAGTTTTCTTCATTCTAGAAGCATGTTTGAGTTGTTTTGCCAGCATATTTCCGGCCAAATACCATCGTATAACCAAATAGTGAACATTTTTCTACTCTGCTCACGCAAAACCTTTGGCCAGAAGTAGAAATGTTTTTGTAGGTGAAACTGAAAGATTTGCGTTAAGTGTCAACATATTCCTATATATGTTTCGGCTTTTGTTTTGCTTATAAACTGCTAACTACAAGTCCTGCATGGAATGCCATTCCCTACATGGACTGAAATTATCGTGTTTTCGCGTGACGCGTTTTCACCTTTCAGATCCCATCACGAACAGCTGTTTGAGCCTGTTTCTTCATGTTATAACACATTACAAACGCGAGTGTTGGCGATTACATACTTGTATTTTCTATTTCATGGGATTCCTTAACCAAGCTGTAATCAGTGGTGTCTTCTCTTTCGCGCGATAGTAAATAAGTCGGTTTAAGACAAGTACCTGTTACGTGATGCCCACTAAGGCACCAACCTGCTCGAATTCGCAAGCTTTTTTACTTTTAAACGTGGGGGTGAGTAATGATACTTTTTAAATTACGAAATACGCACATTTGTTAATATAAAACTACCTTTGAAACTATGCCGTTATACAATTTATACAAACGGAGATAAATCTCATAAACTTATAACATCCGTCGGGCTATTCAGCGAACAGATTATGTTCAATGTGTATATATGTATATTTGCATCGAAAGGCAACTATATGCCTATAAGGTCAAAGGATCAGAAACCGGGAACAATTTTATCGCTCTGACAGCAACTTTGCTATTACAAGTAGACAAGTTAACACTATCATTCAACGATATATAAAAAAGCTGGAAAAAAAGTTTCCAACAACTTTGACCCAACCTGACCACGATGCCATGTGTTGGACAAACTGATTGCTACTATACATGCTGGATTTTATTTTTGAAACTGTAACTGTTCAGTATAGCTTTATGCCATGTAACGTCACTAGGTCACGTATACGACTGTTGTTTTACTATAAGTATAAGAAAAAACTGTCAAGACCATCTTGGAAATTTACGACATGAGAAATTTAATGGCGACACACGGGAATGAAATCTGTCAACACTCCATAGGAATTTCTTGTAAGTTGTAACATTGAAGAAGCATGACTGTCGAATTGCTACACTAGAGCAGAACAGAATAGAAATTAACTCCTTTGTTTGAATCAGATGAAAAGTGCCCTTTTTGATCAAACCTCTCTTATAATTCAACGCGCTTGTTTCCCAGATCCATGCAGTAATTATGCGAACGGAATGTCGACTAAATTTTGCGTTGCAACGCGATTTTAAATTCTCAAACACGCGCGCCTCGGAATTTCCTAAATGTTCCATTTTGTTTTCAAAGCGCAAAAGTTCTCTAGCAAGTTAAAAAAAAGGATAATGAGCCTATATGCACGCTCCTGAAATACAATTGACCTTCCTATAGGGAATAAACATTTCGTGAAGAATATTTCAATTTGTTCCCGCAGACAAGGAACAGGTGTAAGTCATAATTCTCATTAGTGACATGTGTGCGTGCAACGTTCATCAGTTGCACCAGTGTTAAACCTCGGGTACAAGGTTGTGTTGCACCATGCGGCCTGCTTATACTCGCCTAAGTGTTTTAACCTGAAAAGTGCATCTCTGTTCCGCGTGGTGAAATATATACTGTTTTTAGAGTTACATCCTGCATGTTATCAAGTGGGTACCATATTTATGCACGCGTTATATTTCAATTAATGGGCTTTATTTAGGAGAGAAGACCATTATTTAGGAGTCATATTGTTGGCTTATATTATAATTGCCAAATAACAAGTTGAAGCAAAACACTATTTAATAAGATTTAGAGTTAAAGCCAGCTATGTATGCCTCTAGGTGCTATAATCACCACAGCTATTATCATGCGCTTGTCATCGTAGCTTATAGAAGCAATATAGTCGGACAACTACCGCATTTCTAAACCGTGGAGCTAAGCGGCCATGTGTTGAACATCGGTCACGTTCGATTACCGTTTTTGCTGTGCAAATGCCAGCTGCTTCTCAGCATATATGAATGATATATTGATTTTGAAATACAATCCCAAATAAGTTATTCATGTCTTTTGATCATGTACATCGATGGTTTTCATAAATGTGCCGCCTGCAGAGTCGGTTGAAGCCAGAATTAGAAGACTTATGACTTTGGTATAGCCTTTAGTTCTTGGCCTCTTGGGCCCCTTATCAATCCATGCATGCATGATTATAATATATTCGCATTTTGAGGTATCGCAATGGTATGGTTATAGCTATATAGACGAAGTTTGGATATTAGTATCAAAAACGAATAAAACATTTCAAAGTTTAAGTTGAAAAATGTTTTTTCCGAGTGGGTTTTTTCCAAGTTTGTAGTCGGGCTAATCAATATATTCAAAAGTGTTCTTTCCAGAGTCTATAGCACATGTTACATTCTGACTGAGAGGTAATATGCCCAAAGATGCTCCATGAAAAAGTCTGAATTAAGCTGTGTTTTCGCGAATAATAATTAACATAATTTTAACTGATAAAATTTTCGCAATTGCAAGGACTAAAATATATATTTAAATTTTTTTTTGTTACATCTATACAAACACTGACTGAGATTTTGATACCGCAAGACTGATTGTAAAAAAAGTTACATATTTCTATTTCTATACACGAATATTTGATGTATTTGAAAGATAGCAAAATAATAAGGATCTCTTTGTCTTTTTTTCACACTCAAAGAACGAGTAACTTAATGAAATTCTTTGGCAACAATAAAAAAGTGATGCGTTTGATGTAGTTTGAAATCTAATGCATGCATGGGGTTCTTCGTCACTTTCGTGGCCGACTGACACTAAAAATTGCCTTTGCATTAAAACGAAGAAACGGCCGTGAATTGTAAGAACTTTTGTAAGAACCCGTTTAATCCTGGGGGACATTACATTGATTCAGCCAGGATTTTTGGATATCCGGCATCCAGAATTCCAGACTATTAGCTTGCAGTGTCCAAAGCGAAATCAAGAAGCAAAGTCAGCCTCACGCACTGCTACGACACGATAAAATATAATTATAAGCATTTGTAGCCATAAACACTGGTTTACATACATTCTAACATAAACACTCGAATCACAATATTTATAACTAAATTATACTAGAATTTTCTTGCTATCTTGATATCGAGTATTTACACTTTATCAGTTTATCAAATGACGCCATTTCACAAGTCAAGAACATCATTTTTTCGAATTTTTGCCACATTACAGAGATAGACTGAATCCATTTGCTGACGTCTGACAACAGCATGAAAACGTAAGTGAATATTCTCTTCTCGACGTCTGACGCAGCAATAAATATTCATAGAAAATTACTGTTAGTGCCGATGACAAAATTCCAATCATGTTGTTATTTGTTATCGCAACATAATAGCTATATGAAAATTGGAAATTAATTGCAACGGAAATATTTTGACTGGTAAAAGAGGAAGCCTGCTGGTGGGGGACTCTCTTTTAAAATTTTTGTCATTTTTATCTTACCTAAATTTCCTGACGCTTCAAACTCTGAGATCGTAAGCGGTAAGTCTGTCTCTTTGACCAAAAGTCGGTGAAACTGAAACAAGTGAGAGGAAGGTTGTTATGAAATATTTCAAATTGTGAGACGCTTTGACGCTGCATAAGAGATCCTTCGAATAATAAAGAGGGTTTTTTATTTTTTTATTGCCACAATAAAAAACATACTGAAATTAAATTTGTAGACTAAAGGAATTTATAGTTTAACCAAACTCCAGGATGCGATATGGCATCGAAAAACTTGATTTAGAAATTAGAACCAACATAAACTTGACTATAGGTAAAGTCACATGGTAAAAGCTGGAGCCGGATTAGCCCTAATTAACCAGATTGCTATTCAGTCTAATGTGTATGGCAGCCGGTTGGCTAATTTTGTGTCTTTTTCAAATACTGTGAAAGCAGCGATTTTTGCGCACGTATTAAGGATATTCGTTGACATAGCAACGAACAAATAATTATTTTTCGCAGATTCACATGAACTGGGAAAGTGTATTAATCATGACAAACCACTCCTTTATACCCGCAAGCCATAACTGTGGTTCCCCCGCTGCGTGGGTTTATTGCGTGGGTCACGTGAGGTCAAATTATGTTAATAAAAGCCATGCTCATTGTATTAGCGGATTAAAAACTGTTTGACTGTCGCTTCGAACGTTACTGAGTGAGCCTTGAATTCTAATACCTGAAAGGATTTGAAATCAGTCTGTCGAATACTCTTCCAAAAGTCTAGATATTGGTGTGCTTAGCTATCTATAAGATGGCAGTAAAAGACGAAGTGTTAATCTTTATACGGAACACTGCTTCTGCTCTTTATCCTGAGTGTAAAGTGATTGTCGCTCCGACTTTGGTTGGTGTTTACCTAAACAAAAGCAAGGATGTCCTAATGAGAACCGCATTGAGCCACCATTGGAAGTTCCAAAATCGAGGAGTGCTCGCGTTGGTTTACCACCCTGTTTTAAACCGCCTAAAACTGATGGTTTTCGATGAAAAAAGCGGCCGCGTTCATTGGCAAGAGACATTCGGTGATTATACCAATTATGAATGCATTCACGAGGTATTTCATATCTTAAACAGCTCGAAAAACTTCTGCCAGAAAATTGGACTCTTTTATGCAGACGATAAGGTCGCGAAGATGGTCAACGGAACGTTGGAAGTTTTCTCAGCGCAACGGAGACGCGAACAAGCACGAAAGGACCGTTGTGGCAAACTCGTAACACGGTCCAAGTCGTTCAACAACACGGAGCGTGTAAACGTTGAGGTGAAATTAACACGCTCGCATTCAAATTCGATGGGAGACATCAAAATACACAGGACCGCGTTGAATCTGTTCGAGGCAGAGGCGAGAAAATATGCTTTAAAACAGACGTCAAGAAGGCCAAGTCTCAGAAAGATGTTCAGCGGACTACGGTCATCATTTAGAGTCAGAATACGAAGGCGGGACAGTAATGAGGAAAATGAAGACAGTAAACGAAGTCGGTTATCAACGGGTTCAGGAATTGAGGAAAAATCGCAACTCAATCAGAACCAAATGGAACCCAAAGTGGTCCCGGATGAAATGTGCCCGGACAACACAGAACATTTGGATGTACTCGTGAATGAAATGGACACATTAAGCGCGAACTGGAAATTGACAGATGTTGAACTGAAGGAACTGTATCGGTTGAGCTTTTTCAAAGAACGAAATGTGCAGTCTACTGATTTATGCGCAACCGAATTATAATAATCGAGAATATAATCTCGTATAACTTGCTAAAAACGTGAATGGTTCTCTTATACTTAGGAAGGAACCAGAATGACTGGCTAGTGGCTAAGTGCTTGGATCAATTAAGATTTTTGATGGTCAATTAGTCCAGAATAATAATATCTACAGTCGAGAAACGTGAGCCATATTTTATCAATTTACCTTTAACCAAATTGAATACGAAATTATTCCACCACACACAAAAAAAGATTGGTAGAATCTTGCTTTTTAACGGGCGGAAGGAACTTAAACAAATTATATAATTACAATCCTTGAGAAATAATTTAATCGCAAAAAAACTCTTTAAGAGATAATTTCTGCAATTTTCATACCGAAATTTCTTATTGTTTATTCGCAGCCTTATATAGTAAATATCTTCAGGTAATGTTTACGAAAATTATATGTTTGTGTTGTGTTGCTAATCTAAAGTCTTTCCGCCAGGGATTATTGAGGGAGTTCTCTACAATCGAATAATTATCCTCGATGTATATAATGGCGCCATTGACTAAGTCATGTCAATGGGCAATATATTGTACAAAAGTGTTTCTGTTAAATTATCCTTTATATGTACATAAATTATGTATTTGTGCGTGGCAATTATTATATTTTATGAAACTGATAAACTGCATGTCTGCATCGTTGTGAAAACGTTAGTTCTGATTTCTCTATAATGTTTAATGTATAGAAAGCTCATATATATTAATGTTATGATAGCGCGAACATGGGAAGTGTTGCTGAAGGAACTGTGCCGAAAGTCTGTCTTCTAAAACACCAAAAGACTACCGCGTGCCAAACAAATCTGCGCTGTTTGTCAAATCTTCTTATATTTGTCGCGTGCGTCCATATTTAGCCAAGCTAATGTGATGACATATGTACACGCAGCAAAAATTTAGGAGTCCAACCGAGTTCATTTATGATGAGCGCACCTTATTTGTCTGTAACCTTAGAGCCTCACGCAGTAGGTATAGCCATAACTGAGGCTATAGTTTATCTCTGCGCAAGTTACGAGATCCTTGAAGATAATATATTTTCACTTTCTGTTGTCGGCAAATGCTTTTATTTGCGATAGGAAATTGAGGGTGTCTCCCTAGTTAACCACTAGAATGGCGTGTCCTCAACTTGGCAGCCAATTTTGTCTAATTAAACTGCGGAAATATTTGCTATCAGATATCGTCTCGTTTCTGTTCGTGTTAATTAGTTTTCGCATCTCAGATGCTTTGTTTGGTTGTTTAATACGCTTCCGTCAAAGCAGACATTTTGAAAAGATCGTATCAATGCCAACCACTCTGCAATCATCTGGGTAAACAGATTTATTTGAATGAATAAACCTACCATACCTGAACTTTGAACAGAACATTTGGCAAGGCTGCGATAATTTCTGTCCACCTATCAAATTAAAAAATATTGGTCTTCAAATCGCAAATGGTTTTGATTTTTTTAAAATATCTATTAAATCCTGTCTGGTTGGAAAATCCCTGTAGATATAAACTACCTAAATGTTTATTTTGATGTAAGTTATATTACCTCTTCCTCTCTCAAATATGCCGGCCGATCACAAGCTTATTATAAAACCATATACGGCGGAAAACAAAGTTTCTTTTCTAAACGATTTACACTTGCAACTCACGCTAGAACCATATGTGTGGAATTTTTACGTGTAGAACTCCGCAGATGTTTTTAAATCTACCCAATTAATTAACGTGTGGACAACTGACATAATGTCAATGATTAATAGTCGTAGACTCAGGCAATGCTCACGCATGCCCCTTTAAAAGGCATTTTATCATTGGTAAACAAGACGAGTGTATAAATATAAAGTCCTTCGCTCTCCAATTAAACGTCCTGTGTCGGATCTGCTCAAGACGTTTAGATTTGTTTAGTGAAAGTATAAAGAAGACATGGTTAATAATAATATCAATGATAAATTTGATGGTACAACAATTAAAAATGGAATTTGGCGCATTTTGATTATGAAAGTTCATATATTATATTGGGTAAACGGTGCATAAGACATCAGTGGAAAACATGCATTCAAATGGTTCTTGTTGTGAGTGACATGCAATAGATTACTCCACCCGAACTAGCTATTTCTGGCCGTTCTACTACGTAAATTACGTCACTATGGACTTCCTGACCGTCATTCATGTACTTAGGGGGTCATTATGAGCCTTTTTAACTTCCATATGTCTCTTTGCACAATTGTCTTTTAGCACAGCCAGATATTTCAAAAGATTATCGTACTTTTAATTTCCAGAAGAATTAGATTAGAAGATTTCAGAAGATTATGCTATACTGCTCGCCGGATTTTTCTGGATTGCAGCATATGCAGTTGGTTGCACATATAGAGCACAAAATATGAAAAGCTTGCACGCTGTTTTGATACAGCTTTGATAAACATACCCAACTTGACCATTCGCATGCACGCTTGGAAGTTTCAAAAAGCTTCGGAAATTACCCAACATGGTAGCCAGACTTACTCCTTATTCATTGCGTGTGTTCTGTAGTGTTTTGCATGACGTCATTGAAAATTCCATTTTTAAATTAAAAACAAAAATTTCGAAATATTTCGTCCCGTGCGGCGAATTTGATTGCACGCGTATGTTGCGGGTCATGTAAAAAATGAAGAATCGAGATATCTTAAACTTCATGATCAAATGTCTCAAAAACAAAGTGCATGTTGATTGTTAAACTTTATAACTTTGTAACTGTATCTAGAAGGCCATCTTCATCCATTTTTTGCTGTATTTGCCGCGCAGTCGTGAAATATTTTATTTTCTTGCATAGTTTTGGGTTTACCTGCCATCAATGCATTTTATTTTAGCAAATATGGGGGGAGTTACTTCCAAGTACTAAAACTAATCCATGACAATTTTAAGACCTAATTGGGAGTTTTTCGTTAAAAATAGTTTAGAATGATTGATAAGAAAAATTGCGGTCAAACCAAAGTGTCTAAAAAATCATTTATATCATGCAACATCTAGAATTGCGACTACGGCTATATTTGAAATTTAAATGTTTTTACTACAAATATATTTACTGTTCATATCAAAACGTGCTAAAATTAGGTAAAGTTATCAGATAAAGACAGAGTGTGAATATCCAAATTAGTGAAATGTGTCTTCGGCACATGAAACTTTACACATGCATAAGGGATAAGACTTCTGCTACATGTCCCATAAATTATATATAGTTTACCGTTGGGCATAGTATAGATAGTATTTGTGACGTCCAAAGACTCTGCATGGCTGAAATAATTTGTTATCGCGAAATGCTATCCAGGCCTAGGTTTATAGGCCAGAAATTCGTATTCATGCTCCAAATTTGCTTGACCCAAGTCATCTTAAGTTTAGTTTCCCACCATACTAAAGTAGGCTCACAGTAAGTAAGGCAATCTCTGCTGCAGTTCTAACTTCTAATGATTCCTGTTGCTAATGTTAGCTATTGCAACTGAATTCTGAGCGATGTTAAACACACCCAGCAAGGAACTACACTGATTAATATATTAAATTGTAACCGCTTTTGATAGTTGCTACATATGACAAATACCTGAGCTTCAAAGATGAATGTGATTCGGGGTGAATTTTGCATTTTGTTTCGAGCATTACCAATACCAAACAATCTTCCCGTTAAATTTAAAGCAAAGGTAACTTCATGCGAAGACCATGCCTGCATGTATGGAAGCGATGTGATAAACTAAATCAAGTCTAAAATTTTACACTGTCATTTGCTTCAGTACTGTAAACTGTAAAGAGTGATTTTCAGGTAAAACGAATCCTGTAAACTTTTCAAAAGCGTACATTGTTATTAACTTTGTTGAAACTGACTAGAAAAGACTCAGAAAAGAGAGTGTACAAGGAGAATTCTATTGTGTCAGCTTAGTCGTTAACTATTTGGCATATTTTGCGTGAAACGTGTGCAGTATTTTCAAATAGGTCACCTACCAGACTTGGTATTTTACTGTAAAAACATAAGACTGGTTCCGTGTAAACAAGGGTTAAGAAAACACTGTGTTGTTATAAATCTCTTGTTATCTATGCATGTCCTTCAAAAATTTCACCCGTTTGGGCTGTTGAACCAACTTTTAATAAGCAGCCGAAAAACAAACGTTCTTATTCAACGTCTGACGTCTCGTAAACAACTTTGCTAATGCACAAGTGTTGATTCATATGTTTCAATGAAAAACTACTTTTATTTATATTAGACAGCTCTATCAGTTGTCAACTGTTTTTCAATGTTTTTCCTAGTCGTCAGCTGAAAGTCGTCACTCATTCACGTACTATCTAGTTGTATTCCAAAGAGTACCTCAGTAAACTTAACGAATTTTGTAGACAGCTTTATCAGTTCTAAACGGAAAACCTAACTAACGATTTAATCAAACAAATGCTGGTATTACTAGATAACCGTATCAATTTTGTAACCGCAAGTTTATTTTTCCATGCAAGTGCTACTTTAGGAGACCATGCATGCTACTATAGATTGGTTCAAAAGTTCCTCACTTCTTTTAATCACGATCCCAGATATATGTACATTGGAATAATGGAATCAATGTGGATTGTTCTTGTAATTTCACTAAATGCCTTATGCTATAAATAAGATGAGGCTACAGAGGTGTAAACATACATGATGGAATTGATTATAAGCATGGCGAATTCATCCACAAAATAGATTATAAGTGGATTAACTCAATACATTTCATTCCATTGTGTTTACGCGTTCGTACGTTCAACAATATGTTTACAGCTAATTCAATAAAACTGTTGCCCCTCGTAACATCAAACTTAAAACCCGAAGCGTGCGAGGGATGACGGGTTATTTAGACTCTTTAAATTTGGAAATTTAGCTTTACAAGAATACCTAAGACTAAAACGATGACTCACATTAGAAAGTATATGCTAGCTTAAAAAGCAATTTGCTGACTTGAACAAGGCATGATAGTAAATAGTTGTAAGCCATCATTCCATTGCACTTAGAGCAACAGAAGTCAATACAATTTAGCTGATTATGAAATCGGTATCAAATATGGCTGAATATTAACCAACAATAGTCTATATTTATTTGTTTTTTTGATTTGTACGAATGCGCAATCACATGCATCCTTAAAACTGTAATAATCTTAAATATAACACGCATCTAATCGGTTATTATCATTCGTTTGTATCCACTAGCGATGGCATGTGTAAGCTTTCTGATTTCTTACTGTCCTATAAAAGGCTATAAACTGTTGATATAGAATAAACACTGAAAATCGTGGTCATATAATCGGACCGTTGTCTGCACGTACTAACAAGCTAAACCTCAAAGCTTGTTATATTTTTTACCTGCATGCAGTTTTGAATTGCTGGCCCACGTTTTGTGTGTTTATTGTTTGACAAAAATTAAAAAAAAAGAGTTCAAAAAAAATTATACCGACAACAGATTCAAACCTACGCATGATTGATAAAAATATTCATGACATTTCTCTCATCCTGTTTTATACAGATCAGCTGAATGCCGAGCTAATATCATGCATATGTGCGTCGTCCGTGTTTTTTGTCATTATTCTTATCCTAATCGGTCAATATATAGCTTGTTTCCAAAAACATGCTGAACTAGCTTGCCTAAGAGATGGTTTCATTATCGCATAGGAAGGCTCAGTTACAAAGAAATAAAAGGCCGCCTTTACTCACAAAACATGCAGGAAACCGTATTACCCTATATATTACCAAATATATTCGAATCAATACATTGCAAGTCGAAATATGTGTCTTAAGCCCGTTTTCCACTATAGATAAAAAGTAGTAAGCGTTTCTACTTTATAGTGGAAAATGGACTCTATATAGCTAAAGCATGGATGGTTCGGGCAGCTTGAAAAGAAACAAGTACAATATCATTATTATCATACTGAATAATACGGAAGTCCGAATTTTATCTCGTCAACGAAAATTTCGTGTCTGTACGCATTACTTAATTAATTAATGTGAATGAGGAAAATATCTCTTTCTCCGCGTTTTATTCCCTCTTCCGCGTGTTTTATCGCTCTCTTCCGCATTCCGTAATTCTGGATCCGTGTTTTATTACTAACCATTTAATTGTCTAGTTGTTGTCAAACGAATCAAATCAACTTCGTGTTATCTCACATTAGTCAACATATTGTAAATGTCAGTAAGACCACCCGTTAGATATCCATAAATCACAGAAGTTGAAGAACTGCAATTAATCCATTACTCCAAACCAAGAAAAAGGAGAACCGTTATCATCAGAAGTGCGACAAAAGAAATAAATCGTGAACTAAACCATAACCATAAGTCTAAGATACAGTACAGTTTACCGAAGCATCATTGCGTCATTGTTCAGGATTCAAAACTATAGCTAAAAAACGCCATAGGTCCTATACATGCAATGAAAAATAGAAAATATTTCAATATAGTATAGCCCAGCACAGTACTGGAAACATCGGTGCGTGGCCCTATCTTCGTACAATCAGCAGTTTTTTCAGACATTTACCGATTGTGTCGGAGATTTGAATACCTCGACATTAGGAAGATTTTGAAATTGAATATGCAGAAATTCAGAAGATGTTTGATCATGTTTCCGGATAGTAAGGGAAGTCATCAGGGATTCAAAGAAGATTTTATGACTGCATACGAAATCTATACATGTTCCGATTCTGGCATTCTGCAACTTAAAGTTCACGTGACCTAGTACTATGCGGGCAAATTACGCGTTTATATCCATAAATGTACTATCATACACACAATAATGTGGTATGGTGTAGTATAAAATAATGAATGATAAATATCGCATTTTACCACTCTACAAAATGCATGTCTTCTATCACCGCTAACGCAAATCTGATTTATCACTGCATAAACTTGGTTATCATTGCACCTTAGAATAATCCCTGAAAGTTGCTGTTCTTAATTTCTCATGAGTCCCAAGAAGTATCTTGCCGTCATTTTTCGTGGCTTCAGAAAAATTTCATTTTTCACCCAAGCATTGTGAAAAATTCCTTGTTACACCGACTGCCAAAATAAATTGGATGAAAAAGTGAATTTCCGGGCACTGTGTGTTGATACATTTCTCCTAATTTTTTGAGAACCCTTTGGCGATATCTAGGAGGCCTTCTACACAAGTCTTATCCGGCTTGTAATATTTTTAGTAAGAGCATAAAACCTTTAATCATCGCAAGGTGAAGTGAGCCACGTGGGTGTAAACTGTAAAATACAGAACCCCTGAGTCGCTGCCCTATATTCGATACATATCATATGTTTTTAGTTCTTGACATCTCATAGATCATAATATTCTACCTGATTTGGGAAAGATATGCAAATAGACAGTCCAGATTAACGTCATATATATATGTATCAACGTCAACAAACAGTGAAATCGTGGGAAATTGTCGGAAAACTTCCATTTCCAAATTCCAACACTGGCGCCAGGGAATAGCTTACAAGGTCAAACCCGTTTTAATTCATGGCAAAGACCAAGTAAGGGGCGTGAACCATTACTAACTGGAGTGCGCTTTGAATAGGGCATTTTATCGCATAGCAATAACATTTACCCCATCTATAAGGAGTATCTGTATTTAGTTCCATTGAACTGTAAACAAACTGGAACGCTAACTCTGGGAAGAAATTGAAGCCAGTGCTTCTTACTTTTTCTGAGTTTTGAGCTGAAATACTTGACGCCAAATGTTGAGCCGTATATGAAATTAAAGCTATTAAAAAGTTAAAAATATTTCGTGTAGAAATTTTAAGACTTAAGGTTAAAGGGAAATATCTAAAAATTATTTCAAAATTTCCCGATTGGCGATTGTTTTTTTTTTAAATATTTCGCCATATTTGCCCGAAAAGGGCCTGCAGGGAGGTAGTTTGTAGTTCAGTTAAGTCTTGAATATATATACACCAAATATAACTTTTTTGGCACACAGCCTAACTGCTGGCGTCAAGTATTTCGTCTCAAAACTCAGAAAAACTATTTTGGCTTCAAGCTGAATATATAGGGATGTTTGTCAGTCACGAGTTATCGTTCCAGTTGTATAGAGTTCACTGTATAGTTCACACATTAATTAATGAGGCACCCGTTCACTTTAGAAAAGGGGAAAAGGGGTACCGCGTAGTTGTTTTCAAAAAAGTCCTGTAACAGACACTGCAACGATAGGTAATGAATAGGTTGGACCAACTAGTTGAAGACATCCAACTGAACAATGACTTTTATGCATGGATGGATATGGTACTAATGTGACGAAGGAAAATTTTTACTGAAAAAGATTACAATTTTAAAAACTTTTAAGCTGTATCAATTCTTTTAAACAATCAAAACAAGGCGGGACGATAATTTTGCCTCATTCATGTGGTGCAGAGTATCATTAATGATAAGAAGCAAGATTCAACTTAGACATCATTGCGTCCCACTTAGAAATTTCTGTTACAGTCTTTTTGCTGAATCAGAACCGCGAATTTGTAAATGAGAAAATGTGCTTTAAAGATTTTTCTCAATCTAAGCACCATATAAACCAGAAAGATAAAAACTATTCAGTTAATATGGGCTTCGCATTGAGCATCCTTCCAAACTCTTCAGCTTATTACTGGATTTACTGTACTGTCTGTTAGTGTCGCAAAGGATCATTTACATAATTACACATATAAAAGAAGGTAAGTCCCGATTAATTAATGCAAAGCCTCATTTCAGTACTATATTTGGTCAGAGGTGTCCCCCAAAAACGCATACAAGCATTAGCATTTTGTAAATCTTTTCTACAAGCAAGTGTCGCGACCTTTTTTACCCCTATAAAGCCATAACATGTCTCAAAATGGCTCTAATGATCATTGCTTTGGCATGCAGGAAGACTATTGGGGGAGGGGGGGGGGGCAGGGGGCATTGATCAAGCATAATTATAAGGTTTACGACGGTCATTATAGAGGATATGAGCGGTGGCGGGCAGTCACTACAAAAATACCTAGGAGTAAACTTTGTGTGCTTTTTACCGGCTGTAGTCATTACCGAAAGTAGACAGGCCACCCTTATATCACGGCTGGTTAACTCTGATGGGAATAATTCGGGTTTAAACGTGTAACAATGGACAGACTAAAGTGATGCCTGCTCCAGTCCAGTATGCACATTGCATAGTCCCTATTTTCGTGATCTTGTAATAGTGTAACTACTATTAATGCTATTTACAGAAGATATATAATTAACGTTATTATTGTCGTAGTACGAATGTCTAATTATATACACGAGAACGTCAATCCGGGGAGGGGGGGGGACAATGGTTATATAATAAACTATAGAAATGATAAACGTTTCTTCCTTAAGTTTACACTCCACTCCAGACCTGTGCATTTAAATACTTCATGACTTAATGGATGAATTATATCACGTGCACTTTTTAACTACGGGTGCCACAGTCACACTAAGGGTCAATGAGGTATTAGGATCAGAGCCGGGATGATGTCATCTATAACAAAATCTCGTAATGCTATCGGCATGTAGTAGCAACCCCCCTAGCCTGGCACTGGGCTCAATGTTCAAATTGAACATGCTTGGTTCCCAAGACATATAGTGAAGTGAGAACGCTGCGTTTGTTGGATATCACCGCTATAAATAGCACCTGTTGTCCCAGGACGGAACTAACCTAAGGGGAGGGGGTGTGAAATAATCAGTTTGCAATCTCAAACCCACCAGTTAGAACTGAAAACGAAAGGTTTCTTACAAATTAATGCAAAACAGAAAAACTTCACCCTAGCGAACTTAACGCGAACTAGCCCAGCTCCTAGAACTAAAGTGCACCTGAGGAGATGAGAACTGAGAAGTGTCCAGAATATACTTAGAACTCAATGGACCACTAATCCGGTTGGAATTTACTGAGTAGATGAGCCGTTTAAAGAAACTAAATAGGGCAATTGTTTTCAAAGTGTTTTTCATGCTTCTTAGCAGCACTAGTTCATGACTTGTTTCGAGCAATCCGGTTCGGAAACGTAGGCGAAAAACTATACGTAATATTTACACATATTTATAATGCTTTTATTAATACGGGTTTCAACGATTCGAGAGTTAAATATGATAATCTGCCTAAACATTTACACAAAAGCTCGAGGTAAATGTTCTTTTTAACAACTTCACCATGACTTCGAAGACAAGTACCGAACATCATCTTTTCCAGACAGTTCCCTGGTGATAACCCTACGCATATCCCCTTGTCCCTCCCTCGTTCTGAGCTCTGATTGGTCAGGAATTGTGTACTAATAACAATATTATGACGTATACCCCACATCGTTCTACAAGCTTACTAGGATCAACATAACACCGTCATTTCTCATCGAATGTAACCTCGAAAGATTAAAAGAACGTTGTAGAATTCTTAACCAGCTGTTGCAGAGTAATAACTTGTTAAATTATCTAATAATACAAGGCGAATTTCGTGTAAGATTGACACATCAAATACATATTTTGCGTGAGGGATTATTCGTTCGAACGCGTTGTGAAATTGTAGCTGTTAGTTGTCTACCACGATAACTTTTAATCTGGCTTATAGATCGTGGATTGTACACCTAAATAAGGAAACCATATTGGCAAAATTATGGATGAAAATGGACGTTTAACAAGTCAGGAATTGTTTAAAGTTAAATTATCGCTTTCTTGTCTTTCGAATCGTGTCACTGTTTGCCCTGTACAAGCTAAACTGTATTTGTTGAAAGGTGAAACATGGAACCATTTTAAAACCGGAGTTGCTGCTGTTATTTTTAATACTGGGGAAAGTGGGGACAGAAATCCAAAAGGGGTCAAGCTTTGTTTAGTCGAGCTAGAAAGTGGCTTCGCATCGTGGAATGAAGATTTGTCTGATAATTCGCAGTACAAAGCACAGGACACGAAGTTTCATACGTTGATGCTACAAAATAATAATGGTGCTAATATGGCCGGCTTACAATTTGAGGACGAAGGAGCTGCTTCGTTGTTTCTTAAAGAAATTATCGACTCTATTGAGGAGCTAAAGTCTTCAAATAATACGCTAGAATTGAGCAAACTTGAAATAAGCTCTCGGAAGGAGAAGGCTAAAAAATTTCGCAAGCTAAAGAAAAGTGAAATTTCAACTCCATGTCTTTTCACACATGTAACGAACATCAGTTCGACACAGGCCGACAGTTTAGACGAACCCGAAAGCCCCGATTCGTTTGAAAGTAGAAGTGGATCTACCTCCGCCAGAAGCAGCGATAAAATGAAGCGTTCTTTTAGTTTATCGAAAAGAAGATAGATCTGAAAGATTCTCTGTCAAATGACAACGTGTCCAGTAAACCAATTGTAGCAAATTAGTCTGGGCGAATTTCGGTTATTTGAACACCAGCACTAGCATCACAAAATCAGATACTGCCCCAAGACTATTTCTCAATAATAAGTCATGTTCACAGTCTAGTTTATTACACAAATCACCAATTGCTAGTGAAAATCGAGCCCAGAATACACGAAGTGACCCTTATTATTCTTCGACATTAGGAAGTAATTAGTTGCAATTGCGTATTGTATATTATATTAAATTTGAGTTAAAATCTCGTGAAATTCTGGGGAATCATCCTTGAAAACTATGCGTATAATATATGTAATGTTATTTTTATTAGAAATCCTTTCGAAAGCTAAAAATATGAATGATTTTGAACTAAGCTTGTATATTTATATGTTTATGTTTTTAACAAATATATCAAGCTGGGTTGAATGCTCATTTAGTTACAAATCAAAACATAGACTTAGACCTTCTAGAATATTTGATATTTTGCTGAAAGCAAGAATAGTCTGGGGTTTCTTAAGTTTATTTTACAACAGAATTTCTAAATTTTAAGTTGATGTCTCCCATTGGAATTTAATATGGCATCCTATCAGCCCAAGAATGCATTCTCTTAAGCTATTAACCAATCAAATTGGGGATTAAGATTTTATGATTACACTTGGAATAACAAACATTTGGTTAGATCAGATTACAAACTGGACAAGTCATAAAACCTAGACACAGTATTACTGTTTGTTAATTAATGTACTATATGTTTTTAGCAAATCTATGAAAAAATGTAGTTTTATATAAATTTCTTTCAAAAAGAAAGTTCATATTATTTTATGGAAAAATTTGAAGTATGGGGAAAATAGATTGAATGGTTTTTGTTTAGCTACAAAGGTCGATGATTTGATATTATGATTGCCCAATTTCATGCTAGCTAATGCATTCTACAATATGTTCTTTAATGTGAATTATGCAAGCTATTTTGGTGTGAAGTGATGCAATATCAGGGCAGTCAAGTGTTGACAATTTTAAAGAGTTTTTGCATATTAAATGCTAAACTAATATATTATAATAAATACTATTTTCCAGCAGTGTCACCAGAATGTGGATGGAGTGGATGGAGTTCATGGTACAAATAGGGTTGGCTGACTTGTCATAGCATATGTTATATCAGTATATATACTATATAGTCTCAGTCTAGGGTTCTTTAATTCTTTTAACTAAAGTATAGTAATGGTTGGACTTGATAACTTTTTGATACATTTGCATGGGAAAGCATTGTAAAAACAACCAGAGTTTTAGCTCTACTGCAATAAAATGGGACTCTGGCACATCAGTTCCGCTTACCCATATGAAGTTTATTTAAACTGCTCTTCTCATAGCAGATATAAATAATTGCCCAATAAAGGCAAATACTAGTTTGTAAGGTTTGCAAAGGTGAAAAGGTCAATTGTCCCTTTGCCAAAGTTGTCTTTTAATTAGGATTCCAGGGGGGTGTACAGATATGATAAGCAGGGATGAAGTCACCCCCCTAGAATTGATCGTCATGCGTCGCTGCGTGACCTTTCCATGACAACATCAAAGTGTCAAAATTCAAAATAAAATTTGTGACAAAAATAGTATGGCCTCCGTTGAAGATGAATGGCGATTTCGTCTAACTTTAATCCGCCAGTAAGTTTGTTTAAGTGAAATTAAGCTTGTGAACAACTACTTGCGAAAGGAAGTTGCTACGCTTATAATCGCTTGTATGAATTTCCTTTGTTTTTAGCGGAGAAACCGATCAGAATCGCAACAAGATTATCCAAGGTATAAAATCCACACATGCGTATATAATTTTTTCCTAACATATGGATGGTTTGTTTAGTCAAACTGTTTTGTGCGAAATAAACACAGTACACATGCTAAACCTAGCCAAATAAACGAGAGTATGTATATTAAACGCACTGATATAAAAGTTATGAAATAAATAATCGTGTTATACGTATTCCCACAAAAGAAAATTATTCAAAGAACTTTCTGGGTCACATTTAAAGTCTGAATGCATGAAAGTATAAAAAGGGTCAAAACTGATTAACTGAAACTTTACTTGTGAATAAAAGCAAAAGATACTGCAGAATGAAAGGGAGCCTAGAGTTTGGTATGAATAAAACATTCCCTTTTCTGAAAATTAACAACATTTTTTTAATATGCCCTCCAATGTTACGCCGTTACGCGTGAATTGCTATTTGTGGTTAGTGAGTGTAAATACCTCTTTCTTTAATAATACTAGTCACTATTGGCTCTGTGCTATTGGCATGTGACTTGTCGGATACATGCAATTGTCAATTTGTCATTGTTCTTGTAAACACTTGAAATTTTGAAAAGGATCAGCAAAGGATTTTATCTAGGTGAACTGTTTATTTTAGGCAGGGTTAAATAACATGGATGGTGAAGTAGCAATCTTTATTAATCTTTGTTATTGTACAATGCATAGTTCTAACAACTAGCTAGCATATTATTTTGCTTCCCAAATGGAACTAATGGCTTCTATCAATCACCCATGGGGGCATGATAAACCCACTTTAAGTTGCACTGTGATTTGCCCTTTTTTAGTTTCTTTGCATTACTATAAAAAAATTACTATAAACAATACACTCAGGACTCTAGCTATTACCATAACTAATACGGTCCTATTGTCTTAGGTCAAGACAATACTATTTTGAATGAAACAGGGAGCGAGCAGGTTGAACTGGTTGCAACCAGATTAAAATATGAACACTTGACAAGAATTTATAGCAGTGATTTAGAACGAGCATTAAAGGTGTGGCATTTATTTACTATAAATTAATTCTTACTTAATAATTGCAGAAAAAAAGAGTTACAATTATTTTTTTGCTTTTAGACAGCAGAAGGAATATGTTTAAAAAATGTACATTTGAAAGACTTGAAGATTTGTATGGAAAAAACATTACGAGAAAGGGTTAGAAGTGAAATATCAATGCAATCAAGATATTCAAAGTGACTTTATAACAGGCCATCATATGTTTTTATTTCATGTGTAGAATTATGGTGAGGCAGAGGGTAAATCACGTCAGGAGTTAAAAAAAATGTTGGGAGCAAACAAACTACCACGGGGTGCTGAGACTGAGGCACAAGTCCAAAAACGAGCTGTGGATTTCTTTGCAGGATTATTAAAGGATGTCAAGCATTTGCGAAAAACTTTGACACAGCAATCAAATGTTGACTGTAGTAAAAGTGATGACTTGAGCTTAGAGAATTCCCAGCACTCAATGGGTGAGTCAAGTGTGAATGAACTACGGACAGGTAGTGATCCCAGCTCTGAGAAATCTCATCAGTTTCCTCAAGATAACAATGAATCAACTGAAGGTATTAAACCTAGAACAACATCTCTTCCTACTTCACATAGAAGCAAACAATTACATTCTCCAGTTTTGCTAAAAGATCTTTGTTGCAATGATTCCGCAGAGTGTGACCACACAGACAAACCAATTCATATTGTTGTTGTATCACATGGTGGGATTCTCCGTCATTTTATGTCATATTTCTCCAAAAACTTTTCAAGTCAATTCCCAGTTGATAAAAAAAAGCTTTTGCGGCAGATTTGCCCAAATACAGGGGTGTCGGAATTTGTCATACTGCTGGAGGGTGACAAGGTGACAAACATTGAATGTTTGCAGTTGTACAATAAATCTCATTTGACTTAAGAAAAAAAGTCATGTGTTGGTCATTCATCAGACAAATCATCTAATTATGACATAACCGGACAGATCCTTACAAATGGCATTTTAAAAATTTGAGCACTCATCTTTTAAATTTATAGGCACAATTATTGGAGAATAGTTAAATTCATGGGGAAATTTTTATGTAGTGTAGCAGCACTGTAAATTATAGCACAGTATATGTCTTTATTGTATTTAGTATTGAATGCACTATTGCATATTTATACTATTATAATATTTCAAATATTTGTAAACAACTTGTACACTAGATTGCATATATAAATAGGTTTATTATATTAGCTCTTTAAATAGAACAGTATATACTCTAGGTACTGCAGTTTATGGCATATATGGTTTGAACAAATGTTGCACTTGTTACATCATTAGCTTGATTTAGTTTATGCCAGAGGGGGATTGTTATCTGGACGAGCAAAATAGCATTACCCAGGAAAGACTTATAGAAGGCCAGTGGTATATTCAAGGTTAGTAGAAATAAATTATGTTTATATTTTAATATTTTAAAAAGCTTTAATATTAATCATTGATAGATTTTTTGTTTTGAAATATTCTTTAGAAATGCAAACTAGTTATTCTAATAGTTATATTCTACTAGTTTTAGTAGTTTAGAAGCTCAATTCTCAGGTTTACACCAGTTCACTCATTCTATACTTCACTTTAGTATAATCCACTTCCTGGATGGCTAGATCAGTAGTTCCTTGACAGACCTTGAGTACATATCCTGATAGATATCCATACCATACGATGTCTATATGGGCAAATGTCTATTGCAGCATAATCACTGCTCATATCAGAATTTTTGTTTGTCCTTTTTTAAAGAATACAAAATCATAGTCGCTAAAAGTGTAAAAAATAAACAGAATATCCAATGCAGAATGGTTTATATCAATCCGGACGAGGTGTGGTGTTGTGTTCTCCATTTCTTTACGTTCAACGCAACAGATTGTTGATAACAGCTGTCAGCCAAGATGGAAATAAATTCTCAGTTATTCTACTTTTACAAGTTAAGAAAAACCGAGTGATTCGAAGAAGTTCACTTTTTTGCGACGATATCACAGCCTTTTTCATTCAAACGATTCAATCTTGTACTTTTGACGTCACAATTAAGCTCGTGCTGATATTCCAGGGGGGTATAAACCAGAAAATAATCCCAATTCACCAAAGTAATTTCTTAATTCTTTCTTAATTTCTTCAAGAAACCTGCCTCAAAATTTGCTTGAATATGGTGGATTATAGCAAGTGGGATCATATCGAGGTAAATATGTAACGAATAAGATTGAGAGCGCTTGGGAATTGTTGTTTCTTTAGATTTTGGAAATAAATTTTGACACATGCATTATTAAATTTGAGTATTGAGCATCTGTCTTGGAAATGCAGCCACATGATTTATGGTAGCAACTAGCAGTTTCTGAGTGAGAAAATGATGTTAGTTGTATTACTAGTTCAGTGTTGGTTGTGGAGTAAATAGAGTTTGCATCCAAAATGTTTAGTTTCTCTTTGCCCATATTTATGAATTTACAGGGTGAAGGTACTTATCATCTGTTGCTGTTCAAATGGTGCATATGCACCCAACAATTCGTAGGCCTGGTTTGAGTTCATGTTAATTGTATTTGGAAATCAACTATGAACATTTATGATCAAAGACTGAATTGTTCAATGTTCCAAATTCAGTCAATAAGTTTAATATTTTGCCAGTTAGATCATAGACACATTATCAGACTGCAATTCTTGTAGATTGTGCAGTGTATTGTTCAGATGTGCTTCGTGCAAACAGTGACTTTGTGAGTAACAAATATATTCAGTGCTGGATTAAGTTCTTTGAACAATAGTTTACCTAAAGCCTGAAGGACAGACAAATTTGCATATGAACTCCACATCCATATTTTCAAACTGTGTGCTATATATGTATAATAGGGCCACATACTTTTGCTGATTAAGACATATATTAGTACAACTTTCTACATACATATATACCTTTAGTTTTTCTTTGTTTGAAAATATGTGCTTCATTTCATATTTACCATTAATTACCGTGTAATCATAACTTGTGGGGACCGTTACATTATCTACTGTCTGCAACGCAAGATTTGCTAAATATTGATGATATTTCAGGTCAGCGATGATGAGGATGAAACCCACCCAAATATTGATACCCCAAGTTTGTTTCGTTGGAGACATCAAGCAAGAGTGGAAAAAATGGATGAACTGAAGAAAGAAAGAGAGACTGTCGACAGTGAAGCAAAAATGTAGAGCTTACTGTAGATAACTTTCTTTTTCTGGATTGCATATTCAATAAAGACTCTACACGTTTGGAGTTATTTTTGTTGATATATTTTTATTTTCTTAGGTATGAAAACAGGTTGCAAGAAGTTCAGGAAAAATTGAAGGGTGCACAGCTGTCTGAAAAAACAAAAGATATTGAGAAATACAAGGAAGATCTTAAACAAATTCAGCAACAGGTGAAAATAAATAAGTATTGGCAGATGTATTTCTGTCCTGTAAATTCGTGATGATGAGATTCTCATTTTTGGGATTGTCTTGAGGAAAGAAAAAAATAACTTAATTGCCCTAAAGGTGGCTAATGAGAAATACTGGGTGTCCCAGAGAAAAGTACTCCGGTTTGATTCATAATAGCTTCTAAACTAGCTAAGCTATTAAACTGAAATAACTTTCACTAGATTGAGGGAAGACTAACTTAGATTTTGATATATTACAGTTGTATTTTACTTTAAAATTTACGGAGATATCAATGTTCAAAATTGGTAGCATATTTCTGGAGGTGTCTAAATTATGCAAAAAACGCCGTATCAAATGTTAATCAATATAATTTAGACACATCCAGAAATATGCTACCAATTTTGAACATTGATATCTCCGTAAATTTTAAAGTAAAATACAACTGTAATATATCAAAATCTAAGTTAGTCTTCCCTCTATCTAGTGAAAGTTATGTCAGTTTAATAGCTTAGCTAGTTTAGAAGCTATTAATAATCAAACCGGAGTACTTTTTTCTGGGACACCCGGTATGTAACATGTTTCAAGATTGCTTAATTTTTTCTTAGGAAGATCATTTCAGAAAGAAGGAATTGGAGCTGGCAAAGAAAGAAAAATTACAGCCATGGAATGTTGATACTCTCAGTAAAGATGGCTTTAGTAAAACAGTAAGTAGGTTATAGTTACATATATTATATTATATAAATATAAAATAATATATAATTAACATTTAAGAGTAACCGCATTTTACTGTATAAAGCAAGTTCAATTTAAATCTGCTGATTTTCTGTGACCTAAGACCATGCTGTTAGCAGCCACAAGCCATTACAAAAAAAACATTTTAAGCATTTGCAGTAGAAAGGTTTTTGTTTTTTCCACTTTAAGATTATCAACAAACCGAAAAGTAAACAAGAAGAAAAATTAACAGAAGAGGAGAAATGGAAAAGATCTGTAAGAAAAACTATATTGCAATAATTTAACAACTCATTTAAAATGTCAGTGGTCTTGAAAAGCCATGAAAATGATCCTATTTTCAGCAACAATTTATGGATAAATATGAAAAAGAGATCAAGAAATTTGGAATGCTTCATGAATACCACGACTCAAAGGATTATCTATTACAAAACATTCAGTTGGTTGGGGAAGACACAGCAAACTATCTCACATTATGGTGTGTCAACCTTGAAGTTGAAGAGGTATGTGTGCCCGGCATTAGTCTTCGACAAATAGATACTTTCAATGAAAAATAGGCATTATGACATTTTTTTGGTCACTATTATTTGTTGGTTGCCATTCAACTCTGGGAGAACAGTGTGCTTAACGCCATGTATACCAACAACAGTTGTTATGGTAATAGAACAACAAGAGTTGTTATTCGAGCTAAAACAAAAAATTTCAATCAAAAACTCCTGTGGAAGAAATTTTTAAGCCAAATCATATTATTTTATGCCATATAAAATTATTTTATGCTAGACTTCTATGCTGCTTCACACCTGCTTTCTTCTGTTCATATAATTCAGCTCTTTTGATTGATCATATATATTCAAACACCATCACCTGTGAGAGTCTAGTCAGATTTTTTTTGCCTGAATTTCAATTTGTTTCTTTCACCTTTACAAGCTACACAAAAGTTTTTTCATTCAAAATTTTTCAAATAGGTTTATGAGAGTAGGAAGTAAGTTGGTTACCTACTAAATTAGTCATTACTGATTAACTTTCTTTAGTGTTGCCCACTGTTACAAGTCAGTAAGTACACCACAATATAAAAAAGCATCTTGATTTCAAAATGTTAAAGTGTGAGAAAAATACAATATATACCCATACAATAGTCAACAAATTTGTGTATGGTTGTACAATGGGTGTTGCTGGAACTCATTCTTCCTGTTTTGATCAAAATTTACTAGCATCCTTCTATTTCAAATATTATCCAATTACCTCACAAATGCGTAACTTTTCAACCAGAAATGTTTCGACAATTATGCAGCACAGCAGTGAGCCATTTTAACAAATTTGCACATGTTGCAATCAAGCATAAAGTCAAAATTATGTGATTATTAGAATTTAGAAATATATGCAATTTCGTTTGCTGAAAGACTTCACTAGGATTATCGTCAAAGACTTGATTTTTGCTACTTGACAGAAACACGACTTGATGAAGAGAGTTGCTCATCAGACTATCATCATGCAATATTTATTGGAACTCAGTAAAACGCTCGAAGCAAGTCCACCACAAACAGTGAGCCTGTTTTTCACAAGGTATACAGTTCATAATGATAAACGGATCACGATATACCCAAATTCCTGCACGAGAAACCATTTGGTAAATGTGTTTTTGTAAAATAACATTCAGCTTTGGTGCAGGTTTCAGCGTTGGGTACCTTGGGAGGGGGGTACCTTGCTGCTGTCATATAAAATGATGGTCGAAATCCTACGTACTCAACCATTCGAAATCCTACAAAATCATTCAACATATTTCTGAATACCTACTGTATGAACATTTTGTCTCATTGTATTTCGTGTAAGCAGTTATATTATGTGTACCCTAAACCAATATTTTCCCAACTTAGAATGGCAAAGGCAAAAACGGATTTCACAGATTACATTCAGGCGTTTGAAGATGAACTTGCTTCATTTATTGAGAGGGTTGAAGGGAGAGCAAAAGCTAGAATTGAAAAGGCCCAAGCAGAGGCAGAAGAGGTAAAGATTAGTTTTGTTTAACTGTCTTCATTTTGAGGTGTTTCATTAAACAACCACACGACCACATGGAAAACGAATACAGTGAACAATTGACCCCCTCCGATTACTAGATTTCAAGTTAACCCCCACTTGAATTCTTGACTTCCCATTACCCTATCAATAGACCTTTTCGGTAATTACGTCACAACATTTTAACATCACAACGTTTTAAATTTAGAACCACCTTAAATAAAATGGATTTCAAGTTTTACTCTCACGAGCCACGTGCAAAGATGCAAAACATCCTTCTTCAACACGTGCATGAAAAATATTTTTTGTTTTGACCAAAAAAGGTGGAAGCCATAACACGCCATAACATAAGCCATAACACGAGAACGAGACTGAATGGCACAAAACTGCGAGCCTCGTTCCCGCGTTATGGCTTATTTCCTCCATACTTATTAGTCAAAATGAAAAATTATTTTTCATGCACGGGTTATAGAAGGATGTTTTGCATCTTTGCACATAGCTTGTGAGTAAAATTAAAATCCATCTCAAGGTGGTTCTAAATTTAAAACGGTAATATTGTGACGTCTCATTGGAAGGTCTAGTGCATTAAATAAGAATTTCGTAACTTTTGGGACCCTTGACATCCCTCGTTCCCAGTTCTTTCCGCGTACTTATATAGTCGCCAATTTTCTCTTTGCATCTTATTCTCAAATTAGTGACCGAACTCAATCCTTCCCACGTCAATTCATCTGTTATTAATCCAATATCTCAATACATACAGTAACGACACGAAGAGCTAGTGCCACCAGTTGCATCAAGTATTTATCTTATTACGACGCATCTTGTTGCAACTAATTTGACTCTGATATATCTAGGAGGAAAGATTAGAGCGGGAAAAGAGACTTGGACCAGGAGGTTTAGATCCTGTTGAAGTATTTGAATCGTTGCCTGAGGTATGTGTACAATAAAGCGGGTTTAAGTATGTACTGTTCACAATATTTACTACCCATCTAATGAGTTCATTGGTAAAGTAATTCCTGAAATACTAAAAGAGAATTCTAAAAGTGTTTTCCCATGCAGTAAGCATAGTTTCAATAATGGGTTCTTCCACTGAGTGTTTGTTCACGGTAGTATGTTGTCTACGTAAAGAGTGGAACAATTTAAAAACTAAGAAAACTGACCAGTTAATTCATTTTAGATGCTTAAATTCATTTTTCCTTTCCCCAGACTGTACAAGAATGTTTTGAGAAGAAAGACATACCAATGCTACAGAAAGTATTAGGAGAACTCCCGGAAGAAGAAGCGAGATATCATCTTAAGAGATGTGTTGATTCAGGCCTATGGATACCCAACGCTAAAGATGCCAAGCCCGACCTGCAGCCTCAGGAGCCTGAGGAGAAATATGACGAGCCAGATGAGCCATGATGTCACAGGTTAGCACGTGATGTTAACATTCGTCTACTTCTATATTGTGTGGTGCACTAAAATTTTGTCAACTGTGTAATTGTATATTAGTAAAGTTTTCTTTACTATTAATGATAATAACTTGCATGGCACAAGTAAACATCGGGCTGGATAAGTGGGCCCGAGTTGTTAGTCTGCATTTATAACAATTATTGTCTGAATGGTGGAAATTTCGAGTAACGAGAACGGTTGCGAAAATGACCTCTAAAATTTTTCGACAGAAATCAAATTTGGGGCCCAAATTGATGTATAAATTAGATCACTATACTGCATCCAAAGTTCAGTGGTCAAAGCGCTTAGTCTCAGGTTTATTTATGTCCAATGAACATGGGACGCATTTCTCGCACCCTTTGTCGTCTTGAAATTTATGGTTATTTATAATTATTGACACACTCGAAACCTTCATCATTATAATTTCTTCCCTAATATGATAATCTAAAGAGATGCACAGGGTCGTGCCGGGTGCCGCTAAACCTAGGATGTTTATTTGTCACAAAGAATAATTAGACAGATCTGGAATTAGTAAGATCTCTTGTCTTAATAAGCGAAGTTCAGATTTGACTACTGCTACGTTCAAGGAAACATAGACCAATCAAATGTGATACTTCTATCAGATTGACCAATCACAGGTCAATCACAAGCGTTATTCATTATGGTAAATTGACAGGTCATATCGGGCGGCAGGACGTCTTGGAGAGAGATATCTTTTTGTGTTCTTCAATGTCTTTTCAAGTGCCTTTGAAATCGATTTTTTTTTAATTCAAGCAAGCTATTGCACTTACAAAAAAAATTCGTCGGGTAGAACTGAATATATGAATACCCCCTCCCCTCGTTATCGTTCTAGTTTCGGCCCTGCACCCGAACGAACCCTACAAAAATATTTACACATTTAGCATTTCAAGGGCAACACAGATGCAGGAGTTGCATGAGAGGCATTTTGCCAACAAAATGTTGTCACCTTGTACTATGCAAAGTTTTTACTTTCTCAAGTTTCGCTGCAAACTTAGGCCATCATTAAGGATTTAAGGTTGACACAGACCGAACGCGATGCGAATTTTCAGTTTTCAGAAGCATATAAATTAAATTCTGGAAGTAAATTTGGAATCTATGGACACCAGAACAGTCAAAATGTATTATCGTTAAGTAATCTACTAGAATATTATGATAGTTTAAAAATTTATTTACTTTTGGAAAATAAAAAGTCGCGTCCTGTCTGTGTGGGCGTTTATCGTTACCATGCACGGCGTCTGAATCGAAACACAAAACACTCCGAAAAACTCACCCGCAATCGTGTCGATTAAATATGAAATATTATTAGTTAGCCACATGTATGAATGTGAAAAATTAGACCACCCATAGCATTAAAACTATTCGCAGGACAGAACGTATAAAAAAATTAAAATGAACAGCAATCAAAATTGCAAACGAGGCAAATTGTAGTTTCATGTAAGAATATTGATAGTATGCTTGCAATCTTAATGCAAGTCACTGATCTGATAAAACGCTCTGGAAAAAGCAATTTTACTGTACCTAGCTCAAAAGCCAGAATTCGCTGAACTTCAGTCACAACCACGCGAACCCCAGCCCTAGTGATCTCGCCCGTAAGGTAGTATTTTTCTCCGTTCTGGATCTTCATTTTTCCGGCGTAGATACAGTTGCTATATCCAGTATACTATCAGATCAGTGGCGCATGTTTTATACCAAAGTGCTTTTTAAATGATGCGTAAATAAAGCTTGAAAAGTTATTTCCATAGCGTTCTGTGTATTTTATTGGAAATTCCCACTAAACTTCATTTATATTGTCGATGTACAGTGACAACAAACTACCTCTAAAATCTCGTTTGTGCTATGTCTGTGATTGTATGTCTTTTTTAAACCGTTAAATAGATATTAAATAGAGCATGCAAGACTTAAACAAGTCTTTAAGTTTAAGCATTTTCATTGACCAGAATAGTTTATTTTCTGGCGGTCTCGTAGTTGGCTTCAAACCATTGGCATGTTTCACGAAGTGCTGAAAAAGATATATTTTTACAATTTTACTTACATCGACATGCATGAAAGAGACAGTATATCGAGATATTTTGTCTATACTACAATCGTGACTACGCCTTGCTGCACGAACGTCTAGCATCTAATGGTCTGGCCATGCTTTGTACCAGGAAACCAGGAGATCGGGGGAAATATGGTGAACGTGAAAGCAATGACATAAAAATAAACCAACCGGAGGGTTTTCCTTCGTAATAGTATACGCAAAAGTGATTAACAAACCTCATTGTGACTTTCCCTACCTTGTTTTATATCAGTAAATTTGAAATCTGGCCTGTATTTTCTCAGTTTGGCATTACTTGCTGTTTTCTTGAATTGACCATCTGACTTTGATGTGTCATACTGGGAAACGTGTTAAGATGTATATTTTAAAATAATGGGTGTATTATAGCACAGAGAACATGGCAGATATTGACAGAGAAGTGACAACATATTATAGCTGGATGTACTAAATGAGATCAGAGTTCTGAAGGAGCTCTTTCATAATAGTATCTCTGGCAACTTTGTGTTGTAACCTTGTAGTTGGATATGGTTAGTAGATGTATTATGGGAGGATAGTGACATATTTAATATCACAACCCGGATTTCTGAATTTTATACAAAGGATACAGTTAGTTGTCCTTTAAAATCCATAGCTTCCACTATCATTTCTACAGCTTCCTTTATTGAGACCTCCTCTTCCTCACCGACCGACAAAATGATGGGAGATGGTTCATTATACTCTCGCAATACCCAGATCATTAGCCTGGCAAGATCCTTAAAATATTCGATTAGGATATCAAACAACTCACGGTTGAACCCATAAACTGTTACAATGGAAACTGCACGCTGCACATCCTTTTGCTCATCTTCCCCGCCTAAATTTTTAGCACTGCTCCCTGGGCAAATCTCAAAATCCGCCTTTGCAGACACATAATCTAATCTAAGACATCCGACATTCGTACGACGAATTGATTTCGACGTAAATTTTGTCAATGTTTGCGTTATATTTTTCAGGTAGTTTAACAGCATAATCGTGCATGATAAGTTATATTGGCTGTTAAAACCTTATCAACTTGGATACTATACCAGGGAGTAAATAAACTGTCTTCTTGGTTTCCCTGTTCCCCAAACTTCAAAAGGTTTGCCCTCCTCTAAGAATTCAGTAATTGTTTTGTTAGTTTAAATTTTAAGCAAAGCAAACGAATACAGTGGAGTTGTACTCCCTATTGATTGTTTTAAACTTGAAGAATGACTAAGATTGCACTCATACTTTTAGCATGATAAATCTTGTTTATTAGTCCAGGAATGACATGGCCATCTTCCAGATTAAAATTATCGTAGGGCCCAAATACATTAGTTGGAATGACACTGGTGAAATTACAGCCGTGTTGGGTATGATATCCCCTGAAATATAGCAATGTTAGCAAATATAGAACATTTTATTCATACTGCCTAGTCTGTGGAAATGTGCTATACTTTGAAATAAACCAGGGGGGCTCACATACTTATTCTGGATGTCAATCATTCGCTTTGCATACGAGTAACCAAAGTTTGAATCGTGCGGTGGGCCATTGTGAACCATTGTCTCGTCAATAGGGTAGGTTGTCTTGTCTGGGAATATACATGTCGATAGACACGAGACACATTTTTGAACCTGTGAAATAAGCCAGAGAGATGGCTAAATTAGAAAGATGTCCATTTGAAACCGCGTTCATAATATTAGGTCTGCATTAGAGACGTTTTGTCTGTATTTATAAAGGTACTCGTCTCCAAAATGTGGTCTGTATTAATAAAGGTACTCGTCCTTGAAATGGGATCCGGCTGTATTTATATAGGTACTCGACTCGTTCTCAAAACGTTTTCACTTTCGTTTTTATACTAAAATGATTTCAAACACCGTCATATAGGCGGGAAAACGTTCAAAACAAAATCTTTTCGGCGTACCACTCAAAATTAATTTATTTTTGCTTTATTCTTCATACTATGTTTTGAACTAAGTTTTGAACAGTATTTGGTGCTTGCAAAACACCAAGCGACAAAGTTTTTCAAAATATAGTGCGGCTATCAACAATGTTATTAAAATTAATGTCAACGCCATTGTCACTCAAAATGAATACAAGTTACTTCGATTCAAGTGTCATTTTCGTCTCGGCATATCCCGAGAAATCTCTTTATTTTATTTTAATATTTATTTTTGATTATGTAGTAAGCATACTTTTTTGGTATTCTTGGGGTTTGTAAAACGTTTTTAACGTTATAAATTTTAGTCAGGTCTTGCAATTTGCATGACGATATAACTGAGGTTTTGAGCACATATTACGCGACATAGAAAAATATCTCCTCAAATACGTCTGTCTAAAATATGTTATTAGTTAATAGCTATCAGAGTAGTATCGGTGGAAGAGAAGTATTTTTGTTAAACAGATGTTGGCAATAAATTGTTCAAAAGAAAAGATTTGCAATTAGAAAGATGAATTGCTAAATTGCCGCCAATTCTAAAGGCTGTTTTCCACTTACGCGTTTTGCATACGCACGCATACGCACGTACACGCACGTAAAAGTCGGAATGTTACCTTGTGAATAAATCGAAGGAACTTAGTTTTCTGCATATTTTAGTATGCATTAGTTGACCTAGATGTTAAATAATAAAAATTTAAAAGCGTATAAAAAACGCGTAAGTGAAAAGCAGACTTAAGGTATTGGATTATTTACAAAAATGAATAGAAAGGTTCATGGGATCTTTTCATGATCTACATGATGTCCCCATAACAATGGTGGGAAAGTGAAAATCATTCCTAAGATGAATGTTATGTATGTTTCAGTCAGATTCATGATTATCATATGAAAGTTGATTATCTGTTAACACTTCTTAATATGAGAGCTACAGTTATAGGATGCTGCACGGCATTGTTGGATTGTGTATTTGTCAACCAGGAACAAAATCAATTAACATCTCTACTCATGGACAAAATATAGGTAAGTTGGGTGTGCAATGTCAATTTGAGCCATAATCTCAGATAAAAACCTGCCTGTTCATAGGTAGGTTTTTAAATTACCTCATTATTTTCAAACTCAAAAGAAAATAACAATTACGGCATTTTTCTGTTGCAATTTAATCACAAACCTTGTATTCATAGGAGCACTGCAATACATTGTCATTGATGAGGATATTTTGTCTCTAAAATAGAATTTTATCATAAATGATTAAAAATTATTTTAAAATTCAACTTGTAAGGAGTAGCTGGATTAAACACTTACTAGAAAATCAAGATTATATTTCAGGTTCCTAAACAATCCTCCAACCATTGCAGCCAGATGGATGACATGTGTTGGTTTGTATTTCTCAAATATTGCTTTTGTTGCTTCTTTATCACTGTTAAGAAACAACAGAAAAATGCATAACATGCACATAGCAGCAGCTATAGATAGAGCTTGATTCACATCTAATTGTTCACATTGACATCACCACACCCTCTGTGTACATTGCATGTTACGTCGACAATTGCATACCCGAGGTCACCATCTTTTGAAGATAAAAATATCCATTTTTCATTCTCCTGTTTTTCCTCAGTTTCAGCAATTGTTCTCACAGCGCGACCAACAAGGCCTGTTCCGCCTGTCACCATGATCACTTTTTTCTGAGACATTTTCTTTTCTCTACAAATGTGTTTGTATAAAAAGGTTTGTTTAAAATTGTTATGATAACAATACAGGTTATAGGTAATACTGATGCTTTATTTACCTTGGACCTACTTTGGCAAGAAGGTATTAATTGATTTTACAGCCAGCAAATTCCATTATGCCAGTCCTTGTTTGTACTATGCTATCTTTGTACCATGCACTATGAACTCTGTTGAAATTTTTACTGACAGCAATACAGAAAAGCCATGCTGCCCATGCGAATACTGATTATATAACTATCCTTAGCGTGTAATTGTTTAATTTTATGGTTCTATATAAACAAGTGACATGTGTGTATGCCTTTGATAAGGATTAGGAATGCACTGTACAAAATAAACACCTCGAGCATAAACACCTCGAGGTTGGTCTAACACTCTACCAATTAAACGATACATTTATTCCTTTAAAAACAGCTGATATTAGAAAAATAGAACTTTTTATTCACTTACCGCCTGTGCACTTGACTTTGAACTGCTAAATAAATATTTAGTATAAATTTGCGTTTTTGTAAATCGGATCTTTTTGCCAACGTTTCTTTCGGCTTACTCCAATTATTTATATTATCAATTGGAATTAGCAAAACAAAGTACCAAACTGACACAATGATCAGAGAATGCAAAGTCTGATTTTAAAACGTTGCAATTATGTTTAATTCATGATTATGTTAATTATTCCAATCACGAATTATTCATTTCCGTACGATTCTTACATAGTGCTACAATGTCTCCATTTATAACCCATACCAAAAACATATTTTTCTACACCTTTGTGTTACGTAAGATTCAGCACACTATTAGATATCTATTTATTTTTTAGTCTTTAGAGAGTGGTCCCTACCGCGAAAACCGAAATTTTATAGTTTCATTTGCCCTTATCAACCGGGGGGGGGGTGAAAAATTTGGAATTTCTTCCATGAAAATTCTTTAGTAAATAATAAATATTAATATCATGAAAAATGGCGACGTCAGATTCTTCAGCAGGTGAGATCTTGAATTCGTTTTTCTTGTCTGATACCTAGATTTACCTCTGAATGTGTCTAAAGTCATAGTGAAATACGCAGTTTGAATTGAACTCTATGTGACATATATTACATTCACCTGTGTATTTAAGATCATTCAAATTTTCGGAGTTTTATAAAGGGAAACTTCCGAATATTGGCGAATTAAATTGTTGGATTCTGAAAGCACTTTAGCGTAATTAAGGATATTGACTATTTTACATTTCGCTTTTTTTATCATTGATGGTAAGAATGAAAAGGTTTTCAGTCAATTATTTTTATATATTTTATACTGCAGCAATAAAAGTACGTAATCCATATATATTTGGCGTATTTTATGGAATTATAATTGGTTTATAAATCTCGCTGACGCAGTGCTGCAAATAATAAACTCTTAAATTTATTGATTTTCTTTCAAATACAAGACAAACTACATATCATGAAAATGGTTGAGATGTTCTTGCTCATGTTCTTGCTCATGTTCTTGCCCAACATCTGCAGCAAGATATTGCTGAATCATATGTATAGTGAACCTCTACCTTCCTTTTTTTAATTATGTAATTAACAGTATCTGAAATTAACAGTATCTGAAATTGTTTGATCCTAAGCACTGTGGTAAATGCCTTATCATTAGCACTCTTGTTACTCTTGACATTAACTTCCCCAACCAGACTGAAAAACTGTGCAAATTCCATGCCAACAATTTCATTAGTAGACATTAAAATTGTGCCCCAATATCTTTGTCATGTAATATTTTCATTCCATACTAGCCTGCCAGGTAGTTGCCACTCTCTTCCACAGCAGAATTGCCTTTTGTATTTTATATAGGGTAGAAAACAAAAGTAACACCCCAGCTCTATGCCAATGCATGCTAATGATTAACAAAAGATGAAAACAATCACAATAGGTTCAGTGATCAGAAATTTTTCAAACTTTGTAGCAAAATTTCCAATTCTCCAAGAAAGTTATGAATATTTGTGTGTAAAGTTTTCTAAACCAGGCTATAATTCAGAATTATAGTCTGTTTTAGAAAGATTCATAATTAACTTGCAATCTGCTTTGTAAATGTAACTTCTTATCAGTTCAGAATTCAAAAGGATCCAATGAAATGCATTGTTTACAAAATGGAATGTTAATTTATTATGAATTTTTTAACTTTGTAGCAAACTTGCAAATTTCCAAATGAATATCTGTTTATCCATTTGTACTGTTCTGTAGATCTTTATTGATGTTCTATAGCTCTTTATTAATGTTCTATAGATCTTTATTAAAGGTCTAAAGACCTGTTACTCTTTGTGGATGCAACAATGCAACTTAGATTAGCAATCACTGCCACTTGTTAGGCAGGCCACTGCCACACAGGCAGTTTCTGCTTACTTTTTTAAAAAAATCCTTTTTTAAATTATAATAATATAGTAGCTACACATATACAGCACATTTGTTGACCTGTCTGGGTTTACAATGCACCTGGCACATTGCCAGCTAGTAAATAATATGTGAAGGCCTCTTTAGGCTTTCAATTTTAGATGTAATTTTAAAACTAGTAAGTTATTCCCATCAGTCAAAAAGAGACAATAGCATCAAAAGTCATCGTGAAATTGAAAGTGTAAAAATTAGTATTGATGTTTTCCACCCAATCAGAACAATACAGATCGAGAGTACTCACAGGGGATCTACCTGAAGGATTTTTACAACTTGATGAGAATCGAACAACTTCCAACCCGACAAGGAATGTTCAACCACAACATGCAATGTATCAACCCAATGTCCCAATGCATGTTGTCACACGAATAAAGGTGACGGTTGCTCAGGTATGAATATGCCAACCTGGATATGCCAACCAAAATACATACTAATATATTGGTAATTTTATTGCTTCAATGCATTGTATGGTGGTTTAGTTTACTAAGTGCACCTTCAGGCATTATTTGGTTGATTTTACCTATTGTTTTAAACAGGCCAAGCTTGCTAAAAATTATGGGCTCACCAGAATGGACCCATATTGTCGTATCAGGATTGGTCATCATGTATTTGAAACACAAACTGACACAAATGGTTCAACCAATCCTCGTTGGAATAAGACAATTACATGTCCCTTTCCACGTAACTCTGTCAACTCCATTTACATTGAGATCTTCGATGAGGTTTGTTATTGTCTATAACGAGATTGATTGTATGTGTGGTAGAAGCAATTTAAGAGTTGCTAATGAGTTGTATTTTTTTAATACTCCTTGCAGAATGCCTTTTCTCCAGACTCCCAGATTGCATGGGGCTTGATCAAGATCAAGGATGATCTGCCTGATGGTGAGACCCATGATGAGTGGTACCCATTAAGTGGCAAGCAAGGTGAAGATAAAGAGGGTATGATAAATGTTGTCATGTCAGTCATGGTGAGTTCAGCCATAATTTATTAAGTATTAAAAGCAGCCTCGTTGTTCTTGGCTGCTGATCTACTTACTGTACCTGTCAACTGTATTATTAATAATTGGGCATAAGATGGTAAATGGGTGCGTATGAACTATGGAGTTAGTTTGTGCAAGAGGATTGAACTCGCATTGTATATTTGTACGCTGCAACGTACCCATTCGAAGCTTCTTGAAGCTGAGTTTCATGATTTTTCTCTAATACAAGTCGCTTGTAATTTACAGTATTAGGGCCTGTTCATATGAGACGGGCTTTTGATGGCCCGCTTGATGTTTTCTTATGAGCCCGTTAAAGGCGAGATTACGCTTCGTTCAGGTGGGAACTCGCCAGAGCCGGGCTGGCCCGCTGTCCCAGGAAATTTGCCCCCCCCCCCCAATTCCTGCCGGGGGCAATATTTCCTACGAAATTTGGCCCCCTCGAAAACATAAACTTTATAGTTTATTGCCGCGAATTCGAAAATCACGAAGCTTCTTCTCAAAGCAGACCGGGCTGGCCCGTTTCATATAAACAGGTCCTTAGCCTGCAAACAGTAAGCGGCGATCCTCAGAGTTTCGGTTTCAAGGAAATGCACTTACGAATTGGTGCCCTCAGGATAAACTCTTTCTTTCTACAATTCCCAGGAATCAACTGAACCGGTCCCAGCTACTCCAGTGATGATTTTCCCCCAAAGCTATTCAATCGCCCCACAGGTGTACTACCCACCCGTGCCTTATGCTATGCCACAGCAAATCCCCGTCTCACGGCCGCCCCCCGCTGCTCAGGTCAGACCCGATGACGTCAAGAATATCAAAGATATGTTTCCTGATATGGACGAGGAGGTGATTCGTTCGGTTCTTGTGGCCAGCGGTGGTAATGTCGACGCAGCTCTTAATCATTTGTTGAGTATGAATGAAAAATGAACTAATTATACGAAGTGTAGTTGACGTATTTCTTCATAGTATTGTCTGCATAGACTATAAAATGTGTGGAAATGGTGATAATTTTACAGTTTAGTCTTGATATGCTGATATAATAGCGTTAAAAGAAGATATAATCACTCATCACATCTTATAACAGTTTGTTATTGACGAGGTAGGCCGTATCGTCGCAGAATTGTCAAAACATAAGGCTTGCATGTATCAAACGAGACACGAGTCGTGGCAAATTTCAACTTTTAAATCTATGATATGAGAGACAATTTTTGCTGAAATCATTTTTAAACATATGCATGCAGGCAGTTGCTCAAACTGCCATGCACATTACCTCGTGTAACTCGTGTACCTCGAGCGTTTAAGTGAAGTTTTCGGTGATGATGAAAAGGGCAAAGTTATGCATTTACTGCCTCGCATTCGTTCCGGATATTTGAAGATATTTCAATTTTCCCGGCTGGTATGCATGTGTGGCATCAAGTAATAATGCATATGTTTGCGAAAGAAAAAGTTGTTAACTCTCTAGGAAGTTTTAATTTGCAGTTTGCGTTTTATGACACATATCGATTGCGTCGTGTGTCTGAAATGATTTTTTGACAATTTGATTGACATGTAGTTTGTAGTCGAAAAATGATTTTCTTTACATTATAAACACCAAACATTTCCGCTTGATACATTAAAAAATGATTAATTCATAATTGTGTCTGCATGCTTCGAAGGTTGGTATATTCTCTTTACCATCTCCTTTTGAGCTTTTATTGCTTAAGATATTATTAAATAAATAAATAAATAAAGTAGATTAGTTGTAAAGTTAGATTAAAAAGTGTGGATTGTATACTGACCTGACCTGTAAGTTGTGATAATAAATAATTGAATGTTGATTTTCGAAGGCTTTTTCCTTCGTAAATGTGGAAACAGCTCGAAGTATATTACAGGTTATTTCGTGTGAATGAGGAAAGATCGCAAAGATTTATGACATGGAATTCGTAATATTCTGCATGAAGCTTTATCTTAATAAAAAACCTATTTATTGACAAAACTATAACCTAACTACGTAGGCACAACAGAATTGAGCGCTAGCTATGCCTATATGATGGAGGTTGTGACCAATCCAAGTCCTAAAGTAAAGTATTACGCAATGTGTATAGAATTGTTTGATATTATCCTTTCTTTAACGCATCTTGTTTTCACTTATATCCCGAGCATTTATATATAGGGCAAAACTTTGCTGACTAACAAGAAGCATTCAAAGACGTGGATGTGCACTTGGGACTGTGATCGTTATATTAATGACAATGAGGATTACAGGTACGGTGTCTATATTTTGTCATAATTATTGTATATTCACTATATTGAACTGTAATTTACTTAGTATCCAGGTTTCGACTCTACAACTTTTACTACTAAACAAGCAAAAAACACCGGTAGTGGCGTTGACCTTAAGGGGGGGGGGGGTTGTAATTAGGTTGGTTACAATGGGTTGGTTATTAGAAATTTCAGAACCCTATTGTGAGGGGGCGCATAGGTGGTTTGCAATTGCCACCGTCTTGGCTGTTTTTCAAAACATGTGCACAAATAATTTTTCGTCGTTGCTGTATTTTAATACCCTCCCAATAATACGACAGAGATGATAAGCAGTTACAAAATAAACAAGGAAAAAGTAAATCAACGCAATTTGTCCTCTTGAAAAGCAAAAGTAAATTCAACCAAGATGGCGCCGAATGACTGAGAGTACAAAAAGTACAAAACATTAAATAGTCGTCACCCTGGACCTTGACTACTGTTTGCCTTTTTTTCGGAATGAGCTAAAACTAGTCAAATTAGTCAAGTTTGGCTAGAAATACAGAAAAAGGGATACAAAATGTGCCATGTATTTTTTCTCGCATTTTACAATATTTCGCAACTAAACTGTTAAAGAAGTGAAAAAGTGAAAGGCTTGTCTATTGACTTATGTTGTTCATAATAAAACCAGGTCTCCGGCCGGCCAGCCCCCTTATGATCAAAAGCTTGGTCCAGTGTTCCTATATTAATTAAAAGCGCCTGGGAACGAGGCTGAGCTTGTTCAGTTACGGTCAGTTAATTGAAAGGCTGAAAGCCAAATTATGTCAAAAACAGTATAAAATGGTCTCCCACGATGAGAAAATTGTTCAAAATAGCAAATTAAACAAATTCTAGATGAATAATTTGAGAAGCAAAATTTATGCTTCTTTTGTAAAAGTAAAAAGTACAATCTGTCTACGCCTCTCGCAAGGGAGGAGGGGGGGGGTCGTAGTGGAAGGTTTTTTCCATTAGCGCCCTCTAATGGTGTAGATCCTGTCACACCACAGTTGTCATACACAACGTGTATAATTTCATCGGGGTTAAATATTAATTCCTATTGAACTCTCAATTATCTTTGATTGTCCTACAAAATTGTCCCGTTTTAGACTTCTAATCTAGTTTACACTTGTTTACACTGTTTTTTTCTTGAACTTTCACACAAAAATTACGCAAAACCTGCATTTGATGTTGTCAAATATTGATAAGTTGGCCATGTTCATCAGGCTTTCAAATGACCCTGCATAGCAACCTCCTGGCAACACTAAGTGTTCTTTAATGGTTTGATGTACATCAATGGTTGCCTGTATCCTATTGGCTATGTGCTAACATACTTCATTAAGGAGCATAATCTTCTTTACATAAATAATTAGCAGTTTAAACAACACGCAAAGTCTGCTATGTTTATACACTGCAGCGTTCCAGATACACACGACAGTCTGGTTCAAATATCGAAAGAGTGTCACTGCAGTTTCAATGTACTCTTGATTCTTTCTTTATTGAAGATTCTAATCTGTAAGTAATTGTTCTAATTTATTACAAAGTGTTCGGGAATATTTTCGTAGCAATGTCTTATGACACACATTTCTTGCCCCCATTTCATCTGACATCTGTCTCTTTGTACGCGGTGGTCAGCACACTCTGTTATGTTTTATTTAAACAAGTGGTCGCTTCTATATTATAAATAATTGTAGGAAAGTTAGAAGATTCTATAGTAAGCTGTAAACAGCAGTTTACAGTATAGTTAGTGTCTTTATGTTAGTCTCTAGGTTAACAGCGCGCAGAAAGTAGATATACAGGTATGTAGAAACCAATTTTAAACGGTCAATCGATTTGGCTAAGCTAAGGCAAAGATGATACGCTGTAGACTTGACTATAGTATACGTAAACGTTAAAATATTGTCTTCTATCATACAGGGAGGATTTTATTAACGGCTAACGCTTTAACTGAAGTCTGTTGATCGGCTAGACAAGATAGTGGTTCGTGTGCAAGATAGTGCATGATTCATTTCAAGGCTAATAGGGTGAATAGCGTATATAAAGAGGGTCGAATGATTGACAAATTAACATTAACGTTAGGCAAAATCATGTACTGCATTTTCGATTTTACTACAAAAGTTCAATATTCGTTCAATTTGGATTGTCAGCCAACGTTTATCCTAGGGCGTACTTCAGACGTCATTTCTTACGCACGGATTCGTTCTACGTATTTCGCGAATAATGCTATAAAGTTCGCTGAAGAGTTGACTATGTGAGGTTGTTCATAGCCATCCACAAATGCGCCGCGCTATGTAGCGTAATAAAGGCAGGTACTGACTACTCTGGCTCATTTCGCCAGAGCCATCTTCCATTTTTGATTTTCAACGTTGAATTTGACACGATAATCATGTGGTGACTCCATAAATGCACTTTATTCCGAAATTTGCCATTCGTTAAAAAAACGAATCGTTTAAAAAAGCATCCAATTTTGCTCGACCGTTATAACCAAACTCACAACTTAATTAGTCCTGTCGTACAAAAATTGCGGCGTTTAAGAAGTGGTTTGAAAACCACGGGTATGTTTGTTTTGTTGTACAGAGAAACTTTTGAGGTGATTTTTAAGGCCCCATCCACGCGTACAAATCGCGACATCGGTGAACGAAAGCACAAGTTGTAGCGCGGCATTCTATATATATATATATATATTAGAATATATCGCGCAGCAAGAGTTTGTTGTTTAGTTTTGAACATCTGTGTATGTAGCACAGTAGCACTATAAACAATAGCACTGTGAACACGGCCTGCATCCGTTCATATCATTGAAAATACAATATATAAAATAACTCATGCATAGTTTGCGCTGTGCCTATGGCTGTGTTTACCAGAATTTTATATTCTAAAATGTAAATTAGGGTTGTCCAAGCTCTTCGCACTTTATTTTTGCGATAGCCACAGCTGCATAGAATCCCTCCCTTAGAAACAAAGCCAACAAGACCGCGATTACAGTGTTTGTACCCAAGTGGAAAGTATTTGTTTGGGTCTCGATTTGTAATGTTTGGGAAATGTTTGGTGATGTTGGATCCAAGGTTGGATCAAGTTTTATAAAAATTCGTGCAACATTTAGACTTTTGGCTGTAGCAATGCTGGCTAATGTACAATCTTGAACAGTCTTTCCCATGTTCAAACGACCTCAAAATCTGTTTTTCTTTCATACATGCTATGTTTGAACCCTCATGAGAGTTATCGTTTGTTTTTTACCTCGAATCGCTCAGTAATTCTTTGGCATAAATTCCAAATACGTGACCGCTTTTTTTATAGATTACGACACATTAAGTAAGAAATCCATCCAAAGCGTTTCCTGTTTTGTTCCCAACTTTCTGATGCAATCCTTTGACTTTGCATGTGATTATTGAATTATTCAAATGAAAAAAAAAATAGTGTAGCGCGCCCGGGACTACTCCACATGCATGCACAGTAACATTTTTGAGAGTTCTCATTAACGAATATATAACGTACGCAAACGCTATACCTACTTTACTTTAGACACAATTTGGAGCCAATTCAATATATATATATATATATATATATATATATTGTTATTATTTTGAATATTTCCCATCGGACCGTGTGAAAAAATGAATTAAAAAAGAATGAAAAAATGTGGATATAACGTAACACTAGCCTAGTGTAAGAAATTATTTAAAATGGAATTTTCTTATATGTGCCACTTTGTTATGTTTTTGAATTTGCCTTTTTCGCCGTATAATTAGACTACATAAAAGACATATTCTCGTTAAAGACGATGATATTTTAATACATACACAGTAGCTACGTTCAAAAACCGTATATAAAGTCTAAAGAAGTATAGTTTTCAAAATATGTCACTGCTATAAGTATATAACGTTTACCAGCGCGTGTTTAGTTTCAATAAGGCCACGTGAAATATATTCCTTGCATCGTGAAATCCGAAGGGGCAAAACGTTCCCTATTTTAAATTGATACAATTTTATATAATATATTATCAGTCAATTAAGAAAATATAGGGTTCGAGGTTTCAAACATTTAAATTTCTGTAATTCCCGACCTTAACTGTCACAAACCGAAATAAAAATTTACATGACACTTTTCTGTCATCTCCAAGTTATTCTCAGATTGACTTTAAGAACCATTGCAAACAGTGTCAGAGGTAAGAACCCAAATCGAAGTCCGTTATAAACCATTTATATATCAGTGTAATGTCTAAAATCAGTTGTGTTTGTGTGAAATTGGCAATTGAAATTAGAACTACGAAAGTGAACTGTCTTAGAATATCCTGTCGGGCGCATGGTGTCGAAATATTTTTTATAGTGAAATATGAAGGTGAACTGTCTTAGAATATCCTGTCGGGTGGTATCAAAATCTTATTTCTAGTGAAATATGAACAAAATCCTGGAAAGCGAAGCTCTAGCTTTGCTTAAAATTTTAGCTTATAGCTTTAGGGCGGTGATAAATGTCAAGGGCAGGCTTGTCAGGCCCCGGCCAAGGCCAGGTTCTATGTCATCATGCGTATATATTGACACCAAAATATAAGCCGGGATACACCATGCCAAAAAAATCACCACGTATGTTTGAAGGAACCCAAGATTCTGTTGGGAACTTCGAACGAACTTTCTTTTTTGTTCGGCATATTCCTTGAGGAATGCATGCGTGCGTCGGGAAAATCATAGAAAATGTTGGCATGTTGTCAATGTTGAATGGCCTTATTTAGCTTAGATGACCTGCCAAATTATAGTTTTGACCCGTCCTAAACTATAAACTTCACTGCCAGAACGAACAAATGATATAGTCATCAGTAGTCATTATTCACAAGCGCTTTATTCTCTTCAGTTTAGTTCTCTTATAGATTCATGCGGGTTTTTTACTTTTCTCGTTAAATAAGATCGTTGAACACGAGGATCTATAGTTTTCTCGGCGATATATTGGCCGAGTTTTAAAAAGAGAACACTCTAGAAAAAGACTATGTAGCTATGCGGAAGGATAGTAAAACTGATCCCATTGGAATCAACTCGGCTTGAATGAGAAAAACAACTTCGTTAATTAGAAATATATATTTGAATTTCAAAATGGAAAACAGCCTATAAAGATGATAAATGGGACTTATTAAAAGGGCAAATTAACGTCGTTTAGGCTTGATGACAAAAACAACATTAAAATTTTAAATGTTTTTGACAAAACTACTACCTGACCTAATGATTATATTATTCATATATACACATCAGCATTTTTACAATTTCCTGTTTTGATCACATGCATGCAGGAAAGATTAAATGAGGTCCAAGCTCAGGGATTACGGATTTAACAAGAAATTACTATTTACTGGAAACAACGCTTGTCATTTGGGATAAATGGATTATGGCAAAGCCAAGTCAAGGCCATACTTGATTGGAAAATCCTATTGACGTATTGTTCATTTGCCGCAAGCCATTTAGCCCATAAACTATAGTTATCGCGTTAGCTCAGCAACATAAATGCGTATTTTTTTAAACACTTTAGCTCAGAGGTAACCCGCAAGCTGTACGTGAATTTTAGCATGCCGCGTGACTTCATATCATCACATCGTAAACACATCATCATGTTGACTTTAGCTCGATGAAATATTAGATACTCTGAGTAGCAGAGAATCAACAAATTAATAAATTTTTGTCATTTTTGGCTAATCAAAATATGCAGTTAAGACGTCAAGTGACCAATCGGCCTATCTACACCCCAGAGGCTTAAGGCCATGTTACAGGGTATGCAATTTTTCTTGCACCTTGCAATGCAATTCTACGTTTGAGAGATGGCAACTACGAAACTTTTATGTTTATTACACTCCATGTACGTTTCATACACTTACATTATGAATACTCTGTACTAATTTACATCTCTTACAAGTAGGATTGCATTGCATCGTGTAACAGGGCCTTTACTCACTTTATATACGTGCGGGCTGTTGAAAGGGGCCCGGCCTATGGCTATGCCTTTGCATGTATCTCATACACCGCGGACTGACTGCTCGGGAGATCTTCGCTTGTCGTTTTAAAGCATTACGTAACTATATACAAAGTTTAGCTCGGTGGCTTAGAAAGACAAATATATCGGTCTACTGATGAAGAAACAACAATGACGAACAAAATATTACCAACGACAAAATGTTGAGGGGGGGGGAGCGGTCTAAACAAACACACCGGTCGCAACTGAAGACAATCATTCGCTTGTTCGTGCTTCTTGAAACAGTGAAAACTGGAACATCAACATCAAAAACCTTTGTCGATGAGAGGTGATTTCCCGACATATTTAGGACTGAAGAAGAAGCCGCACTATTGTGTTGCTTTGCGACTTCCTTCCTGTCAAAAGTAGGCTTAATTTGGTTATAGGGAAAGGACCCACTCACCTGCAATACCTGTCATTCATACACTGAGTGTTTTGAAAGCAAAAGGCTGGGCTGTTTCTGTGTTTAAATAAACCAAGTATTGGTTGGGAGAAATATTATTACCAAGTCAGTTGTGGTGTTAATGTTGACAAAGCCGTAGTCATAAAAACAGTCTGCTAAGATTATTTTAAACAGGTGAAGATTTGTCTTAAGTCAAGAATTTGCGTGTTTATACTGGTTTGTTTTCATAAAATATATATTTCGCCTAAAATCGGTTTATTCAAATAATTCAATAGCATGTCCAATCCAGTTTTACTATCCAGATCAGTTGACTACACCCCCAGGCTATACATCATACATACCAGGGTCTGCTAGGTCTGCTTTTAGTTTCGAGGTTGGCGGTTTCAAGGACTCGATGAGATAAATGCAAACTAGTATTTTACTTTTCACCGAAACAAGTACCGTGTTACACACAACAGCATCTGCATGTCCCAGCATGCATGTAGATATGTTATTCCAAGTCCACGTGACGTGAACTCCAGTCTCCAGCTATGATTTTGGCAACTGAAAGCTTATCACCTCATGATGTCACAACCTGGCTCCTTCCCACATCGCTAATTACTACATTTCCGTATTAAGTACGCGTGCGTAGGTAGAGTTCGAGTTGAAAACATAATAGGAAACGATCGTAACGACCCTTCCTCAGAGTAAACATCCCTTTGAAAACACCTCACCTCCAGAGCATATAAAAGACTACATGGTTTTCCTATCTGTTTAAACGTGTTTCTCTTTTGGATATAAATCGAGAGAAGAATCAAAAGTTGATTGAAAAATATTTTGTGTACTAGTACTGAAGATAAAGGTATGTTTGTACTATTATCAAGTGGCTCCCTAATGCCTTGTCTTGTTTGCCAAGAATACCAGTACATTTAATTTCAATGCATACAACTAAACAGACCAAAAACGTATTGAGTGTCCGCAACAAATACTTCGTCCAAAGAACAGAATGTTTGCAAGCAATGCGCGCAATTAGTTTGTCATTTCAAGCGCATGCAAACACTTTCTATGAAAGAAAACATATCCAGCGACATCGCACGTGCGGCAAATGCTGTGAATGACTAATTCGTGGTAGTTGAAATTTTTTAGTTACAGAAGTTGGAATAGTCAATAGCTATATATTCTCTTGTTGTTATGACTTGTTCGACGATAGTGTGACGAAAAAAAATGTACTTTAAAACCGCCCAATAGGGCATTGTGCTTTCGGATTTTAGGAAAAAAGTAGGATACTTGAGATAAATCGTTTTAAAGTCAGAGTTCACGCGTTCTGAACTTTTAGGGAAGCTCTTCGCTTTATTGCTAGAAATTGAGCTTTCATGTCTTAACTGAAGGAAATGTACGACTGATTTCGCCTTTCTATAAACTTATTATCGTCCTTATTTCGAGCCTTATTTGGTAGCTACAGCTTAGTGAGCTTACCAAAGGCAAAGAGACATATCATGGAGAAGTTTATTTAAATGCTGATTACTTAAGCGCTTTCCTTTTAGCGGGCTAAATGGTCAAAACGCGGTCATATCAGTTTAGAATACTTTGTTAAAAATAAAGCGATTAGACTGCTTTTCCAGTGCCAGGCAGATGTAAATACCGATTTACTTGAATGCAGAGTTCTTGAAATTCTCTCAGCCTAACCTAAATAATTGGCTATATATTGCCAGTAATCTGCTACCAAAATTCAACGACAACAGGACCCGCGGTTTGGTCGTTTTTAATATCGGGTTGATTTTGTATAGAATTAAGAGTTTTTTACTCTTATAAATCAAACGCAGTACATGAAAAGACTCTTGCAGTTTGAGTCTCAATGGCAGTTTGAGCATCATACAATTTTATATTGATAGTGAAATTTTTTATGTCTTGATGAAGAGTTGTCGAAAAGTGGATTTGCTTTGACCAATAATTACCAATATAACTATATAAAGTAAATATTATAAGTGTGAACACCTAAAAACAAACTTGTGGAGTGAAACTGCCAAGAGAAACTTAACAAATACGCAATGCAAGTGTGGTAAACTCTTTTTAAGGGATACTTAAGATGCAAGGTACAAGATTTTATATAGCTATACAAGTAAACCCTCTGGACTAAAGGCAAAGCTAAACACGTTTTTGGTCACACAAACTATATATATAGCACAATGATTTTGATCTCTGTTACACAGTTCTATATAATCAATTGCTTAAATTAACACATAAACAAAAGTTTATTTGAAAAGTTTCCACTTGTGGTAAAATTTTGTCCTTACATACAACTTAACTTGCTAATTGTTATTTCCCTCGTAAAATCATCTCCCAATCTAACAATCATTGTAAAGAACTAGCTAATGAATGGCGAGGCGTTGTACGAATCATTTCAGATATGAATCATATTCATGAATAAAAATAAAACGAACAGAGGATATACGGCCGATTTTCGTTTTTGTCTTAGCCGGACATGAATGAAATAAGAAACGTAGTCAACAAGTATTATTGTGAGTGAAGGGTGAAGTTTTCAAGACGGCTTTTCAAACTAAGCTTTAACCTTTCCAACGAATTAAGTGTCTTTGAAAAACATGTCAATTTTTGCTCTTGACCTCTTGGAATTTGTCCTCTAGCCAATTCTTATCCTGATGGTCCCGTGATTGGTTTCATACTTCAAAGTAGGAATTGTTGATTGATAAATATGTAAAACTTCCGCTTCTTTTACGGCACCGTTCTCTTCCTTCATGGAAATAATGGCGTGTTTTGCCACTGACCTGGAAATGTAACTGGATAATTTCCAATGTAAGCAAGTAGTAGCAGCGTCTTTGAACCGCAAGCAATAAACTTCTAACATATATATCCGGCTAGCTTTGGTTGGCTTTTTAATCTAACCTGAGCTCCGTAGTTAAAGTGAGTTGAAAAGTACAGAGCTTGGGGTACAATTTACCCCTATGCATTAATTTCTACTTGCCATCCCTGCCCATCCACACGCATCCTCGAGATCCTTCGACGTCAAACCCCGTACCTAAATCGTCCAGATTTAGATAAAAATGTTTTTGCCACAAAGCGATTTAAATTGCAGATAAAACAATGCAAACATATTTCATATCAGAGGCAAACATTTACATATAGTTGGTGTCACGTTAAACGTGTTTATCCATGTTTTATGTGATGCAATCAACACAAGCCCTGGTGAAAAATAATTTAAGAATCTTTCATTGTGTGCAGGTGTACCCTTTGTTTATTCCTGCGATAAAACATTATCTATGTATAGAGAAATTAATCAATTTCCATGCAGGAAACAGGTGGATGTTTTACATTTTTAAAAACATCTAATCACACAAATAATACATCGCTAACACATGATAGGTAAAAAAATCAGTCCCGTTAAATTCATTGTAGCAATTAAACATTACCGAACAAGTAGAACAACATCACTGTCACGAACATTTACATTACCTGAAGTATTAGCACTGAAACGCTGAAATAACAAACTACAAGTTTCAGGAATTTCTGGTAAGCTTTTTTGTTCCGTTTGTCAGTCTACGCAATGTTTGCTGTAATGCTGTTGTTGTAGCCGGTCTTATTTATAGTGAGAATTTATTGTCTTCCGTCGTATACATGGGACGACCGAAAAACGATTAATTATATATTTATAAAGCAAAAAGTATTGTGACAAATGTCCGATAACGTCTTCGCCAAAATGATGAAATTATTATTCTCGATTAGGGCTATTGATGGTCTATTTGTTTGCCAGTTTATACCTGTTGTTCTGGGTTATGCTTTCGGCATGAAAAATCAAGAAAAAGAGCATGGAAGCCAATGGAAGCCAAATAATAGTACTATTTTAATCATTTTTTTTCAATGACTATAATTTTCACAGTGATCTGTCGTAGTATCTGACGTTCGTGTCAATTCATACAGATAATTATTCATTTGATACTTATCGGAAAACACAAGCATAAAATTTCAATGCTATAATGAGAAAAACAATCACATGAACCTATATACTAGTCTTGTCAGCCTTAGCCTAGTGGGAATCGTGCCGTGTATAAACACAATGACATCAAACTTGATCCAAACTTATCGATAGATTTCGCGTATGCACACGCCCTCGCTTGTTGTGCTGGTTTTTTCTTCCCATAATATATGATTCAGGTTTGAAGTGCCATCCATTATTAGTCCATTTCCTTATCTTCGTGTTGGCATAGTGTTCTAGCAAAGCCCAAATATTAAATCAAATAGTCCTGTTGTTGTTGTTGTTGTCAAAACTAAAGCGAGAGATCGCCGTCGCTACAGACTGAGAGACACGTCTAAAACGCAATTTGAAGACTTTCAGTGCCAGTGGTAAGCGGATATATCTTTTAAAAACAATTTTTAAGACTAATTTTGTGAAACAGGCAGCTCTTAGCTGAAACTTGTAACATATTTTATATTTTCAAACATCAGAACTACCGTTACGTTAATTCATAATTAATTATACGCAAATTCTATAGCGGGTTTTTTCTCGAGAGAATTGAGCATTGTATTATCCCGACAAGCTCTACGCTAGAATATTTACTTAGCATGATGTTTAAAAAACCTAGTTTGACAAGGAATAAATTGTGTTTTCACCGGACATGAAATGCATCATTTCTTCATGCTTTATTAGTATTCCTTTTTACTGCAACGCGAATTACGGACTTTATCCTGTAAGTTAACTGCATGTTGCACTTTAGTTATCGTTATTCGTTAGGTATTTTTCTTTTAGCAAAACCTATACAGATATCAATATTGAATATGCACAGCATGAATATTATGAATATATACAGTTGTATATTAGTGTAACACTACGACTCAAGTCATTTAACATGAGTTGAACGGAAATTGTACGAAATATTTCAACTGTTGTTAAAGCAGTTGAAATACGGAAGTGGAGAAAACAGTCAATAGAGAAAATCTACGGGCGCTTTCCTTTATCACGGAAAAACGGCCAGACCGGTCCTTTTGTATTTCGGTACAGACAGATAACTGGTCAGATTTTAGAGTGTTTCGAGAACTCTGCATTCAAGTATATCGTTATTTACATCTGACTGGCACAGGAAATGCAGTTTCACCGCTATATTCTTAACGAAATACTCGATTTCAATTTAAAATATGACCGGTCTGACCATTTTGGCCGCTTAATGGAAGCGCCCTACGTTAGAAACACGTAGATTTAATGCAGGTGATACCGAAATGCAGGCCAGGGTTAGAGTAATTTTGTAAAACCTTTTTAGTATTCGCAAAATATAACGGCGCCATCTACCCCCAGCCAAGCATCCTGTATGCGAGTTACAGCTGCTTTTTTTCGCAACTACTTCTCTCCTGCGTGACTCAAACGCTGTGCACACGCAAACGCGTTAATGGTATAGATAATAAGGCATCTTAACCCACCATTAACATTTTGCTTTTAATGCAAGCGGTTGGCGAACGAGAAGCCTATGGCTATGTTTTACATGAGTCATGACTCCATGAATTATATTTATATGCACCAGTTCTGCTTAATGTTTTGTAATTGTCAGGGCTGTGGAAACATAATTTTAAAGCTGCAGGCTATTTTACATTTCCCTAATGCCGTATGCGACATAGACCCATGGAATACTAATCTATATTTCAATTTTCTTTTGATGCAAATGCCAGTCTTCATAAATAAGGGACTCACAAGCCACCTTGTTGGCCTTACAAGCCACCTTGTTTCCTTTCAAAAATGGCATTGAATGAATAAGGGGGATTGAATATTTGACCTGTATAATGCAGTTCGACTAGCGCCAATGGTATTGCGATATATGTATATCACTAATTTTAATTCAAGTTTTCAACATGCGTTTTGCATGTGTTTGTGTTTCAAATGTAAACATGTTTGATGAGTTGTAGATTTAATCTTGATAAATGTGTTTGAATTACGTGTTTGTCGCATTTGAATTCTAAGAGGCATATGCATTATGCATGATTCTTGTTTTTTGTAAATTAAATGGTTTTTATACTTTAGGGGCATCTCTTAATCAAAAGCATGAGTTTGAACGCACAAAAAAGAACCATAAAAAATTATACATCCCCCCGCCTTTCGTACTTCATGTATATATGCATATATGGCACTTTGTTCCTATTGCATGTCATACATCTACCAAACGCTTGCATGATAAACATTTCATGTCGTTTGTTTCATCTAATGAATATTTAAATACTAAAATGAAGTGTTTTCCTGTTCACGGTTGTTTTCAGTATGTCTCCTTGCGAGAACTTAGCGTTTTAGGCATTTCACCGCTGCAGCTGTTCCGTTGTACCCCGTGGTGATAGGGAAGAGCTATTCAGTGATATATAAATATGACTGAGTGAAGCATATTACAATTTATTTGCTGTTGCACAAACATCGAATGTGTTTATATGACGAGTGAACAGGCGAACGATTATCAGATTGCCGTACTTGTGCGTGATATAGTAGGCAAATTTGAAAAAAAAAACACTCCAGCTAAGGCCAGAGCCTAATATTTAAGGGTGAGTTATCATTAAATATTTTTGACGCGATTTGCTGATGTTTGTCTTGCTTATTAATCCTATAATCCTCGTGGGTCTCCTGCCATCACAACGTGTTGGCAATGATTTACATGAAGTTCTTTAAATTTCGTGCCGTTTTCCAGCATATAACAATATAAACATGTTTATGTGAATTTTTAATTGACACGCCGTTTTTCGTATGTCTCAGAATATGTCTCAGGTATTGTAATCTCAACTATCTTGTTAATCAGTTAACCATGAATATATTGTGCAAAAAGACTAGTTAACCTGAATATGCTTAGAAGGTATTCAGGTATGTGGGTGCATTTTTGCATGATGCTGATCGCTTGCGGTAGAAACATTTGATGGACCTATCATAATCGGTTAAACTGTCATGTTTCCAGAAGATAATCTTGGCATCAATAGAATATTTAACATATTTCGGTTTGCTTCGATACGGTCGCTTTAAAAATTGCTCATCGAATTTACACCAACTGAGCGCGCCTCAAAGTATTAACGTGCGCAAAATATACCTCAGCACGCGCATCGAATGGACGCGATCTTAACAAAATTCGTTCTAAAGAGGTTAATTTATATAGCATGCTTGCGAAGTTGGGAATCAAATTGAATTAAGAAAATAATGAGTAGAAATGACAATACTATTGTGTTTGCTTGCGGGTTTTTACTAATTTGTCCAATATTATTTGCAGTCATAACTCAATATTTGTTCAAAGCCATGTTTCTTTGACCTTTAGGTTTAATCATGTGAAGACTTGACCTATTTACGTAATAGCTGATACTAAGCTGCTAGTCACTGATAGACACAGACAATTGTCACGAACTTACCGTGTATAATAACTTGTGCATCTTAAAAAATAAAGTGTTGGAATACTGTGCATTCTTAGTGGCAAAGAGTCTTGTGTTGTTCTGGGAGTAGAAAGGCTTTTAAATCTTTAAAAAGGTATATATACATTATAGAATTCACTAGATCAAACAATAAATTCCGCCAAACTAGTCAGCTCATAGTTGGACTCCGGCGAACTATCAACGATAACTGTATTGTAATAGTCCGGTTTTGTTTGATATTTAACTATGATATATAACTGACATGATATATAGAACATTGAAAATATGACAGCGTTCATATATCTGTTATAGCCATGGCATATAGTCTGTTGGTAAAGATAAGTTACTGTAACAGAGAGATGCTTGAAATATGACCTGCAGCTCGTCATCTTGTTTACCAATGAGCTTGAATATTTTATAGAATGGGGCATTGTCTGCTGCTCTTTAAAAAAATTACCATGTTAGGTCCTGCTATATGTAGTTTCGATTTGAATATATCATGGTGTCAATCGAACGTTAATTAAGGAGGGCGATATTCATATATTCTGTTATGCCAGCCTGGTTTCTATTGAAAGTGAAATGGTTTTCAAAAGAAATTAGCCGTTCGAAGGCATAGCAGAATATATGAATATAGTCCCCCTCAATTACCGTTCGATTGACGCCAGTGGAGTATATGGTCGATAACTCAGCGACAAGAGGTGTGGTTATAAAAGAACAAACCTCGCGAGAATCATCCGTGGATAGTTCAGACACAAACCATACTTGTTGTAAAATGGCTATCCATTTTAAGTGTCTGTTTAGGTATGCGTAAACCAGTTACAAACACAGTAGCTTGTCGTAAAGAATATTACCTATCAGTCGGCCTACACATTTAAAACATTAACGTACTTGCAAAACATGTCATTACTTGCAAAAAAGAGTCACGATATATTTTGCTCAACAACTATAAGGAAAGGCATGAGTTTAATTCTCATCCTAAACAGATCACCCTTCGGAAATAATTTACACAGTGTTGATGGCCGTTGATTCTTCTTTAGATAGTATCAGGGTTCACAGAGTGTTATCATTACGAACCGATAACATTGTTCCTAGGTTATGCTGGAAACCATTATGCACCTTTTTAGCGAAAACATCACGCAACTGCTAATTTAAATAATTCGCGCTGTTTGTATAAAGTGTGAGATGTTTTATTCGCAAAATAACAGTGTTTGATCTTTTTTTTCATCGACCCTTGAGATATTTTAATTCTCTGAATAGTGTAATCGGACAAACATGTTAATTAAATGGTAAGTCTAATGACGAGAACGAAGACGGACAGGAATTCACCGCAAGCGAGAATTACATTAGGTGTTTGCGTGTGGTATTTATTGAGATACATTTCCGAGAATCTATATTTAGGCTTCATTGTTTTTCAGAACATATTTATCATCGGAAAGGATACACTATCCTGATTTCGTGAAATGTTTTGCATTCAATAAATGATGTAATGACTTCAGATGAATTCGATGCCCTCTAGGCATGTCATGCACGTACAAACAACATATTTTTCGAAGTATTTTCTATTAATGAAAGATAGTATCGGACTTTTGTTTACACTTATCTTTTAACCTAACCTTTACATTAAGGCTCCCTAATGTGTTCGGGATTGGAAATATGCAGTATCAGGTGTTTGCATAGGCGGCACGGGCATGCAGCACAAACACATTTCGTTATAGGGGCAGTCCTCTGTTGCCGTTTTTATGTTCATTTGACGTATGTGTTGACAATTATTTCGCGCATATCGTGTATTTGGGTTAGGGCTGTAATTTCCCCTGAGGTAATTATATTCCCGAGACGGGTCTGTCCATATGAATAAATCAGGATTGTGCGTTTTTGACGCGAGAAGTCAACATTAGACACTGGTCTTAGAAGGCACCATTATTGGACTCTGTGTGAACTGGAATAAGGATAAAAGTTTTCATGATCCCATCAAAAACACCACTAATATTCTGATTTTGGGCTTCAAAGATTGCGACTAAATAACCGTTTAGTCATCGTTCCAGTGTTTATAGAGTTCACTAGAAGGTTACTCGCCGCTATCTTGATTCCTGATTAGCTAAATGTGGTCACTATATAGCAAATCTTTATATAGTTTAGTGATAAACTAACCAAAACTGTAGCGTATTCTGAGTTTAATTCGCATCAATGGATTCTTAGGGGGATATTAGGCCATTATTTTACCATAAATGACCCCGAGGACCCGGGGTCTTCTATAAAAGTAACGGACGCGAATGTTTATAATACAACTCCTATTTTGATGCAAGAGGGAAGAACTACACCGCTTCAATGGACCATTTGCATAACAAAAAGAGAATTTTCGAAAAGGGCATACTAAACTTAGTAAAATTGCCAAGTATAGCTGCAAAATATTGTAAAGACTAAAGTACCGAAGATATAACCAAGCAAAGTTGGCAAATTATACTTTTCTACTATGGCCGGAAGAGTTAATTACACAGTTCCGCTCTTAATACAAAAAATATACAAAAATTGCCAACTTCACATGGCTATATTTTTCGTACTTGACTTTATATATTTGGCAACCAAACGTATAGCGGTTATACTAATTTTGGTGTGCTCTTTCTCGTCGTGTGGTGATTTACTTCCTTGTTATACTTATAGATCATAAGTTGGTCAATTATGCGAGTGGTCCAATATTTAGCTACTCTTATTTTTTTAGGTAAAAGTAAAGAGTGATTTTTTTTATTTCTATCATTTAGTTGAATCAGACAATGGCCTCTAATAATAGCATATGAAGATGGCACTTTACGTGTTGGAAACAAAAAACCTCTACATTGCCTCTGCGTTATATGTTCTAATATCCCTGATGAGTATCATTGGGAACAGTTTGGTCCTAGCTGCATATTTTAAAACATCCAAGATTCGTAATAATAGAACAAATTTCTTAATCGTGAGCCTGTCATGCGCTGATATGATTGCAGGCTGTTTTGCAATTCCACTGTACATGTACTTGATGCTGATTCAATTCAGAGGATATAATCAGAGTGCTGAATATTTTGTTTATCAGTTTACCGACGTATTTTCTATAACCGCATCTGTGTGGCATTTGGCCTTTATCAGTTTAGAAAGGTGAGTTTAAACTTATTAATAAGTATTTCAATATAGACCTAATATATCAAGCATTAGTCTGTTTTTGTCTGGTCCTAATAAAGCTGTCACTATTCTTTCTCTCAGAAACCATCTGCACATAATTCGGTGTATAATGGATATCATTTTTATCGGTATATAGGCGATGCAGTCAGCTACCTTCAGGCTTTCAAAATCACGACACTGAGTCTGAGTTCAGTGAGTTGACCACTGAATTAATATTAATGTTATTCATATTCTCCACATTTCAGATATTTTGCAATTATATGGCCAGTTATCCACCACGTGGCGACATCTACAACATGGTTCATTGCTATTGGAATATTATGGTTTATCTCCATTTTATCTGCGGGCCTATCGTTGGAGCTTTATAAGTTCAAAATGAAATACATCATTTACAATACCGCCTCTCTGTTCGGCCTGCCTGCGATCATCATTATCTTCTGCTATTTGTCTATAATGTACTCTACGATACGCCGCTCATATGTAACATCGAGGCAAACCTTTGAACGGGAACTCAAGGTGTCTCTAACTATATTCATTTTAATATTTCTGTTTATTATATGCTGGTGTCCATTTTTCACGGCTGCCTTAGTCAGCAGTAAATGCCATTGTATCTCACTGACAGTTGTGGTATACCTCAAAGCCTTGCATTTTGCTACCAGTTGTGTAAATCCTGTGGTCTATGCTGCTCGGATACCGGATTTTAGAAAAGCATTTACAAAAATCCTTCCCAAACAAATCGTAACGTTTGTTTTCTGTTTGCTGCACCCAAGATCTCGGGAAAGTCCGCCAGGACCTCGGGCACGCGCGTCAAGTACGTTGTCTTCCACGCTCGTGATGACTGATGGGGGAAGGCGAAGGGCAACCCTTTTGGAAAACAAGGGGGCAGTGGACCAACTACCCGTGGCCAAAGATAGTCCGATGGCTAGCAGTGTAACGTCAAACAAATGTGTCACATTCCTCTCTGATAGTCCGTCGTCATCCGCAACGGGAGTGGCCCAGTTAACGAAAGTGTAAAGTTCACTGATCTATAAACAAAGATGATGGCTGGATATTCCATGTGTTCGGTTCAGGAGTATGCTCCGTCAATTTCTAGTGGTTGGATCAAGTGATGAAGATAACATCTTCACTATTGATCGAGTGGTCTGATTGATAAGAAAAAAGTTGGCCACAAACAAGGACAAGTTAAATGACGTGCATGAACCCATGAGTTCACAAAACACGAGAACATGAAACAAGACATGAACATCTCTAAATATTGGCACAGAAGGGAGAACATGAAACAAGACATGAACATCTCTAAATATTGGCACAGAAGGTATCATGCTTTTACTAGACAATACAAACTTCAGCTCACGATTTATTATTTTTTGCCTTCGAGTAAAGGTTTTCTGTCGTGTTCCATTACTACGTAAACCCACTCACTGCAAAAAAGGAGCCTGCCGTTCTGTTAGGAAAAAAGATTTAGTGAAATCCTTGTATATTATGTATATTATGCAGTTAATGTTTACTGAAAACACAAAAAAGACTGAACTCTGAGTCCCTGTTTCCACGTACCTGGATAAGAGTGTTACGGTAGCGACCATTTACAATAGACCTTTCTCATAATGGCGTCAAGCGCGAAAAGTCCGATGTTACACGTAGTTTGATTGGATCGTTAGTTTTTGGGAGCCAATCAAACTTCGTGGAACATGAAGTATGAACACGTGGAGTATGACTTTGTAACGGCTGCGTGGAAATGGGACCTGGGTTCTGACTGATAATAGTAAATCTTAGATAGGATGGGAACTGTAAAATTGCTAAATATATTAAAGTATAGAATTATTTTAAAAAACTCTTGTCATCAAAGATATGTCTACAGGACTTGGTGTTTGGATGCTAAATAGGTATTCCCCACTAACTTTAGACGATATGTATGTTCGGCTGCTCACAGTCGTAACAAGTTTCACGAAATTTTTAATATTACGTACTACTGTCCGTATTTTTCGTCTGTTTCGACTATCGCATCTCTTCTCAGTGACCACCATGCGTCGTGTGTTAAGCTCAGTTTTAAGTTTTAAGCCTGGTTGTAAGCTATGCTGGTACGGATCACGGGTGGGTTGGGAAGCGGGTGTTCGGGTACAACTTGGACGGAGGTCCATTGCTTCGAATATAAGGTTAAGCGGACCCATGTTAGGTAAAAATAACTATGTATAATAATTTTTTTACAGTAAAATATTTGTAGTAAAAAATAGCCTCGGTTACGAGGCCACACTAGTGAAATCACGGTCAGACACCATGGATTGTACCATATATGGATTGTGATTGTTGATCTTATTCATCTATATAAGATAAAGTATTAGCAGATTTTAGTGATTTTTACCCCTAATTTGTCAATTTTTGTCATAAATGAACAATGAGTAATGAACTTCATTTTATGATTCCGTCAATTGAATCTCGACGAAATATGGTAAGTATTAACCTAATTGTATTATACTCACACTATTGACCTTTAGTTGTTTGTTTTATTATGTTTTTATGCTGAATAAGTTGCACGATCAATTACAAGAAAGCTTTATATATAACTCTATAAACACATCGATAAATCTGTAGAAATATTTTTTGATAGACTGACTATATAGATGGGGTTGTGCAGAAAATATTTGCGACGCATTTCTGAATTTAGTGAGGGCTTGTCATATATATTGAGAAATGGCAAATGTTTTGCAACCTTGTGAACTGCAATTGTTCATTAAGGCTGTCAAGTACCTTACCACCAGGTGATGATGCTACCTGTAGCAACCCTTCACTGTCTGACCTTTCTAGAGATATGAAACAGCCCCTTGACCCACCCATCAAGGCATCATCACATAGATTTCTCTTCCTACTGCTCCAATTCAGGCTTCCCTATCAACCTCTAGTTTTGATTTTAGAATGTTTTTCCATTGTGATAAATACAATCAATGCATATATGTATACTCTATAACCACTAGGCACCTGTAAACTGCATGCCCCATTGATTAAACATAAATGTTTTATGTGTAAACGAACAGTTATTTACATCCGTTTCACAGTAGTTGTAGTTGTAGTTAAGGTGAATTCAGTTGATTGTCACTTCCTAAACCTGGCCATGAGCACTTTCATGTGGTAGTGTAATTTAATTAGTGTAATTTGCCTCAACTGCAAAATATGTGAAATTCTTTTGCTGTTCTCAGATGCCAAATACAAACTTAAGTATATTGTGAAAGGAGGAAAGGAACATATTATGCATTGCAGTGACTGTTGCCCTAAAATGTAACATCACTGTTCATATATAGAATCCAGTTTGACAATCTTCTTTCCAAACTGGAAAATTTTGTTAATCCTATTACATTTCCGATATCTTTTAAACATGACTGATATATCCGGTGTCACATGGCCTACAATCAGCAGCTTTGTTCCAAGGGCTTTGCAGTTTGAAATATGCATTGCATTCAACAATTATTAAAGAGATCTGTGGCTAAGAGTGTGCGGGGCAGCGTGGTATGGTTCAACCTCTCAAGGCACACCAAGACACCCACTCTGTTCAGATGATTGGTTAAAAAGCTAAAAGCTTAAATGTTCACATACATATATAGCACAAAGTTATGAAAACCCAAAAAGAAATTTATAAAGATTGCTTGCAAAATAAATGTGAAACATATAGCCGGTGCAAAGTTGCAAATTTTGTATGAACTAGTATTATATTATCCATATTATCATATGGCATTGCCAATACATGTGTTGATTAGGACCGCATATGGTATAAATTGACCCGAGGTCACAAACTAGCTGCAGTAATAAGCTGTTGTGTAATCTGGATTTAAAAAGTAAGCAGTCAATTGCGCTCGGAAGTCTCAATCAGATTTCTATTAAATGTGATCAGATAAACAAGGAAATATCCGTTTTTCATTTAATTCTGATAATTCCTTTTTTAAGGGGGTAAGCTTGTTTATGTTCTTACTCTATCAACCATATAGTTGCCATAGCGACATCAACAAAAGATTAATTTAAGTGTCAATACAAATGAGACATATTAGTTCTGTTAGGAGCCTGTGGGGACGTTGGGACAGGGGGGGTCAGGGGCAGCTGCCCCTCTTGTTTTTAAGTTTTATGAGCCGGGGCAAGGGGGCAATGATGCCTTTTCATTTTAAGGGATTTCATTCTATATCTTAAGTGTGCACGTGAGGGTGCAACAAACGAGCTTCAAGTATAGAATAATCGTCTTGTGAAAATCTCGCTGATACCAAAATTATCTTGGAAAGAACACGATGAAACGAAGTTCAACAATAGTTTTAACAAACACCTCTAGTTTGCCCTTTCACGAAAATCTGTCACTTTAGCCCTCGTATCGCTCAACGTCCCTGGGGGTCTGAGGGTTCTGAGATATACAATAATGGGCAATGACTCTCCCAAAACATTTTTAAATTTACATCATACATATTATGCAGAAGAAACCGCATTCTTTTAGTGTCCTATCATCACTGACCAATCGGCAGTCTATCTTTGTTGTAACCAAGTGTCCAGAATATTATTCCGGTGTGATGACTGATGTTAAAAAACCTGTCCCTGGAAAAAAAAGTTACATAGGCATATTAAAAACTATTCCTTCAACAGGCCTAAATTATGGGGCCTTTCGTACTCCAACTTGTTCTCATTTGGGTCTTCTTTCATACATCTCATCAAACATTCTTTCTCATTGTAATAAACTCTGCTCTTCCGGGGCGTTCTCTTTTCTATTATATTTTGCCTTATCCCTAATTACCCCTATTTACGCTCATAAGCTCACCTCTCCAATACTTCCCTTCCCTAATTTTTTCCTAAATGTCCCGTGTATCTCTAATAGGACTCCTTTTTTAATAAGCCTCTCTAAGGAATAAAGGATACTAAATGGTTTTCCGTGCAGGATAGCGTGATACTGCACTTGGGATATTGCTCAACTGTTTCAAAATAACTACAATGAAACAACGGTCAAATTCAGTATTTGGGTTTTTTTTTCGACTTAGTGCTTTGTGCCTGAGCATTTGCGACTAACTTTTCAACATCATCTTCTGTGGTTGGAGCAGACTTCTTCATGTTTTAACTTGCCTATTGTTTACAACTTCACGTTTAAAATTGTCCGACATTTTAAAAATCCCTCGCAAAGTGGCATTGTAAACTTTCCGTGCGGGATTGTCTTATCCTGCATGCCTAGTAACCAATCAAATTGCGTGTTTCATTGTAGTTATTATATTATCTCTCTTCCCAAAAATATGAAAAATTTCTCTGCATGGCAACCGCCTCTTACAAAAACAAGTTCCTTGACAGCCAGACACGCATGAAAGAATCCTATAATAACTCTTGTGTGAGATTTACCGAATTAATAAGCTCATCCTCCTAAATAGCTCGTTTTTGTAGATCAGTTCAGTTCTCTTCAACTAGAAACTCTGATAATAGCCTGCCAGTGGTGGATCCACAAGAGGGGTGCAGGGGGGTGCAAAATTTGGTTAAGTGTTCGACTTTAGTATCTAAACTGTTGCATTATATGGTATTTCATGAAAAGTGTAGACATCTGTGAGATTGAAAATTGGTATGAATGATTGTAGCACTTTTATGAGGTCAAATTTCTCTTAAGATTGCCGTCAGAATGCTGCAAAAAGCATTTCACCAGGTCCTGGCCCTAAATGGATCGCACCTTATAAGCACTTGACTAGAGGTTTGCATCTTTGGTATGCATTGTCAAGTCAACCTGGTGCACCTTCCCCCTAAAATTCAGGGATGGAACCACCACTGAATCATACCATCCCTCCCACACTCACTCACTCACCTTGTCTTGACGATCTAGAGACTCGGAGTTTTTTCTTGAACCCTGCGAAACGTCGCAAAAATGACGCGTAACCGTTCCTAAAGTTCATATCCACCGCTCCGTAGATAATCGGATTTAGACACGAGTTAAGCCACTGAAAAAAGTACGAATACTTCACCAAAATATCGATGTAAGGATACGTGCCGCCAGAACCATAGTCTATCCAAATAAACAATACTTTCTCGGGAAGATAACACAGCGCGAAGCTTGCAACGACAATAACGAGAACTCTAACAGTCTTTTTTGTAATGTCTTTTTCATTAGGTCCGAAGCACTGAGCCTCTGAGGTTTTCAGTTCATACACAATTTTCAAATACGCTGACAAGATAACCACTAATGGCAGCAGGTAGGAAAAGATGAATAGAAACATTGTATACGCTTGCCGCTGTTCCTCGTTTGCCCACTGCTCAGCGCAGGGATATTTTTCCTGGATACGAGTCTTCGATATTTTCCCGCGCAACTGGTATACCACTAACTCAGGCGAAGCAGCCGCGAAACTAAGAATCCATACAAGGCCTAAGATCAAAAGAAGTTTGTTTCGTGTTAACCGTGGTTTGAATGGGTAGCACATAGACCAATATCGTTCGCATGTGAGCACCAAAAGGGTGAGAATCGATGCACATAAGCTTGCTACGAGTAGCGTGGGTATTAACTTGCAGAGGAAAGCTGAGAATGGCCAATCGCCGCTTTCGTTATATACAACGGTGAATGGGATGACAAAAAGCGCGACACTGAGATCTGCAATAGCGAGATTTAACAGGTAGTAGCCATAATAGTAAGTTTCGATACTGCGGAGTTTTCTTTTTTTTATAATGACCATGATCACTGACATATTACCAAGTACTGTTAGCACAAAGACGACAGCGTAAAGAGTAAGACGAATCACCATGGAAATATGAGGTTCTGCTGCCAGCCCTTCGCGGGTGTTATTCGTTGGTTGCAAAGTGTTTCGTATTTGTTGGCCCGACGGTGCTTCGAGTAACTGCATTTTCCGCTCAATTATCTGTTTCTAAACGTGTCAAATTGAACGCTTCCAGCTTCCACTTTACGATAATACCATTAGTTTATATAAACAGAGACGTCTCACTTGCTTGAAATTCAAAGATCGCGTGAAAATCACGTACTTCGAGACGAAACTTCAGTCAATACAGTTCAGCTGTATTTAAGAAGTCCGGCGTAATCTTGCAACACCGATATCTTCGTGTGAACTACGTGCCTGGTTGCGTCTCTCCTTGCTAAACCTTGCTCAATGGCGGTTCTTTCATGAAATGATTTCACTCTAATCTCCCGGCTATTTTCGATTTGTTTCATTCAAACTTTCAAGTACATTGAAAACCTTCCCTTTAGTTATTTACAGCTCGACGTTGCTAGGCTCTCAAACAAGTGAAATTACCCACATCATGCGTACAATATGGTATGGCCCGCCAGATGTTCTTATCTTATATTCTGATAATTCCACGGATAATTCAGATCGGTTTACGTATTTATCTTAATTCTCTGTATCGTCAGACGTCATTCCTTTTATTTTTGAATCATCATGAAGTAGCTTCGACAGTTTTTAAACAGATCGACTTCCGGTTCACGACATATTCCCCTGCAAAAGAGATACTGCTAATAGAAATTTTGCATAACTGCAACAGATGGTCCAGAATTCTAGATCTGACTTACTGTTTCACTTACCAAGGGCAAACTCTTATTCCACTTTCTCTGACGAAGGTTCTTTTAGGTTCAAAAGTCGAAACTTCTCCTAAATATACTTTGGACGATCTTTATTTTGGCGTCTGTTGACAAATGATTTCAGCCTTGATGTTCCGCGTTTCCTCTTTGCTCTCGTGTTCCAAACAATGGAATATTTGTCGATGACCGAGAAACAGGGCGGGGGGGTGTTCTTATTTCATCTCATGAAATGATTCGCTAAGCCTTACCAATTTATTTGTGCTTTAGCCAATTAAATTCCTATTTTGCGTGACATCTAGATTATGCCCCTATTTGTTAATGAATGCTTCTGCGGAAGGAAACTAATAAAATGTTAAATGAGTACTTATCCTCAAGCGTGACATCACCTTCTATTGTGCGTACTGCGCACGCAACTTTAATCCAAGTTCACACAGGTGTCAAGAATCGTCACGAATGACATTTTCGTGTGAAATAAACCACTGTCTTCAACGTTTTCACCACCTCAAATTGCTAAATTGGTTAAGTTAATAGATTCCAACCGTCAGACTGCATTTTTTCCAAGAGAAATCTGTAATCAGTATTGTTAGGTTAGTGTTATCGTTGTGGTTACTGTATTGCAATGACATTCTTAATAATCCATAAATCCTGTATGGGTATTATAATATTTAGCTGCCATTCTTGTACCAATGCCATATAAAGTCTGTTTGCTCAGACGAAGCCGCAAATGACAAGCGTATGTTTAATCATAATCATTAGCATAAATGTTAAGGATAATGTTGAGAGAATTAGCATATGATAAGGCCAATGCTGATGGTAAAAAAAGGTCTTACTCCCCTTGAATGGCACGATTAGGATTAGATTTATGGAAGTCAGCTTATTCCCGTACCTGGTCTTTGTGTTCACCGCTCTCGCTTTGTGAAGGAGGCCCACTGAAGAGGGTGGGAAGGGAGGGGAGGGAGGGTGAGTGTCCCGTGTTTGGAATTCATATTAAAGCATTGATAGAAATTTTGCCATACAGATCAAGATTGTTCATATCAATCCATACCACCCACACGTAAAAGGCTTATAAAGTAACGTTTCTTTTGCAAGAATTATTACGTAGGGATACAGGAATGTCTCGTGAATAGAGATAAGAAATTAAACAATTTGTTCAAATGGAGATGACGGCACTGTGTAAAAGTGTGATATCTCAGTATTATCATGATTCTCCTGGCTTTGGTGAATTAGGTTTAAATTGCATTTATTTCGACAATCGATACAAAATGCGCAGACGGCATCAATGCATGTCTTATTACTCTAAAATGCAAAAAATGCAATATTTTCACCAAATTGTGGCAACGCTACTTAGTGAAAAAGCTAGAGAGATGAGAGTTAACATAAAGGTTAAAGATGAGATAAAAGTTTTTATTTCAAAAGACTGAGAGAAATGGTTGAATTCTGATCGATGACCATCCAGAATAATACAGCAGATTGAGCATTTTACGGAGTTATAGGACAATATATGTTACTTATGGTTAAAATATTTTCTCACATAAAAAAGACCAGTCTACTATTTGTTGATGAGCACAAATTGTCGATGTCCTCCGTCCACTTTCCCGTGAAACGCTACGTCAATCACTTAACCTTTTCACCCAAGCAATTAGTTTGTGGTAAAGAACGGCCTGGCAACTGGGAGCGAAAGGACGAGCACGATCTTAGTGAATCCAAGCTGGAACATGTTGTAATAACAACGATAAACTTCTGGGGGCAGTTGTATTAAAGACTGGTTAACTTTTAACTGTAGTTAAGGACAGAATTGGCCGATCAGAGTCGTGTATTTCTGAGTTTAACTAGGGTTTAACTATGAAAAAATTTAGTTAAGGAGTTTCACATAATTGGCCCCAGAACTTGTCGGTGTTAACTGCAAACTTGTTGGAATAGAGCCAAGAAGTGGATAATATGAATTGGATAGATATCATATACTCCTTCGGGTTCCATAGGAATGTTTTGAAATAATTAAATTGATAACAATCACTAGGTTATGACGTCAACTATTTTAGACTAATGGCCGAGCATCCTCTTATTCAAAGAGGACGGAATCAAAAGACTTTTTGGAATCGATGAGAAGAAGTCGAAATATTTTTATATTAGTAACTTATCAATAGGGCACAAGCATGAACACAATGATTATCAACTCGTGACCTCAAGAGATTGTAAATGGATTATGGGCATGGCATAAAGTACGTTGGGATCCAAAACCTATGGATAGAGCAGACCTTCAAATAGGATTCCAGTCTGAAAAAGAGGAAGACCTCAAGACCAAGAGGTTGTCAGAGACGGTTGCATAGCTGGGGCCGGTTGTATTTAGCTTAAACGGTGGATAAGTCAAAATTAAATAACACTCTTACATCTCTCTTGAATGAGTCAACTTGAATATTATGCATTGAATATGTAGTTGCAATCTTGTAATCAGTGCCTTTGTATTGATGTTAAAAACATTTAGTTTGCTTGTTGAGTAAAACGATAGACTGGCTTTCTATTTTGAACTTAACCACCGTTTAAGCTAAACGGGCTTGATACAACCGGCCCCTGATGTATAGTAATTCATTTTACGTTGAGATATGTTTTGAATTTGCAACCAAAATCTTTAACACGATATTTTCAAGAACAGCGAAATTTAAAATCGCGAACCAACAAAATTTTCCTTAGTACAAAAATTTGTTAAGAGACGTTTTTCACAAACTAAGCCACCCTCTCAACTCCAAATTCTAATTGCATGTCAAAATGATATTGTTGAGTAGAAACGTTAAAAGTGTAAATGGATAAGATTATTTCTTTAGTGAGAGGGATCACGAGAGTTGATAAACCTCTTCCACTATTCTATTACTCTAAACAATGTTGTAAAGACAATGTTGTTGAGTTTGTTGAATCGTCTGTTACTGACAGAAAGAAGATTTTGAAGTGTTTGAATTCGCTCAATTTATCTCACTGAGATATCATTCTAATCTAAATATCTCGTGATCAAAATAAAGTTCACCTGGTTTATTCAAATGAAGAGATGAGCAGTTTATGTTGCACGCACATTCTCCGTCGTGGTAACAAAATCAAACTGGGGCTCATTTTTTCCCACCCAGAGCATGCATTTGTATTTGCAAAATGTTAAACCCCCCCCCCCTTCGTTTCATCAATCATAAACACCAACACTCAAATACTTCTGACAGATAGTGCAGGCATATTTCGACATATTTTCGATATTTTATTCTATAGTGTTGTATATATTTACATTATAGCAGTTAATATTTAGCTTAAACTGATCTGATAATTATGGTTGCGCCTATACTTTGCTAACGTGGCCGTTTTGGACCAAATGTTCTGACACGTGATCAGGTGAGATATCTGATGTTAAATCACCGAGCCCTAAAAGAAAAAACAATCATTGTTTTACTTTACATCCTCCCGACGCTCCTTTGCAGCCTCCTTCCAAAAATCCCTCCTTTCAATAGTGTGGTAAATGTCTTTCTCACTAAGTATCTCCAGTAAGCCTTCACGTTATATTTGCCTGAAACGCCAATGATCCCTGATAGGGCCCATCTCTCTAATTAACACCCCCTCTCTCTAATACGCGTGCTTGTCATATATGCCCTAATTCTTATTCCTTCTCTAATTTCTCTAATAACCTTATCCTCTCTCTAATAAGCCGTTATTAATGTCATATATATGCCCTAATCCACATTTCTGCTTTATCTGATGGGGTTCATCTCTCGAATTTTCTCTTATTCATCTTTCTAAATATCCTGTCATATCGTCATTAATCCTCATTCCTCCTCTCACAATAGGACCCATGTCTCCATGATCCCTCCTCCCCCTCTGAAAGAGTTTCCTGTCCCTTTCTGAAAGGCTTCATGCGCATGTTTCTATTTACTCACTGATGTTTACTTTCTATATCAATGTTCACATACATTCGTGAAATAATAACTCCTACACTCACCTAGACGTGATGACTTTGCCACACTGAGTCTTCTCTTAAAGTCAGCTCCGTACGTTTTAAACCCCGCACAATGACGCAACAATGACGCGTAAAAGTTCCTAAAGTTTATATCCACCGCTCCGTAGATGATCGGATTTAGACACGAGTTAAGCCACTGAAAAAAGTACGAATACTTCAACAGAATATCGATATAAGGATACTTTCCGCCAGAACCATAGTCTATCCAAATAAACAATACTTTCTCGGGAAGGTAGCAGAGGGCGAAGCTTGCTACGACGATTATCAGTACTTTAACTGTCTTCTTTATATGGTCTTTGTCATTTGGTCCGAAGCACTGAGTTCTTGAAGCTTGTAGTTCGTACACAATTCTCAAATACGCTGTCAATATGATAACTAATGGCAGCAAGTAGGAAAAGATGAATAAGAACATTGTGTACGCTTGTCGCTGTTCGTCATTTGCCCACTGCTCAGCGCAGGGATATTTCTCCTGAATTTGAGTTCCTGAGACTTTTTCTCGTAACTGGTATACGACTAACTCGGGCGAAGCAGCCGCGAAACTAAGAATCCACACAAGTCCTAGGATTATGAAAAGTTTGTTTCGTGTTAACCGTGGTTTGAATGGATAACATATCGACCAATATCGTTCGCATGTGAGCACCAAAAGGGTTAGAATCGATGCACATAAGCTTGCTACGAGTAGCGTGGGTATTAACTTGCAGAGGAAAGCTGAGAATGGCCAATCACCGCTTTCGTTATATACAACGGTGAATGGGATGACTAACAGCGCCACGCTGAGATCTGCAATCGCGAGATTCAGAAGGTAGTAGCCATAATAGTAAGTTTCGATACTGCGGAGTTTTCTGTTTTTTATAATGACCATGATCACCATTATGTTACCAAGTACTGTTAGCACGAAGACGACAGCGTAAAGTGTAAGACGAATCACCATGGAAATATGAGGTTCTGGGACAAGTCCTTTGCCTGTTTCATTCGTAGCCTGTGATGTGTTAGACATTGTTGACGTAGTTCGGATTTTTTTTCTCAAATGATTTAATTTCTCAAATGATTTAAATGATGAAACTCTTTAATTGTGAATTTGAGTTTGTTGTAATTATCGCTCGCGGATATTTAACTCTTCCGAAACCTGCTGTATTAATAAAAAAATGCTTCTGGCAAATCGCCTTCAAGAATTCTTCCAAAGAACACTGCTCTCTTAAGATTCTTTTCCCTCCTAAAGACTTTATACTTCCTCGAATCACAGAAGTTCCAACGCTAGGTTTCTATTTTAATGTCTATATTGTCTGGACTAATGTCTGGCGTGTTTATTGACCTAACTCACTTTGCATATCGCGTCTAAATGACAGTATGACAAATTAGCTGTGCAAACCACCCAATTGTTTCACGTGTCCCTGTTACTGACTCCTATTTCAAACGATAATTTTCCCCGAATCCCCTTGTGTTGTCTTGGAAATATTAGATATGTGTCCGCGTATTAGTCTTAGCCGAGTATTCTTGTTGAAGCACAACCTGTCAAATGACTTGCTTTTCTTATGACTTCTCCTAATATCCACCTGCAACGAATTTGATCTGTTTAATTCTTGCAAATTTGTGTCGAACGTGTGGGTGTATATTAGTTTAGGTTGTTCGAAGCGTGCATTCGAAGTGAATTCGCGAGGGCAGTTAATTAGATGTCCAAATTATCGTCTTTGTTATACCTGCTTTCGCGATAATTTTCAATTGAAGACTAAATTTGCTTTCCTGCTTCAATGAGTATAAGCCAATTTCTATGTCTATTGTTACGAGATATCTTCACAGCTTTTTACTACCGCGGAGAGAGTTCTCTTCTCGCTGTGTTAATTTTGCCTCCCTCGAGGTTTATCTCTGAGTATGTGTTTGATCTTATGATCCAAATCAAGTCAACGATTCTGTTAAATACGAACGCTTCCCTCGAGTCTTACGAGTACCGTCGAAATTACAGACTTGTATCTTGCGTTCTCCACAATCTTCAAAAGATTCATGAAACTATTCTTATCAAACTACAAAACAGCATTTAACGTCACGACTCTTTACTACAGTCACTCACGTATAAATTACGTGAGCATTGCAAATATCTTTCCAAAGCCCGCCGAAGGTAGCTATCAATGCGATAAACTTCAGTCCTGAACTCGCTCTTCCAGTTTTATATTCGCTTGTATAGTATCCTCTCCTTTGCTTTGTTTATGGACCACTTCTCATTCAAATGACTAATGCAGCGTTGGATGGACTCGGGCGGATATATAATGGCAATAGAACTCCAGAAACCTTTATCTCTTAATTTTGATAACCTAAAAGTTTATATTACGACGTAAACTTAACGACCTTTCCTTGTATGGCGACACCAGACTTCAAAAACCTTTCAAAATTACATTCACTGCGCGAGTCCTATAAAAGAATAAGGGAAACATTCAGTGGATAATGTGCTTTGTTTTCCTCACCACGGTGGACCTTATAAAATAAACGCAATGTTATCTTACATCTGTCAAAGTAAATTGCGATGAATCAATTAAGTGGCCGATTTTTAAACGTGTAGCTCAGTACTATACTCTAGTTTGTAGCTAAAAGGAATATATATATGTTACAAAATATATATATGTTACAAAATATTACAAAACAAATCTTGGTTTACAATTTTATAGAATATTTGTTGTTAAATCATACCTATTGGCGAACACAAAATGTTGATGTGTCCGCGAACCAATTTCTATTGAATTGCGAACTACTTAAAAGGATGAAACATGCACTAGGCACAATTCATTGCATGTGGTATATGCCTTTCTTCTGGCTCATGGTCAGCCTGTGGTTTCTGTTGTTTTATCTGATGAATTATTTTGTAATAAATCAACAAGTTTATGACCGCCAGTCATTAAGTATAAATAATATGTTTAAGTGAGATAACAAATTATGGTCAAGGCGGTGCCTCTCTAATGAAAATGATTTGTGAATGAAAAGATTTGTTTCGGATTATTAATAAGAAAAATGCTCTCGACACATGGATTTCACATGAGTACATTTGTTAATCGTCTCCTTCTAGTGGATACAGTGTTTTCGTGTTAAACTTTTAAGCAGTTGTATATATATGGCAAATTAACCACACATTTCATTATATCGATAATTTTAGCTTTCGTTGTGCTCTTGAAAACACACAAGGGTTATAATTTGAATACAAATTTTAATTGAACATGTTTACAAATGTTGCCTTGTGTTTGCATGGTAGCGTGCGTGCAAACCTTTTTAGTTCATGTGGATTTTAATTTGAAACTTTGTTATGTTTCACACTTTATATATGAAAACATTTACTGACATAACTACATGATATAGTGAATAATATCTCAATAAATTATTTACTTTTTCAACGTTGGCAATATGCGTACCAATTTAATGTATACTCAAATGAAATTAATTCATGTGAACTTTCATGCCGTATATATATATAATATAAACGTTAAGTCTCGTTCACACGATTCAACTTTGTCGGATCCAATTCACTTCTGATGGACGTTTTATAGTCTGTTGACTTGCAAAGTATGTGGGCTGTTGACTTGCTTAAATCAACTTAAACCAACGCAGTACTGCTGTTTGAATAACTGACTTTATTGCATACGTCAGAAGTGAATTGGATCCAACAAAATTGGATGTGAACCTTTAGGGTATATACTGCGGTATAGAGAAGACCGCAAGGTTTGTTCGCGCGATCCTATTTTGTTGGATCCAATTCACTTCTGACGGATGCTTTATCGTCTGTTGACTTGCGATGTTTATGAGCAGCGAATCAATCAACTTAAACCATGCAGAACTGCTTTATCGATAACTGACTACATTCCATAGGCATATAGAAGTCAGAAGTGATCCGACAATCGTGTGAACTGAACTTCATAAAAGATTCAAAATTCTCGCCCCATGCACTGTTCGGCTTATTACTGTTCGGCAATTTAATCAATTTTTCCTAGTTTATTTGCGGTCAGAATTCTTATCTTCATACTTCATAGATCATCTAAAATGATTTAATATCCTAAAGCCACCGCGTTTCAGAAGAGAGCATTTTTACGTTTTTAAATATGACCTATTTGCAGTTAAAACAAAGCTGAACAACGCGATTTACCGTCGCGTAAAAAATCAATGCAACTCATATATAAGCCTTGTATAATACGCCGACATCCAGCTGACTGAATTGTCCGAAAAATGTCGTGAAAAATTATGTGAGTTGTGGGGTAGATGCATGGAAGCAATCGGAGATGATTATATATACAGACAAAAAAAGCCGATCAACTTGGGGGCGAACATGCACCAGGGGGATGTCGCGGGGTGTGGGTGCATGTCACCGGTCCCACACCAGCATTTTCAAGCAAAGGTCGATCCCACGGGTCGCTCCTATATTCCATGCCACGTTGTATACTATATTCAAATATGGTCGGGATTCTAAGGCATAGATATATTTTTAATCCCGTTATAAATTTTGTCGATCAATTTTTTGTTTGTACAACAGGAGCAGAGGTAAAAAGACCCTGGGTACGAGGTTGTTTGTACAATTGTTTGCTTCGAAGGCAAATATTCAGGCCAACCCCTCTCCAGATATTCTTTGCATGTGTTGAACTTATATAGTGAGGTACAACAATTGTCTAATTCATGCATGTTTATATTATTTGTAATGTATGGAACTGTAGCTACTTATAGATTATTTGCAAATATACTATAGAAATTCTTTATACTGATTATAGTGCATTACACTTTATACAGATTATATTACAGATTATCCTTAGTAGTACAAATTATACTAAAATACTGATTTTAGTGCATCTAGATCTAGTAATAACTAGGACATAACATCTGTGTAGGTAGTCTAACTGCGAAAATAGACTTGTTTAGATTGTTCAAAGGTATTTACATCTGACATTCGCCAATAGGCTGATCTAATATACATGTACCGTGTCTCTCATGAGCTCATCTACAGATGACAAGCAGTATCGTTTGCTTTTTGGCAATAAAACATAACTATTCGGTGAAAATATATTACATTAATTCCTAAACTCGCTATTTTTGTTTCCAAGCTATAAACTGCTTTGTGTGCTCTGAAGTTAATTCTGAACTGAACTAACTACGCGTCTTTAAAAATATCAATGAGCCAAAATAAACAAGCTCTTAGCTATAAACTGGTGTCCCATCCATGCAACATAATAAGTTAGTATAATGAATGTTTATATATTTCTATACTGACAAAATATGCGATAAAGCTCTTTATTCAGTTTCCCCATAAAAATTAAATTCAAGGTTTATCAATTTTTCTGAATTCTATACTGCATGGCTATCAATGGTATCGTGTAACTAAGAATAACATATTCTTTTACAATCCTTAAGAATCGTGTCTTTTGTTGAATTCCGCCTACAATACGACTCACCCTGAGCCCCGCTGTTTCAAACCTTAAATCCAATTTTCTGACCCTGAGACATCCAGAAGTTTAAACAAATCCCCATGTTGCATGAATAAACTAAATAAACCTCCTTCGCAGCACTACATCAATTGAAGTATAACTTTCAACTCTCGCGATTCAGTGCTTGGCTCAGGTCACGGGATAAGAGGGACTTGGAAAACACAGACTCGACTGTAACCTTTGTTCCTAGTGAGAGCAGGTGGTGATCCTGGGAACGAACTTGACAATATTGACTCAGCTCTACTAGTATTAGTCAGCCTACAACAATTAGACCACTTTTAAAGATGGATCAAATACAAAAACATGAGTTGCCACTGCATTGTCTAACACCTGAGGAGATTCACGTGTACACACTTGAGGTTTGTACATGGTCGGATCACTTTAAGGCTGCTCACGTTTAATAACGCACTGTCTCTAGATAATCTAACCATGCTCAACTGAGAGATATTTAAGATAAAGTTAGTACGCGATTGAATCACTCCACAATCAAGAACATGTTTTCCTTCTGTATATGTTATAAACATGATTTACTGATAAGTATATGAACAATTCGTATTAATCTGACAACAAAAGAAGTATGTTATTGATTGAATTTAATAATTTGTCTCACATGCAGACATAAGAGAGTTCTGAGTCCTCTCTTCGTTACAACTCAAATTGTGTATGGCGTGTTGCTCACATTCATTTCACATGCAGCCAACTTTTATGCAGTTAATTTTTTGTCGCATTTCAACAACATATAAGAGTCGCACCGTAATTAGGTGTTAAGTCATTTCACGAACGTGATTTGATTTCAATATATTTATCAGGATCGGCAGATGTCTTATTTGGCGGTTAATTCGCGGTTCTGGAAATTAGATTAGCTAACTTAACATACAGAACTATAGCTTTTTTAGAAGAAAGCTTTTGCCAAAATCATCATATAGAGTATAGACCTTCGACAGTTGCATCACTTGTTACTGAGTTGTGTAGCGGTGAGCATCGTTTCTAAGCTGACTATAGCTCTTGAATTTATGAAGATATACAAAATATTCAATATTCTGGGCCAAATGAGATTCTTTAAGTAAAAAAAGCAGGAGTTGCCGGTTGCAATAAATAATGGAATTGTGATCAGAATTATAGTTCTGTGTGGCTTAATAAAGATGCGCTTTGAAGAAGCCTGAAAAACTAGCTAAGAATTTGCATTTCTGACATAAGAAGCGAGCTAGGGAGTAGGGGCCTGATTGGGGCATGTAATTGAGAATGTGTGACTTGTATTTCATTCCACACTGCTGGAAAACGATTTCAATAAATAGTGAAATTGTGTTCAGAATTATAGTTCTGTGTATAGCTTAATAAAGATGCGCTTTGAAAAAGCCTGAAAAACTAGCTAAAAATTTGCATTTCTGGCATAAGAAGAGAGCTAGGGCCTGATTGGGGCATTTGAGAATGTGTGACTTGTATTTCATTCCACACTGCTGGAAAACGATTGCCATGCACCAAAGTATTTCGTTGCGAAGTTCAAAAATCAATTTACAAAAACGTTCATAAACTCAATATTAGACTATACTTCGGTTTTTGTAGCCATTTATTTATTGAAACTCTAAAGTTCAGAGACCACGCATAGTCTATAATAACGATGTTTAGGATAATGTAGGGAATAAGAGGCTAACTTGGACTATATCAAATGCATGAACAAAGTATAATGCGATACATAGATCACTGTATCACTGTTTTTAATGTACATTTAACCATACGATGTACTATTTTATAAAACGGCGGGGTATTTCCCAGTGCGCGGACGTGAAAATTCCATGAGGATTCTCCCTAAAACTTCACTAAACATTACTGAGGTTGCAATAATATATACATCATGTTGTAATAGATGCAGATACTTACAACTATCAGAGAACAGCGAACAAAGTCAGCGTGAGTTGTCTCTTGCACGAAATCCAACCTTTAACTGCATTAACTTCGCATAAACGTGTAGCGATATACTTAATATGCGAGTGTAAAGTTGCTAATTATCCAGATGGCGAAGTATTTTCATTAAAGCTTGCTCCTATTGAGAAGTAGTCACAGTTGGGTATCGAATGATGTTCCTGCTAAATGCCCGAAATATGTAATGATTAATGTGAATTGTAGATTCACACTGTAACATAATACATGCTACTATTCCTGGCAACATGCAATTCACAAAAAAAATTATTCCCAGATAAAGATAGGTAAAGCGATCCAGAGAGAATATTACTATTATTTATCGCATATATTTCCTTTTAATGCTCTCAAATTCGCTATAAACCTTCTTTTTTCTATTTATAGTGTATATCTCAGAAGCGCGAAAAGCTCACAATGAGCTCACGAAAAGCTCACAAAAGCTCACACTGCCTCGTTTGTGCCCAGCCTGGTAATTCAAGTCTAAACCTCAAACTATAAGCCTGCAAAGGATGATGGAACAACTCTTATTCGCTTAGCGCCTTCATAGCAAGTAACCCGGTCTCTTGTGGGTCATTCTACGAACCTAAACGTGCTATAAACAATATCCCTTTAGCTGTCGAGGTTTTAGGGGAAAAAACTATTTTTTGTTACCTAAAGCCAATCCTATTTTGTCGTTTATCGTTAGTATAATTAATTTCTTAAACAAACGTGACCTCCCATTGATAGAAATTGCGAAACATGGCCGTTCAATGTAGTTCAAACAGCGAAGATTCTTAGTTACATTGCAGCTGTTACCTGTTTTAAGACCCCACAAATAGGTTCTGTAAAAAATGAAAAAATCAGCCATTGAATGCCAAGTTCATTGGCTAGAATGTTACGCTTTCAGTGGATTCAGATATAACAATTCCTATACGCGCTGAAACCGACGCGTTATTTCTCTGAACGCACAAAATGCAAATCAGTCTGCTCTCTCTATATATATATATCAAAGAATTATGCTGCGATTTTATGTGCGATTTTCTTCTTTTGATAGATTTAAATAAGTGAAACAGTTACTGATGTTCAAATAAGAGCTCTTATACATATAGCATTCGTAACTAATTACTCGTTCGCATCTATCAAAAGAAGAAAATCACACATACAAATGTGACACTTTGAATTTCATTCTGAACAAAATTGAATGAAGATTGTGGCGTACGCCCTCTTTTGCATTCTTCAATTGAATGACAATTGCATGATAATTATCGTGTAGTCTAAATAGGCCTTCAAGGAACTCTTCCTCTGCAAAATAATGGTGTGATCTTCCTTTAAATTCTAACGTGCTACGAATTTTGCTGGTTGTTACAAGCGAGTACATAAAGCATACAAGCAAGACTCCGATTTCCTTTGCAATTAACTATCGCTGCCTTAGAGGAAAAATGGCCAATCGGCAAATGCCGTAAGTCTATCAGATTAACCAATCACAAGTGCATTAGGTCAGGGAAGAGTCCTGCTATTAGTAGAAGAAAAGCCAAATCTGAACCTCGCTGGAGTCGCAAAGTTGACGAGCGTGGAAGGACGTATATCTCATGCAAGACTTTCCGGGAAACTCATAAGACGGAAAATTCACGAGACGGAAAACTCATATAAGACGGAAAACTCATAAGACGGAAAATTCATGAGACGGAAAACTCATGCATATAAGACGGAAAACTCATAAAAGACGGAAAACTCATAAGACGAAAAACTCATATAAGACGGAAAACTCATAAAAGACGGAAAACTCATAAAAGACGGAAAACTTCGATAAGACGGGAAACTTGTCTGACGTGAATCCTGTCACAGACAGGTTTCTCGTCCGAATTGTTTAAGTTGGACGGAAATTCCGTCTGGACGAGAAACTCGTCTTAAATTCGCATTTAAACAGATAAATCAGACGATTTTCTGTCTCAACACAGCCAAGGACGGAACAAGAAGAAATAAAATGATTATCGTCATATGTTACGAGAACTTTTTTAGCATTACCCCACCCATAATAGCTATATATACGTATAAATTTATCCGTTTATCAACTTTCCCGCGTCTAAGATGAGTTTCCCGTCTCTAATATGAATTCACGATGCAGCTATTGTATCCACCTGATTCACATAGGTTAAAAGTTGTATTGCAATGGGGTGTGTATTTCAATACCTCCTACACAATGCACAAGTTACAAAAACAATTGATCTTTGCCAAGGCTAAAAGTGTTGACTAAGTAAGGGTATGGGAACGATATATTTTTAATTTCACTTAGTCGGCTCTATTGTTATCAATCGTGAAAGAATTAAAATGCATTAAACGTGATGATTTATAAGAACGATGATAACAGGTAAAATTTATTTTTCCGCACCACAAAAAATGTGTTCGTATCGCGCACTGCCACTGACCGACGGGAATAATGAATCAATTATTGATGGTATACGATACTAATTGATAAACTATTTCACATGCATCAATGATATCTATATATACATGGTATAGTTAGTTATTTGTTTGGTATAATATATGTTTGAAGATATATGGTTATGCATGCATTGAGGGTTTCAGAAAATGTCAGAAAATCCTAAAACTTTCTCCTTCTATGAATATAGCCAAAGTTCCTCTGGGTTTTCCCTAGCGAAAATTCACTCACGAACTGACACACCATGCACGCAGTACTCGGCAATTTTGACAGCTATACATTATTTGTATACACACAGACATTTTACTGAGACTGGGGATATATAAACGGCATTTAGTATTAGCATCAGTTTTTGAAATGCACATGGACTCCAACTAACACTCGCCGTGTTATATAGATGAATTTGGCGTTTAAAAGAGCATCAAATTATATTTATAATGTAGTAATTTCCGACGCAACAAGGTATATACTAATATACAGCCTCTCATGCAGACTCTGTGTAAGTGTAAAAATATTTATCAATAAACACAGATTGTTATCCAAATAAATATTTGTTCATAAGATAAACTTCAGTTACCATCACTCACTTCTACTCAACAACATTTATGATTAATGCATTAGAACTCCTGCATGCGCTGCCTCTCTCCCCCTCTCTCTCTGTGACAAGGCAAATATACAAGGATGCTGCATGGAACTGATATAATTATAATCGTGCAACAATATCAATTGTGATTGAGTCTATTCAGATAAAACTTTGAATATACTAACGTGTCCCTAATTACCTTTGAAAATTCTAAGTCATTACAGCTAGTACCTACGATTTGAACATCATGCTGATTGAATTTATTGATGCTCTTTGTAGGACGTAGTTGAATCAATTTACTATAGTGAGGTTACAAAGAGGGGTATCGTTAATAATATATTTTCATGGAAATCAACACGATATTAGTTATTTGGTAGAAATAAGTACGTCATAATTACTCAGTAATAACTGAAAATTTATATATTCTTGTTAGCCAATTCATGCTATAGTAACTGTTTTGTGGTATTTTATAAGCTGTCATAATTTTGAGTGCGAACTGAAACTAAGCCGTTTAATTGGACGGTCGTGATGTAGATGTATCAGCTATGTAGCAGGTAGCTATAAGAAAGGCAGTAATATATAATCGCTGTTTTCCTTGAGTATTTTTCATTCGTGCGAGTGTGTACTAAATTATTCATAAGTATTTGGTCTGATTATATATACATGGTTTTGAGAAACAGTATTTTGGTTGAAGAATTTTGCGAAATGCGAGTGCGAAACTAAGCAGTTTAATTGGATGTCGTGATGTGGATATATCATGCATGTAGGTGCTATAAGAAAGCTAGGCAGTAATATAATCGCTGTTTTTCTTGAGTATTTTTCATTCGTGCAAGTAGTGCATGTGTGGCTAAATTATTCACAAAAATCAAGTAATTTGGTCTGATTATATACATGGATTTTCAGAAACAGTATTTTGGTTGTGTGGGATTAATATTCAAGTATTGGCTTTCACGTTATAAATAGCACTTTCATCCATAAACAATTCGAGTACAACAGATGCAGAACTGAAAAATTAATATATACAATTGGGTTTCTCATTCTATCCTCTATATAGATAACTAAAGAGTCATGCATGTACAAATATTGGACTATAAACTTAAAATTACGTTCATTTGAACAAATTTTCCCGTTTGCATTCCTTACAGTTATACGCACGTATACGCGCGCCATTTAAATAAAGCCTTTATTATTAAAGGGGTTTTTAATCTGTCAGTGCATGTCAATGCAAAGAATTTGGATTAGTTAGGATTATACAAAGACTGCATGGAGAATTTATTTCAAGATTATTTATTCAAAACTTCAAGGATTATAACTTATGTTTATGAGATTGAGATTTGATTTATTAGCTACATGAAATCTTCAAAATTGATTCACTGCATTTAAGAATTTCTGAAGAAAGTTCAAAGGAAATGTGAAAAAACACAATTTTTGTAGTTCCTCGCAGCATATATTAAATTCTTTAGGTAAGCCTTGGGGTATTTTTGAAGAACTATAGTTCGTTTTTGTGACGTATAAAACACCCAGCTCCTGCTGTGAAATTGACTGTCTGAAATATGCCATCGACAAGTGATACTGCATGCCCCATCATTTATGGTCAAACTACTTATTTTAATTTTACTATCGCGACACCATTATCATTGATTTCACTTGTTCCCTCGTTTGCAGCTCTCTAACAGTGTGTGCTGTTCTCTCTCAAAAGATTCCTAAAATATTTAACGTTGTACCAAACATGTTTTGAGGTATATAAATAATGCTGATCATCATTTTACTTGAGTTTTTGTTGTTGACATATAGACTTATAGCGGTTTATAATTATCGGCGTCAGGCTGCTGTGTGATCGGCCGTAGTAAAATCATTGATAGCTATATATACAGGTTGAAAATTATGATCTTAATTTTTAAAATTTGGCGCATGCATAAAAAAATAATTAACATATACATCTGAGTTATACTCAACAAACCTTTATGTAAAGTTCTCTTTATAATATAGACTGTCTCAAGCCCATATTCCTTCAGCTGATACCATTTTCTGTTTCATCATCACCCCTGTTCATTTTATACTATCTCCCGAGATAATAATCACATGTCTTACTTATATATCTATACCTTCATGCAAAACAGCCTACGTAAACACTTATATATTACTTAAAGCAATACTTTAGTGCATGCTACGTAAGAAATCATCTTTATATATGGGAGGACGCCTCATTATACTCTCTTCATTAACTTCGTTATATTGACTGGATCGCAGTTCTGGAGGGTGGAGACCGGAAACTAAGACTACGCCACCTCATGCACACTAAGCGGAATTTTTCGATCGAACGAAATTTTTTCCTTTATTTTCTTTTCAATTGTGAGAATTCGACCGTAGCGGTTGCCTTCACCGTTCGCAATTGAAAAGAAAATCGAGCGAAAAAATTCGTTCGGTCGAAAAATTCCGCCCAGTGGAAAACCGCCCTTAGCCTTATCCTTCCCAAGCTTTATCGTCGAATACATCGATGTATAAATATATTCAATTTTATAGAAGAGCAATCCATTTGCAACTTCATATTCAGTCGTTATAAACAAGATATGTAAGCTCTTTAGATAAATTTGATCATAACTGCACGCTAAAGAACGTCGAGAACTTTTTTGAAAATATGTTACCTTTTGAAATAATGAAATTTGGCTATGATTGCTGGAAACAGCGGCCTAAATTACGGCCCCATATTATATACATGCTCGTGTATATTTTGTTATGTCAGTTTACCAACTTATACCCACTGCATGGATCGAACAGTATATATGCTTAGATAATAGAATAGTTCATTTTGGGGATTTTTCTGTGAACTTCAGGGTGTTCAGTTGGCAGGCTTTTTTTTTTGGATTACCGCAGGCTTTGAGTGGGATTTTGCGCGCAGCAAAGGAGTCACCATGATATAGGAATTTGGCAGGTAGTTGAAGTAGTTGCGTTTTAAGCTCTTTTTTGACCTCGGTTGGCGTATACTGAATTTTTTTAGAGAATGCCTTTATTCTGTCGGTGTCATGGTATAGACATGCATGCGATCTTAATTGGCATATACTATCACTAGTTATACTAGACTACTATTATGGTTTGAGTGGTAGTGTATAGTCCACAAGGAAGAATGCCTGAACCTTTTCTTTTCGGGGCTGGTTGAAGAACTAGCTATATATTTTGTCTCGATGAAGCCGCAAGTTACAAAACACTTAAAACTGACCTCTGTATATATACATTTCGTACGAGTTTCTCTGTTCAAAACTTTTGTCGTCTATCTATATATAAACTCGTAACACTATGCTATATAAACATGCATATAAGAATCCTAGACATTTCTAGACCAAATATACGTCAACGAATACTATTTGACGACTATTGGATTTACAAGAATTTTCAGTTTATACTTCGTGACCAAAATCGGCTTATTTATACCACGCAAAGCCTCTTTTACGTCTGATAGTCCGTATATGACTGACTGACGGCGTCGGATTCCAATTCATAGTCCGCATTTTACTCCATCTTGGTTAACTGAATATAATTATACATTGCCTTTTATGCGTGCAACCTTTAATCTTCCCGGTTAATTTTCGCATTTTCTTGTATATTAATTGTGGCGATTGTTTTGACTGCATTGGCGTGCGTTTATTTAAATCTTACAATAATCATTTGCCACTATGTTGATTGAATGTTGTGTTTCTGGCTATAGGTTTCATCTAGAATACCTTATGGAGGTTTTCATGCTATTCATGATGCTTAGAATTCCATAATTATTTTCAGGGAGATTTTTCTTTGTATAAAACCAGGTTCGCCGCGCACATTCTAAGAGCCTGAGGTGCATGGTAGCTATATATGTCCATGCAGGAAGTGGGTGGTGTATGTACGTACGTGCTGGAAAAACTTACAAAGACTGACCGTGTAGACTAAAGACTCTTTTCCACTCATCGCAAAATCAACTCGCAAGCTCGCTGCGAGTGTTTGCATCTAATTAAATAAACTGTCAAGCCTCTCAAGCATTGTAATTGGACAAAATTACTCGCAACGGGCCGTTAACGGGCTTGCGAGTTAGTTTTTGCGATGAGTGAGTGAGTGAGTTAGAGGCTTAAGCTAAGTTAGCTAACTTAGCTTACTCCATTGAAGCAATGCGGAAAGACTGAAACGGAAAGGCTCTTCCTGTTTGCAATGGCACTCTGTGTGTCGAGTTTGTTTGCTATGTCTGTTAAAGGACTCGCTAAAATCTACAAGTAAAATATTTTTTTAAGTGCGCCGCCCCTGAATGCCTGAATCAACGCCGCAATCGAAGTTCTGAAGAGCGCCGCGCTCAAACAGTAAATACGTTAATGAATAATTTTTTAAGACAAGAGCGCGGCTTAGCTATAAACATCTTCAATTATCTCTTTAATAATAAATTTGCTTCATGAAACAAGTTCTACTTCGGGTTGTCTGAATAAGGAAAAGCATAAGTTAATTGCTCTATATAATAGCCGCTGATTATATTGTAGCTATATGAGTCTGTATACCTGATCCATACCTAGCGGAGTGTCTTATATTGCTACCATATACTACCACAAAATAAGTGTACAGGTTTTATGCATAAAAGATGTCATGACAGAACCCATTTAAGGACATACATGGATAACCTCTTGACATTATACTATATATATTGAACCAACAGCTAAACGAATAACTGCAGGTGCACTTTTTGAGGAGGCTAGTTTTCATATATCGTAATTTATCGGCGATACATAAAATGCTTTGTCTATCCGAAAAAATTATCTACTCTATTAATCATGCACCGACAATCGATCGTATTTCTAAAACATCTATAATGAGTTACCATATATGAAAACCATGCAGGCTTAGGATAAAATCATATGATGTTACTACGCGTTCTATAGTCCGGCACTTTTGACTATTATTGTCGGCTACTATATTATAGTACAATATAGGAGTTCACAATCGAGAACACTGATGGAGTTATCCAGTATAAACAGAACTTTATCTTTCTATTGAGAAAAAATACGCACACGTACATATGGGTTATATATGCGTGTTTTGATATATAGGCTTTCCTGGGCTGGCAAAACTAGGTCTAGGGTTATAGGCTGGGCCGGTTTAGGCCAGAAACGCCATGCAGTGTTGTAAACTCGACTCAAGACTTTAGTTTAAAATAAGACTTTAGTTTAAAATAAGCAAAATTGCCTTTGGTGTGCTATATTATAGCGCGGACGTAATGAAGAAGTGAGTGACAAACGCTGGCCTTGCCATAAACACCTCTAACGATTCTTTTAATTTGCTCCACAGTATGTCTCGCTGCGATACTATATAATAGATTATATATATAATATACTATTATTTAATAGATTATATATGTCGAAATAGATCTCCCTTAATTTTAAGCATGCAAGCCTTCGTCAAAGAACTTGTGTAACATACTGGCATATATATATATATATATATATATATATATATAATTATATATATATATATATATATATATATATATATATATATATATAGCTCAACTGCATGATCTATAATATTGCATGCATGACCATGATTCATGTTTACCGTAGAACGACTTATATAGTTTTAAATCACATCTTTCTATACATTATGTACGACCGCATTTTATGATAAACTGACACTTTTTAAAAACGTGCACATGCAATTACGCATGGTGTACAATGTAATACTGGCAAAAACGACTGCACTACATGAGAGTGCCTTCAGCACTGGGTTACCCTAACTCATCATAATTTATGAACCCAATTATTGCAAACCATATATGCCATGCAGTATATTGGCCTCTTCAAAACATCAGATATTTTTACTGGTATTGAAAAATATTCCTGCGTTTTTCAGCGCGGTGATGTATTCATGTGTGCATTGTGTATATGCATGCATATGTTGTGCTTGAGGAATATTGATATAAACAGGTTATAATTAATGTGGTGATAATCACGACATGACATCTAATTACAACCAAATTGAAATTTAGATTCTCAATTAATATTTTGAAATAACGATATCTACATCAGCTCTGTGGCTGCTCATACTGTAGTAGAGATGGCCGCTAAATATAGTGTACAAATAATAGACTGATGTGAGAGAAACCTCTTGTATGTAAAACCAACATTTGAGCTTTGAAACAAGATACAAGTTTACGGTGGTATTTCGACTAAAATTCAAGGTCATTGCCAGACCTTTCTGGTTTGGCCACGGAGATTTGACACAGCAAGGCGGAAAATTATAGTTTCTTTGCCGCCAAAACTCGCATGAACTTTCTACTGTTAATACTTTTAAGGTGATAGATAGCATATATATGTTTCAAGAATTATATTAGAAAGGAAGCGAATTAGTTTTAGAAACGAATTTTTGCGATTCTTTTAAATCCTGATGGTTGGCCGTCCACATAATGGAGGTAAAAATTGATATCAGTAAAACATTATTTCGGGCTGCCCGTTGGCTGGGAGCGGCCGGCGTATACTACTTCTGGCAATGCATTTTTGTCGCAGTTATTAAATACTGTCATGAAAAGTCGTAGTATTGTATATGACGCTATAATTTAAGTTCACATACCCTAGCTTACGTCCTTTATTTGTAGTCTTTCATGCCGTTACCAATTTTCTGATTTTACTATAAAAATAGAATAAGAAACACCGCCACATTACATTTTTTCAATACTTTTTTCAGTGTTCATTGTAAAAAATATTCGATAGAACAATGGACCTTTTCAGCTTGTATTTCAAATTAACCCATTTCAAATCACATGGTCTGAAATTGTTATGTGCTATTGGCTATTCCATGGTCGCAACATCTGAAGTGGGTTAATTTGCATGCAAGCTTAAATGGTCTATATATCGATCTAAACTTATGAGTTATGTTTGAAAAACCAGTCTCTGTTGATAGATACATGCATAAGTTAAGTGGTATGTTTTCTTGGCAGGAATACATCTACAATAGATAGCTACTATTATTTCTTTATGTGAATCATTATGAGTTCTGTTATTGAATATGCAGGTCGGTATTATATAGTTATCCTTTTATTTTCATTCCATCGTCTGATACTCTTCCTCCACATGCAGGTTTGTGAAGAATATCCTATATTTATTGCGATGAAATCCGGGCGTTATCAATCCAGCTTTACCATCGCTTAACTATGTATAATGGAACGTATATGTATTTGTTCAAAACGACAAATACGACATATTCTTACTCCAAATATTACTGTTAAATACACATAGTTTGCACTTTGCAGAGCTTGAATAAAGAAGTGGTTTAGGTATTTCGTGCTATCAATTCCGTTATCTGTATAGTATTAGTTGTAAATCATCCCCATTTTCTTTGTGCCATTACTTAATCTTTGAATCGAACTTATCGCCAAATCAAAAAAGTTCGTGCACCTGTTTTTTTGCATGGGACAGATGAGTGGATACGCGCGGATAACCAGATGTTACTGTTTAATGCCCAACTATTCATATACTGCATCGGTGAAAACAATTTACCGGTCATATATACATGAATTATGACTTTGTCTCCAAATCTAACATAGTCATCTTTTATTATCATTTCGCTATCTGTTTTTGTATGTTTTTTTCATCTCACGACAAAATCTTCCCCCTGCCTCACCTGCTCAGCAAGGTGCATTTCTGTGGGTTTGCGAGATTTTAATCACAGATATGGCAGATTGCTTCAAAATGATCAGGGTGGCCTTCTAGTATATTCTTCTGTCGAACGCAACCTTAAATTAAGCATCACGGAATCTCGCAAGCTACTGAAGATGCAACCTCGTACCCAGGGTCTTTACTCGTGGGGTGAAGAATGCAGAGGTCGAAGAAAAACCGGTTTATGTAGTCGAATAATATAGTCCTGTGTTGTTGAGTTCACTGTGTTGTTTTCACGAAAAATAGGCTTGTATATCGCAGGCTCATGTTTCCTAATAAGGCTAGAGCGTGGGTTAGGGGTCATACATCACAAAGAAGCCATGCATGTATAACGTTGACTGGGATACGAAAATCCTTACGACTGGTGAACAGATAGACTTATAGGTTTAGTGAGCATGCAATTCTATAGACAAGTCGTTCAAACGCCAATCATTCAAGCTGTATGATCGACCGTTTCGAAGCTTTAGACTAAAAAAATCTAAATCTAATAATAAAATCTAGGTAATCTGTCTGTACTGAAGTACAACAGGATCGATCAGGCTGTTTTCACAGTGTAAAAAAAAGCGCCCTTTATCATCGTAATTTTTCCAGAGAACTCTACACGGGACTCATGTACGTCTGCATCAAGTGTGAGGTTATCGTTTAGTGTTGTTATAATTCGTTAATATTCAGTAAAAAAAGTTTGCGTCCTATGTAAATCTAGTAACACGCAGTAGTGATGGTAAAAAATGTGTTTTTTTAGAAAGGATTAGTTATTTAACTCAACTTCAAAATGATTTTTATCTGAACCGAAATTATGTTTTTCTTAAATGGGAATACTTTTTCTTCCATGCACTTTATAGCTTGGCTTAGTCATGTCAAATTAAATTCTCCGATTTTCTTCCTATGATATAAATCGATAAATCTGCACGCATAATCTACCGTTGGCTAGCTATTAACTCTTGGGGAAAAAGTTGGCTGCAAAGAAATTTACATAAATATATTCAAGTTAATAAACAGCCAGTTTGAAGTTTGAAAGTATGAATCAGTTGTATAGAATCCCATGAAGGGTGTATTTTGTAATTCGATATACATTCTTGTTTGTTCGAATCACAAATTGTCATAAATTATGATTTATGTAATTAATATACAATTAGAACGTTTTCTGCATTGAAAGTTTGAAGATTTGTTGCTTCATTTCAAAGCACCACCGGCGATTTTCTTTGATATAATGCACTAATGTCTGCGGTTGTTTGCGATGTATATATATAAATTGTGATATGCTGTATTATGGAATATTTGCAGGCCGATATGTTTCAATCAATAGACATGCAATTTACATGAAACCGATGCAAATATATCTTCATCGCAAAAAATCTACTCAAATTAGTATAATTGCAGTGTTCTCTACAGCAAAATGTTTAACAATACGGGAAAATATATCCTTCCTTGTGTATATTACTGTAAATATTTATAAATATTTTATAAATATTTTGAAATTGTTAACGTTTTCGGCTTAAACGTGGGAACAATTTCTGCGGGTAATGTATTTGCAAACCTTTCAGGGCCTATTTTTCTAAGATTTTACGACATTGAACAACGGTTAGAATGAACTTTGTTTGCGGGAGAATATGTATAATATTTATAAATTTTAAGATCAGGAAACTCTAGCTAGAAATACTTGATATTCAAACAAATACTGCAAATAGTTTGAAATGAAAATCACAAATCGTTCAGTGCGATTTTTTACAAAAAAATCATTTCATAGGAACAATAGATTTGCCAAACTATAGTTATACTATGTAGCATACTAAGATAAAATGGATATACTATGTCTACTTTATATATTTTGTATTTATTACAGATAATGTATCTATAATATTTATATATTCTATAAGACTATATTCAATAGCGACCGAATACCAGCCAATGCCGGCTTTAGTTAATACATTTCAATTTCTGTACTTTTCTTAATTTGATAAATCGGATTTATTATATGGCCATTTAGGCTTGGGGTTAATATCTGTTTATTATATTCTTGTATCAAAGTGGGGCATACAGTAAAGCTCTTACCTTGCAATTCATTGTCTTGAACTGTTAGCAAGTAATAATATAATCAATAATAATATCAATTATATGTTCAATCACTTCAACTATTCAATACGAATTTTCATACAATCAACGCTTTCAAAAATATAGATCGGGGTCATAGTTTCCACTAAACTTAAGTATTTCGGTCTAGTTATATATATTGTCAACAAGTGAGACACGATATCTGTCAGTGTTAGGTCCATACATATTAAAATCTCGCCACAACTTAGCTTATTAATGATAACTCCATATATAGACTGCTTATTAATGATATATTCATGTATATTATCTGATAGGAAAAGCACTAATTCGTTATCGTAGATACAGATTGTCTGTTCCAAATTCGATAAATCACGGACATGACAACGAATTTATATGCGTCTTTTCCAACAACCACTTTCTTCCTTCTATGTACTTTATGAGAAAAAAATTTGTTTCGCACATTTAAAAAAAGGTGTGTTGCGTCATATTGCATGTCAGTGTGTGCCTGCAGCTCTGTAGTGCGAGATAGCAGTAATTTTAATATATGTAGTCGTATGAGTTATCTTAAACTTGAACCTGTAGCATCAGATCGTCAGTGATCCAGACAGCGTTTTAAGAGGGTTCTGAGCAGTAATCAATCAAGGGTGTACACCCAACCTGGCCCTACTCAGAAGTCTACCAAAACACTATGTGTGTGCAGTGAGTTCTTGTGTTGCAAATAGAATTGAAATGCACTGCGTGTATTAGTAATGATATACTACTTGGACCATACCTTAAAATGCCCAACTAGGGTAATCTCTATCTTTGCTCCCCCCTCCCTTGGTCAAGAGAGGTGTGCATCTGAAAATACAACTTACGGTATATTGATAATGCATAAACCGATAAGGTAACAATAGAAGATCAGTTTGACTTGACCTTATACCCGCTGCACCCTACCACTGGCAGTGCTATACCCCTGATAGTATATCCTACCCTGAGCAATGCTTTGCTGCACCCTACCACTGACAGTAGCCTACCACTGACAGTAGCCTACCACTGACAGTATATCCTACCCTGAGCAATGCTCTGCTGCACCCTACCGCTGACAGTAGCCTACCACTGACATTACCATACCCCTGATAGTATATCCTACTCTGAGCAATGCTCTGCTGCACCCTACCGTTACCAGTAGCCTATCGCTGACAGAAGCCTACCACTGACAGTACCATACCCCTGATAGTATATCCTACCCTGAGCAATATTCTGTTGCACCCCACGAACATGTTTGTTTTCAATTGCGGCAACGGCCAAAAAGATTTTTTCAAAATCCATATTATGGATATAGTAGGACGCGATGATTGTGGGAAGCGTGTGATATATTCGACCTGCCCGACGGTTTCTTTTGTAAGCTATCGTACTCAATTCTTAAAAACGAAATCCGTTTCGCAACTAGTTTCGGCCCTGCAAGCACATTGGGGCATTCAATCTGACCAATCGGCTATTTGGTTACGAAAGACATCCTTCATTTTGACTGTAGACAAATATTAATCAATCAGGCGCCCACGTCTTCAGTAAAGACGAAATATAGTTCATTCATTTATAGGTTTTGTTTACCGAAAAATGTTTTGAGGAGTTTTTTTCTCTTCGGTCTGCCTTTTCATCCGTCTGCAGTTATAAGAATTTATGAATATATATTAATCCATAATTTAGAACAAAAATGACTGGCAGAAAGCATATGCTCTAAATTTGTATTTCCATGCATGCTCTAGAATAACGCGTAACTGTCTCCTCAAGTTATTATTTCAATAAATGTATATAGCGTTGTTTAAAATCAATCATAATGATAAATTATTCTCGATCACGGTTTGTTTTCCGAAAATATTATTTATGTACTTAAGCACTTTATTCTAATAGTAATATTTTATGATTCTTAATTAAATGCTTCAAAAAACGATCGTTTTTTGCCGTCTTTGCGCTTAGTTGCCGCTTTACGTTACGTTACGTTACTCTGATAATGTATTTGTGCTTTATAGATCAGAGCAGTTATAAACCGGCTGCTCTGCTTTGAAGGCAAAACCTCAAGCGAGCTTATTGAATTTGGGGATGTCATCTGGGAGGAAACATAGCAATATATCAAAGACTTGATGTTGCGTTGTGTATTTAATAAGATCATTGCCAATGTAGAGCAATGGCCCTTTCTTTGGAAGAAGACTTTTCCAATCCTTCTTATTTCTCATTATATTTCCATGCATTAGTTCCCGAAATATGCATGTACTTAGTCCGTCTTGTGCAGGTATATTAAAGCGGTGAAGAGGAAGTCTACCCGTCATCATCACATGCTAAAGAAACCTCATGCACTCATCATCTGGACACATTTTTTCTTTTACCTTTTCCGCGCAATCCAGTGATGTTTGTACGGTTCAGGGGATAACCACAACACTTAAGTACATATGGCCAACTTTTAGGGCCTAAAGTTGTATGAAGGTGACATCTGTGCCGTATGTCGTAAGTGGATTACTAGTCCTGAGTCGTAATTGCACACAAAAAACTTTAGTTCACAGTCTATTTTTTTTAAATCTAACAGCCTACTCCTAAATTACTCTGAACAGCACAATATTTTAGAGTATAGTTCTCCCGCGGAGAAAAAAATGAGGAATTTAAGACGTATTAACTATATACAAACACATGCAGTATAAATATATAATTGAACTTACGGATCGCTGCTGCTTGTAAATATTAATTTGGATTTTTCCTAGTTTGAATGATTCCTCAATATTTTGATAATGGCCTTGTCTTCCAAGTCTGTGTACGTGTGTTTGCCACCAATCGGTGAATCTTCAATAAATATGTAACCTTGTATTGTTTTGAGCGTCTAAAATAATCTCCTATCTAACACCTGCTAAGTTTAATGAAATACAAAATGCAATACAATGCCTGCTGGTTCATATATGAGTTCATCGTAGATTTCAAAAGGATTTTCACTCAAAATAAACGTCAAATCTTTTTTGACACATTCAGGAAGGTAAATAACCTTTTACTATATCATAGAAGTGAATTAAAATGAACGCATGCAAACCGCCATTAAATGTAAACAGTTTTTCGCTACATCACTTTGAGACCAATTTTAATTTTATGTCAAATTTAATTTCGTTTCCTTTCGGCATATGGAAAATTCTCGGTATCATTAAGGCCTATTGAAATGCATTAAATCTGCTATGAAGCAAAAAAAGCCTCTCTAAGTACTCTAACTGGATTAAGAGAAGATTTAGGAAAGTTTTTTACCCTTTCTCATACAAAAAATAAAGTTCGTTTTGTTAACCTTAAAATTAAGTATTTTTATTCATATAAAACACAGCGGGAGAGAGTTTCATTTGCGGACAGCTGAAGACAAAGCCTCCATAATTAAACGCTATAATTTAATAACCTAACTGAAGTGCAAGTTTTGATTTAAAAACACAAATTATCTTTTTATGTATCGACAATGCATAAAAGTTAAGTGGCTAGTCGGAAATTCTGGTAAAGAGATTGGGGGCTAATTTGGGATGTTTGGTAAGGAAAAATGTGCCACCAAATATGTGACCTTAAAATGTGCTGTAACAGGTAGTGTTTGAAGATAAGTAAGTGTTGTTTGTATGGATTTCTTGGAGGTCGGTTGCCAGTCTAGCCAGAGATAACTGGCAGCCATACAAGTGTTCAAAATCATAACGAGGCTACTTTATGATAATTCGATGTCGGCTTTTTTATATTCTGACATTGCGTCAACACCAGTCACCGTACTGTAGTATTCTTCAATAAGCTACTGTATTAAGCGTGCTGGTCCATTGGAGGTATAGTATTGTACAATAACGTGGTGGTCCATTGTAGCATAGATAGTAGGTAGTATTCTACAATGAGCTACTGTATTTAAACGTTGTGAACCATTGTAGCTAGTATTCTGCAATAAGATATTCTGTTAAACGTGGTGATCCATTGTAGGTAGTATTCTACAGGGTGTCTTGAAAAACCCGAAAACTACTGAAATCACCAATAACAATGTAATTGTTAGAGTTTGAATGACTAAGCACTCTGTTGCAACCCACAAGTGTACAAATGTTTGCCATAAGCATATTTTTATTCATGATGCAGAAAAATTTGTTTGTACGCAAAAATATTTATTAAAACAATATTTACAATTTGTCCTTTGTCGACCTTTGTCGAGAAGCTTTTCGCACTTCCGTTGTACTTTGGATACGCGTATAATATCACAATAAACACTCGTTGTTCCGCGGTCAGCTGTACCATTTTCTTTCGAAGCAATAACAAGGCTAATTTAAATTTAATCATATTCACAATTTCAAATTTTTCGTATTTAGCATTTTATAAGTTGCATCATAAGTTGCATTAAATCCCCACGGGCTAAAATTCGTGAACACGGCATTCAAATTTCAACAGTGAGTGATTTCAATGGTTTTCGTTTAGACACCCTAGCTGTACAATAAGCTATTGTGTTAAACGTGGCGATCCATTGTAGGTAGTCTGCAATAAGCTATTGTGTTTTTAGCCTTGTGGTCCGTGGTATCACAGGTATACCACTGTATAGAGGTATACAGGATGTCTCAAAAAAAAACGAAAACTATTGAAATCACTCATTGTTAAAATTTGAATGCCGTGTTCACGAATCTTAGCCTGTGGGGATTTAATGCAACTTATAAAATGCTAAATACGAAAAATTTGAAATTGTGAATATGATTAAATTTAAATTTAGCCTTGTTATTGCTTCGAAAGAAAATGGTACAGCTGATCATGACCGCGGAACAACGAGTGTTTAATGTGATATTATCCCAACAGAGTGCTTAGGCATTTAAACTCTAACAGTTACATTGTTTATGGTTGATTTCAATAGTTCTCGGGTTTTTTAGACACCCTGTAGTATTCCCCAAAAAGTTACTGTGTCAACATTTTACCGTAGAAACGCTTCACATGCAGGCAGAACACCCGCGCCACCCTCGTGAGATCTGGGCAGGTGTTCGAAGTCAAATTCAATCAGTCGATATTGTCAACCTTTGATATTATCATCCCAATATCATTGTCAATCTTATGACATTTATTTGATTTCTATTTTTGTTGTTTTTGCTTACAAAACGTTTGCACACACTAATTTTACGTTAACATCCGCATAGTGTTTGTAACCAATGTTAAAAATTGAAAGTATTTTTGCCTAAAATTTTGCATAAATTCAAACCGGTACGAACCCATACTTTATGATGAAGTGGATACAAATGATCCTAGATACAATATTTTTGTGTTTCTCTAGGACAACAGCTGACTGGGTGCATGCATATCAATTTCCCTCATGTTTTTTAACGCGTATGAATATTTAGATAACTTGCATTAAATATTTTTCTCCATAAACTAAAAATTTTCCATAAATTATCTGTAGTACGCCACTTTGTCATGTCAAATTTTGCCTCATCGCTGAAAATCTTCTTATTTGTTTTATATGACTAAAAAAATTTAAAAAACGAACTTTTTCCAGATGAGAATCCTTTTACGACAGAGGTTGAAATTTCATATGAAAAAATTCTGTAAGAAAATCTGCTTTCAGTAGAATCCTGCCATATATGTGTCTTAACACCACATAGAAGTGATAGAACTATTAAATGATTTGTGAGAAAAAGTAACTTCGCTTTCGGTAAAACCATTGAAAACGTTTACGCAGAACTATTAATGATTTGTGGGAAAAGTAACTTTGCTTTCGTATACCATTGAAAGCGTTATTCAAAATTTTTATATTATTATGTTTTAATCAATTTTTCCATATATATTCACTACATATAACATTATCTACATTTAGTGAGACCTCATTGTGCATGTCATAATCTCATGCACTGATCATAATGACATGAATTTCGCTATCTTCAGGAGATGAAATGTCGCTATATTGTAACATTTTTATGTTTAGTAAACTCTGTGAAACAAAGCATCTTTTCCACGCATGCATACAATGGATTTCAGATAAATTCTTAATTTGGCGTTGATATTTCCAACCTGCACCCCTCATCAAGAAACTTGCCAGTGGAGGCCGCTATTTTGCCCATCATTTCATCGTGAAGTCATTTTGCTTTAGAATTTTCTTTGCGATTTCTACAGAGATCAAGTATGAAAACACTAAATTCTTCACAGACCGTGGACTCTGTAAAACGTTTGTCTTTGATAGGGGGTACAGTTCAAAACAGCTCATATACATACAATAGACCAGTATCACTCCATTTGTTCGACCAAAAGCAGCTTTTGTATATGAAACACGAGTTAATTACAGTAACGACAATCGCTCACAACACACAAAAGCCTACGTTTATGTATGTCCTTGTATTTCAGTCCATAGTTCCCCCTATATATTGAGTACATTATCTACATAGAGTAAAATAATATCCTTATTTTGCCGACCCTTTTACGACACCTGACGGAAAATACCGACAATGTACGGTCAAGTCGTTTGGGTGATGATAAGCTTCCAGTTCCCAGTCCTCCTAGGTGGTCTTCTGTCTGAACAAAGCTGGATAAATATGTGTATGCATTATTGCTTTGTCGTTTACTTCATGCACTTTTTCTCGCATTTCTTTTTTGTGGCAAAATTGTTCCCGTTTGAGAGACATCCACCAAATGTAAATCTTAAGCATCTTCCTTTCTTCTTATTGTAGTAGAAGCGTTTCTGATTTGCCATACACGGTCCAGGATCTTTAGGCTGGTCGCACACGTTCTTCACTGACTTGAAATTTGTACCTATGAGGGAAAACTGAATGTTAATTTGAAGTTGTTTGCTTGATTTGTAGCCACATCGCGCCTTGTATTGTTTTTGAGAATGAATTTGGCAGAAATTGATTTGATTGTTTCAATTCATGACGTCCTGAATGTGATAAAAAGTCGTCTTTGACTCTCTGCCGGAGTAGATATAAACATGGTATTATTTTCAACGTGTTGGATAGAATTGAAACTTTGAAGGTGTTTTGTTGCTAAACAAAAGTGCGAACTGAACTGTTGCAACATTAGTCATCAGAAATGGAATGTAGCTAGGGAAGCGCTCAAAACACGTAAACGTTTCAGGCAAAGATAATTACTTATATCAATAATCAACCACTTCAACGTACCACAGCTAATATATATAAATATAATACACGAACTCGCGGTTAACATTCAGCATGAGGGCTGCATCAAAATTACCTAGGTTCAATTACTTTCAGAGAGTCCGTGGTGGTTTTTGACCACTGCTGGTTAGCTCAGAGAGGATTTATAAATATTCCTTCGAATATTCCTTCCACTCCAATGTCAAGGTTGGATTTTACAAACATAGTTTCGTGAATGGATTATACAATGTCAATGATAAAAACGTTCAGCTCTATGTCGTGCGCAGCCGAATATAAACTCTTGACTGAAATTCTATTGCTTCGTTTTAAAATGTTGTTCAAAACAGCTTGAACAGGCAAATTGATTAACAAAATTTAAATAAATAATATTTGAATAAATTTATTAAGTTAACGTATTTGATTATGCTTTACACTCTGAATATATAACTCTGCTTCAACTTTTGATATAAATTAGACAGCCTTTACCGACCTTACGTCACAATAATATTCTGACGTCACACGTCACGTGTCACAACAATTGAGCTACACTTGATTACATTGTTCTTGTATATTTTCTTTGAAACAAACTCAACATAATTTAGACCAAAAAGGAAATCAATTTGGTATGTCATAGGCTTTGGTATATGTTGTTAGTGCCGAGAAAATAACAGCGCGATTTGACCTTTATTAAAGATACAAAAAGTTAACTGTTCACCACAAAATATTCCCCAAAAATGATTGACTATGTTCTTGGCTTAAATCTGAAATGAATTTTTTAGTTTGTCATTTCCTGACTGATTTCGGTCACTCGGTCCATTGCCCAGTCACTTTCTCTTTCTCACTAATAATCTGTATTCATTGATTTCCTTTTTAGTTCTTTTCTAAACTTAATTATACACTTCTTAACACGTATTTCAACTTATATTTTGTGGTGAACAATGTTTCCTCACAACTTTCTAAATTTCTTGCCTTTTATACACTCGCATGTTGCACATCCCTGTAAGGTCGTAACGTAACCATGGCGACAGTGTTCACAATTCAGTTTCGGGCAACCGTCATCTCCTGAAGATTCTTCTGCATCTTCTGTAGGTCGTTCTGGAAAGCAAAGGAATATAGGCGAGTTCATAGTTTACTCATGATACTGTGAACTAGTCTTGGCTTTATCAGTCATTTCAACTATAAAGTTGCCTGCCATTGGACAACAAAATAGCATGAAATGCAGATACATTCAAGCTTTTAAACACTATTTCCTATCGTAAGTAGAGTAAAATTATAAGTAGAGTAATTTGCTGATATAGTAAGGTGAAACCATCATACATTCAGTTAGCTCAGTGTTAGGCTGTTAATGTGCATGTCAATCTCCCTCCAAATTTAAATCTAGCGTTGCATGGGTTTGTGGGTGGTGTGGTGTTTATTGCTGCTCAGGGCCATATTAACAATTTTTCATCATTTTTACCTACCTTCATCCAGTGGGATACAGAATCCAATTCCAATATCCACAACTGAGATCGGAGGCTCATATTTTCCTCCTTGACAATAAAAACCTTCTGGGCAATTGTTCTGATGAACATCACAGAATTCTGGAACACCACCTATTTTGATTTGACATTCTGGATCGACCTCGCATTCCCATTTACCATGTTTGCACACGCTAAAAGAAGATTAAGAAATGCAATGCGAATAAATATACAGAAGCACAGATTGGTTCTTTAGATAAACAAATAACACATGAATAACTAGTATGTTTGAGTCATTTTCATCGGTTTAGAATGATATGTTTATTGTTGGATTTGTACTGTTGATGTTGATTGGTGTTGTTCAGCTTTGTGGTTAAACATTAAGTGAAGTGCTGTACAGATAATACCTTACTTACCATTTTTCACATTCATCCTTCCGTGTGATGGTTTCGCCAAATCTGTAGGATTTTCCATTATCTTCACAACCTGAAAATTATCCGCATTTCATGTGTTACAATGCTTCTAATATAGCTACATATTTTCATCAGTACCGGTATTTGTCCTTATCATACCAATATACCCAATTTTCGTAGCTAGTCCTTTAATTAAGCCTATATCGCACTGACAAAATAGTTCTTCCCTCCTATCCTTCGCCTCACCCTCCCCCCCTTCTTACCCTAGAACATACATTCACGTCCTTCATTATTATAATAACCACTAATATAATAGTAAACCCTTTACCTACATAACATAGTTATATCGTCGCCTTCTACAAACTGAAAACTATACTTACTTTTGCATGCTCCTTCGATGTAACCAATCCTCTGCTGGCTCTTACACTCGTCCTTCCTTAAATAACATCTGTTCCAATAATGTCTTCCGTTTTTCTCGCCACAAACAGGCATATATCTGTTCTTACAATATTTCGGACACACACAACGAGCTTTACCGCGATGATTCACACGACAACGTTGATTAAAGCCGCATACTTTGTTTTTGCACTCCTCTATGAAATAAAAATATTGAGATCAGGGCCACTGTCGAAACAGTAATTTGTTAGTGTGCCTTATTAGTATGAATTCCCCCAAATTGCACGTGAAAAGAATTCGTCCTGTTCAACCCCCCCTTATTTCCGCGAGTTTACGAAGATAGTAACGGTCATGTTGTTCCCGGTTGAGAAAAATTGGACTGAACAATGTTGTGATGCGACCTATATCGTCACTCTCTGTTAGGTTTTGTGCAGCACATCATTGTTCGTTCCTGTATTCATCAATCGCGTTTCTGGTTCAGCGGTTTCTTGCTGGAAATTAGAGGCCCTTATAGAATGCTTTTGGAACAGTATCGCGGCATCCTGCACAGAAATTATCGAGTATAACTGTAATTATCGAGGACAACTACAATAAAAAGGGGAAAGTTCGGGATTGCCTCATCCTACTGTTTAAGTCCATCCCAGTGGCCCCTGCATGTATAGATAAAATTAGTGTGGTATTCACCTCTTTCACACACGCCAGAGACAATATCATTTTCCCCCAGGATTTTGACGGAGTTAGGTCTTCGTCTGACGCAGTGGAGACCTTCCCCGCATTTACCGTGATTGTAAAACAACCCTCCACAGGTTTCACCCTCTCCTCTTGCACACACTTTACAACAACCACAATTATCTTTCACAACACCATCTAAAACACAGGAAGAATTCTGCTCGAAACTGCTTGCGAGGTCTCCAGTAATTTCGTACAAACAAAGTTATTAATGACAGGCGCTTTTAAAAATGTAGTTAAGAATTCGAATAGACGGAAATCTGAACGACGTTAACTATGATAATTAACTGATTCGTAGTAGCAAGGAGAAGGAATGTATTAGCAAATCCTATATCACAGCCTATATGTAGAATTTTACAAAGGCATCGCTATTGCATAATCTGGGTTGTTTGCAACACTTGCTATTACAAGACGAGGGAAGTGCATAATATCTAACATAGCTGCGATGTACAACTGCTGCATGTAGGAAACTCAGTTTCCTAACATTATTCCCCTGACTTTATCCAAAATTGTATTGAGTTTAACAGTGGATAGCAAAAGTTTGTTCGCAGTTGTTTGTTTTTGCAGGTTTTTTTTGACGTTGCCTTCCTTAAATCTATAAGTAACAAAACCTTCACGCGATGTCAATTCATCGAAGTTAGTTCTATCAGATTGATGTATGAAGACTGTACAAAATTGGCAAATCTAGTTTGAAAACAACCGGTAACGGTTAAATATCAATACTTCCGACGGACTTTCTTTTCCCTTATACTCTACTCTCGGCTAGAAAATTGGCTATCGCAATATTGGACTTTGGCTACAAATTTGCCATTTCTTGTTCTTTCTGAATTCTGCTCGTTTCAGCTGGCTTAAATAAATGCAATAACGTACGGTTTCATGACATTATTTATCAAACATTTCAATCGGGTACAGTCAGTAAAATTTATAATTATATTAGTAGAATCTGTAGATTTGTTGGTTATTAATCATTTTCAAACGCGATTGTTTAATATTCGTCAATTGGCTGACCGATTTGAACTTTTATCTTTCTGAAATCTCTCCCATGCAGCAGCTTCGTGGGATCCACCGTGGTTGATCTAGGCCGCCGCGAATGTGATATTTTTACCCCCTTCAAAATCTCGCTCAATAGAGATATGATCGAGAAGCTTCGGATGAAATTACTTACAACTGATAACACGCTTTCGGTATCTCAGTAGGCTCAAGAATTCACACGAGTTTCAAGATAAAATCTTCAAATTATTAATTATTTTGAGGTGTTCGTGTGTTATATATAAACGCTGCAAAATGTTGATCACACCTGAACTCAGTCATACCCATAGACAGCAGACCTGGAATTGATCGGGAGAAAATGGCTTTTTCCAATGAGACGTCCGCGCGGTGTCAATTCGCTTACCTAATTTTTCAAATTAATCGCGAAAATTCGAAGACACACGTGGTCTGTGCTGGTCTCTGCAAGCCGGCACAGCTTGTCAGTCACTAAATAAACATGTTTTACTGTTCGCGAATGTTTTCAAATGCTTCAAATGGCTTTCTAAATTATACGCATTCCTTCTATCCCAGGCCCAGCATTCACTTATTAATGCACAATATTTGATAATTATTGTCTAGACCAACATAACATGGTTGAGATCGTCGATGAAACGAAAAATTGACAATAATAAAAAGGGTGGGAAAATCATGTGCCGCTGCATGAAATTCCACGCGCAAGCACTTATTTTTTATCCTGCATGGGGAGCCACAATGCCATCCTAGAATAATCATATAATTCGGATCTATCAGACTCAAACTACGCCGACTTCTTACAGACATAATATCTGGACCAAAGTGCTATGCAAACATTGGGCAACTACATTTGAGATATCATTAAAATGTTGTGACTTTATTTTGATTGCTTGAAAATATAGTTCCGTCTCGTTACCTTTACATTTCGAAACATCGGTGTCACAGACCGTGTTTTGACAGGGCTGGCAAGACATCACTTCGGACAGTAAAGTTGTCAAAATCACCAAAAATAATGTCAACATTTTCCCAATCATTTCTGAAAAGAGATGAAAGATAAAATGAATTGAAAAGTGTTATCTCAAAATTTTTCACCTGTGGTAATATATTCTGTAATATAAATTTAATTCCATATTATGTTTATTTACGGTTTTGTTTGATTAAAACCATCACATGATGGGCTTATATTCACTATAAAAGAACATGCATTTTTAAAGCCACTTTCAACCTGCTTCTAACTTTCACTGACACATTTGTCAAAGTTCAAATTAGATTTTCTCAAATAGTCTACCTACACTAAGGCAATTCCACGCTTGCGAAAATTTTAACTAAACTCTCTATTTACATTAGCCTGAAAATGAAAGACTAGTGGAAAGTATTAAAGAATAAAGGTATAACTAAGCCATTTCAGATGTGATAAATGAATTGTTCGATACTATTAAAGGTTGCCTTGATCGAAACGGCACTACATGCTTTACGTTTTGGAATTAAGCGCGTTAATCTGACTATTGAAATTATTGTAATTTCGGACTAATAAAAGGCGGATAACGTGTATTATGACCTGTTTATAAAGTTATGGCGAGTTTGGGAAAGGATGATAAATAAAGTCTTATTTAACGCGCTTAATTCCCAACTACATTTAGTCGTTGGAACATTTTGTCAAACTGGAAATTACCAGACAGAACTATCAGCTATCATCAAGGCGAGTGCTCTGAAATTGAATGTACATTGAGCTTTCAATAGTGGGAAGAATGCAATCTTTTATAGGGCTTGTTATTATTAATCGTATAATAGGACAAAAAATGGTGACATTGCATAGCTTATGCTTCCTGTAGTGACAAGTCAAATTCAGATATCCAGATTACTACACATTGCAGAGGGAATATCACCTTATTTTCTGACTATAATTAATAATTGTTGCTCGACTACCTTCTGACCGTACGATAATGTCCAGTACTCGGTGGGTCACTCCAACAACCTTTTAAGAGATACCTTCAACAACAACCGAACTTTCAGGAGATACACTTCACAGAGACGTGATGAGGAATGAGACGACACTAACTAAACTATGGAACCAGAATAGTAACCCGGCGAGATCTCCCAGTCGTTAGCACATGTTAATCACTCGACAATCCTCTGTTGTGGCACAAAGGTGACATTAAGACGGGGGGAAGTGGTGGGGGTACACCATAGAGTGGCACCTCTGTGACGACCCCTCGCCCCTTAGGACGATGTGGCGTCCGCCGGAGTTGAATAGTACGAGTTCGCTATTAGATTTGTTATGACAAAAAAGTGGAATAATTTTGATGAAATCGTTAAATTTATAGCATGCTAGATAAGAGTTTAGTAAATAAGAAAAAGCATTTGTCGAGACATCACAAGAATTTAATAGTAATAAATCATTTTTGTAGATAAGATAAGGCTATATAGACACTGTGTAGCAACAAAAGGCTGTGCAAAAATATCTATATTTAAAAATAGTTACTTCTTTCCCCCACCCCGCTATAGTTGCCTCCCCTCTCCGTGTCAGAGAAACAAAATACCATCTTTGGTCATGGTTACGTTAGATAACTGAATAAGTCTGAATCCACTCAAGCATACCTATACCAATTCATCTCTTGCGTTTTTTATTCAATGTCTAAATCAATCTAACCCCTGATCTAAAACGAATGTCTGGAGAGCACGCTACTGAATTCACTGATCTGATTGCATGATGTGTGTGATTCAGTCTTGACTGACGGTGGAGATACTGTACGTCGTTATCAACAATGTTTCATTCTAGAATATATGTTATTTATGAGCAAGCCTTGGCAACTGACAACTCGTTAGAAAGTGGTATCTCTATAGCAAACGCAGGGGTGCCGGAACTGGGATGCATATCCCCTTTTCATCTTCCTCAGATTTGGGAAAGGTGTCCTTTTAACTTAGAAATTTCTCAGAAAAGATGGTAGATTTGTTGCATTTCAGAATGCAGTTAAGAAAAAGGTGTTTAAATATAGAGCATTTAAATGGGAAGCTCTCATCAAAGGGTCTTCGATAACGCTACAAAATGCAGTCATTGAATTCCGAAGATATCAATAACGTCTAAGATCGATCCCAGAGACCCAGACAATCCTAGTATAAGAGGTTTACCAGTCACGTCTCAATAAAGCAACACCATCCCTAGATCTCCGTTATTCGGCGGGTGCTTTTTAGAGTTCCTTTGTTTTAATGTCAAGGTTATTATTAATGTATGAAAAGATAGCAGTGGTACACTTATCTGATGTTTTAATTAATAATTGCATATTTAGAAGATTACCAATGGATTATTTTATCATTAACATGACAGGGATTATCAATGTTTTTGCGTTTTATGGTCACGCAATGCTAAGACTTTGTTGCGGTGTTTGTTGAGTTTCTGCCGCGTCTGTAACCAAATATATGGAATTATGCGCTCTAGTGAAAAAAAACGAGTTTGGTGATTGAACTAAGTAAATAGTCTTAAGAACATTTCATCAGACTTACATCATGAGACTATTTTAGAGTTTACACGGCATCGTTTTAGTTAGTAGAATTTTTAGGATTTTTCCTTAAGATCCTTGCATTGCGATTTTTCTTTAACATATTTTCACTTATAACATTGCAGCGCCTGTGTTCTACGACATTGCTATTTTGGGGACTTAGACCAAATTGTATTTAATTCAATCAGGCACGAGTAATAAATCAGTTTGACCGGGGTAAGCCACTCGATCGTCAAGGCAATACAGTCTAACAGCAGCAATGGGAGCACGCGCCATTTTGTTATTCAGACCTTTTGATGCGCGGTTACACCTTTTTTTTGTGTAGGTATCTATTGTCATGCATAGCATGAGCACATCCTATTGCTCGCTCTGCTAGATTGTTTAAATCGAAACGTACGCATTCCAGCAATGTGTGCGTATTCCAATTAAGCAATTAGCAAAATGTGGACAATTATCTCGCCTGGAAATATCCGCAAATCATGGCTAGAACTCTTCAGACAGGTTACGACGTCCTGCAGGTTCCGAGCGTGGGAGATTCCGCAACAGCATGTTCGCGAAACTTCTCTCGTCGACAGAGTTCAACTCACAGTTTAACCTCCATAAGGTTGTAGTAACAAATTAATTAGCATATGTTGCGTTATTGTACCAGTTCAACAGTTACGGGAGCACGCGCCATACTTAATCCTTCGTTATATCTGTTCAATGTCAAAATATTTGCACCGAGGTAGAAACTTTAAATTAAAGCTTGTTTGTTGCATTGTTAAATGGTAAACGTCACTTCAAGTTGCATTATTCTGAACTTTTGTTCATATTCCAACTTCAAACGCAATTTTGTCTGTAACATTAAGCTTTGGCCTGGTCAGAGCCTCCTTAATATACGTGAAAACCTATTGGATTTTCCTTAGCCTGTAACGATGCCAAATTAAAATTATGATAATAACGTGGACTTAGATCAAATCTACATGTAGGAAGAGTTTTTAGAAGCCGAAGTGGTTGCGAATTGATTAAACTTGATGTCGTGACGATGCAAATTCCGTATCGTGCAACTGGGGAGTCTAGGTTCACTTTATCACATTCCACTCCCTTAGAAGTCAAAGAATTTGAATGTTCTGGAATCATTTTCATATTATGTCATCAGAGATTATGCGGTAGTATCGCATGTTTTGCGGCTCAATTGTGTTTAAGCGAACAATCAGATTCTAAAATAGTTGCGCCTGGCAGACATGAAGCCTGGTCCTAATTTGCCAAAATATTCCTCGACCAAATCAGTGCGTGGTATTTTTTGCTGACATCAGCAATACTAATTTTCAGACATGCCTAATTGAACGCGAAAGGTTAAAAAACATGTTGAGCACTGGTAATAGACTAATAGTGATACAAAAACGTTAAAAAACACCTATTTATGGTAGCGTCATATTAGGAATCCGCATATCATCACATCGCCTGGTCTCAGACCTGGTCAGCAAAGCATTCGCTTATTCTTACCCGCTAACTGGCACCTTCATTTAACCGTGTTTTATCTAAACATGAATGCTCGTTTTATACATCTTAATATGATTATGACATTGCATTTTGACTAAAGCCACTTAAAATCAAGATAAATATCAGTATAACATGCCACCTCTCACTCTAAAAATCCCATTTTAAATTGTAATTTACAGTGGATCAATTCGTCCAAAAATCTGGAGATTTGAAATAATGAAAGTTAAACCATTGCAGCCTAAGCTGTCGTAGCCGGAAATCTTAGGGTTGATTCCCGAGATTCATCGGTTTTTTGAACATGAAATTTTTTAAAATTCGTATATTGCATGCCGTTGCGTCCCAGAAATCTCGGGTGTTTTTTTTGTTGCATGCGTGACTGTGTTGTTTTTTTTCATTTCTGGAATCAGATGAGCTTTGAAATTCCTTCCGAGAAGATATCTACATTCAAAATTAAAAATCAAAAAAATGCATCGTCTTGCCAATCTCTTGGTTTACGACCCGGTGTGACAAGTTGTGGCTAATAACTCTTGTGCCAAGTGCATCAAATTAATATGGCATAACCATAGGTAGTCACTTTTCTCCAGCGGGGAACAAGAGTAATTTCCTTGCCACCAACATTCATAGCTTTCCTACAGCCTGTAGCATTAGGCTGTTGGCGAGTAACCCAATTTGCGTTTCATATTTATCATAGACGTGTATTTATACACGTTTCTTGATAAATTAGCATAAAGGACGGCACTGCGCACGACTGTACTGCGCAGAAGATGCATAATCTTGCTGCACGTACAATATTTTTATAAGCGCGGCGCGCGCGTTGATTGACATATTTCATTGAAGCGATAACAAGCGCGTAATTTATTCCAAAATTTCTGTTTGCGTTTGTTTGTTTATGTAAGGATGTGCTAAGTTTGCTCTAAACATCTCAAACATGTCCGGTTGTTACGCGTCTATGGGTTGGGCGAGTTTAGATTGCGACGCGAGCTCGATGCATGCGAAGGTAATCTTTGCTTGAATAAACAAACATTGCGTTATATCTCGAGTCAGTGGGATAAATATTTTTATCAAAGGAACTTGCCGAACCTTATTGTACTGCGAATTCGCATTGTATAGAGCTTACCCTACAAAGGCCTTTGTGGTGTCAATATTTCACACTTTCTTGGTGTTTTAATAGTAAAATTAATTCCGATATTCCTAAGTTAAGACCAAATGTTTTAAACTTTGAAAAACGATGGCCTTGGTGGCCTGTCTTCTAAATCACTGATGTAAATACCGGTTTATCGACTGCCTTCAAATGAATGACATTAGTCTGCCACACAAGATGCTACCAGCATGCTTGTCTTGAACAAGTTATTATCACAAGTGCTGTTTACCAAATCAAACATATATATGAAGATTATTGTTGCAAAATACACACGATAATGTTGTTGAGCAACGTGCAAAATAGGAGCCAAGTATGTCGGTTTACCGTGATGATTTTATTAAGTGATAAAAATTATTTCTCAATTAAACCGAGTTTGCTTTCAATTTAACTCAAGTATTCCTCTCGGCTTTATTTTACGCGAGGCACACACACAATAATCACGAGCTTTAGCAACTTCGTGTGTCGCTCGCATACGATATCCGATTCTCGTCTTTTTCTTGCGCCATCTTGCAAAAGTCATAGCCAAAAGTCCTGGGGTTTTTGTCGCTTTTCTTAATTTATTTCGTAGTCAAACTCAAAAGCCCGAAGACTATGAGTTTGTGCAGATGACGAAAGGAAACAGCACCGAGTTTAAGCGAAAATTAGGGATTTCGTACTCGTATAGTCACTACTAATGAGGATGGGTTGCACAAGTAACGAGTCGGCCCAGGAAAGCCGCGCAGGCTTTCACGACGAACACCCAGTCAACGAATGTCTTTCTAGCGTGACTTTCTGTAATACATGTTTGTTGTTTGTAAGATTGTTGTTAGGTTGCTATCAATGTCTTCCGATATATACCTATGATAGCCACTATAAAAGTTGTCAATTTGATGCTAGACTATAAAAACCTAACTTAGTTGAACGTATTTTGTCAAAACTGTCATGACGTCATGGAAACCCGACGGATATCTGGTAATTACGGCTGCCTTTTGCTGCTTGGGTTTTTCGCTTGCTAACTCACTTTGACTTAACTTTGTAAACCTCCTATATAAACTTCAACGCCGTTTTCTGAGCGTGTAATTCAACCTTAGTTTCACTTTACGTGTTCAAATTAAGCAATATAATGTTTCCTGAAGTCGTTATCTACTTTAGCTTAAATATAGTTCATAATTGTTTGTGGATTTACTTCACTGCGTGTTTTCCTGTTCGTCAGCTAAAGCCCAAAATGTGTTCATAGTTAAGCCTCAGTAAGCGGGAATTCTATCGGGTAATCAGACGGCACGAAACTTAACCATACGGACACGGTGGTCAGATGCCAGTTGTCAGAGTAAAAAATATTCCTGTTTTAAAAACAGTGTGATATATGCTCACATGTTTCAATATTTCTGAAATTATGGTCGCAATTTAAAACTTCTCTGAAGACTGTTACAGCAGCAATATTTTATAATATATATCATTTCATCGGAAAGCACATGTGTCCTAAAGTTGGCGTGCTTTAAAAGTGATAAGGCGAGAATTGTTTTTATAAAATGCGCAAAGTTTGTTTAAGCAAATCGCAGACAAAATATCCATCTTTTGAAAAAACATTCTGTAATTCAGTAATTGGCGCAATCGTTGTGACTTCATGGCTGAAATGCCCTTGTGTTTAACGAGCTGGATTGTGAGATCAAATGATCATGTCGCTTGTAACATGTTGAAAAATATGGCGTAGATAAGGTATATATATGAGCCTTATTACTGAGATTTTCGTAATATGTTTTACCACCTGCAACATTGTGGCGATTCGTCGACTCTGAGAAAGGGTACATGCCTATATATTGTTAAGCCGAACAAACTCTTTGTAAAAATCCCAGACATAATTAATGGGAAAACAGTGTCTTGGCATTCATCCATATAATAAATTATATGGTTGAATGCAAAGACACTGTTTTTCCTAGAATACAGAGAGCAAATCTCTAACGTTTCTTTACCTATGTCCAGTTTCTCTACTCACACAATTCACTCTGTTATAGCCCAATTTTGTTTAGGCCATGTTCGAAAAGGGACAGAAATTGTCTAGCCTCGTCATCTCGTTTTGTGCTTCATTCAGATATAAAAAAATCGATAAAGTCAAACACGAGCTATGTTTACATTCTTCATGTGGATACAATTCAACAAGAGGTGGTTGTGACTTGTGTGGACGAAATACCTTGCGAATGTTTCGTTTCATTCACGGCCTAAAGGCTTTAAGGACATCACGGTTCACATAGTCAACTGAGACCTCAGGTACAGACGCGGAGGTCTGAGGTCGTCAAACCAGATTAGCAAATCACTTAGTATCGTGCGTTTGATTAATCCTTTTTCTTCGCGGCATTTACGAGATAAGAAATTTTCCCATACTGCGCACATGAGGGAATCATAATATGACAACACGTTAATAAAAGCTGAATAAGATTACAACTCAGCTCAATCATGAAAGAGAAGTCGCGTTACAGCGATCATATCCACATAGATCAACAATCAATGGCTTAAATTAACCAGGTGTTTTGTTAGTGCACGCTTAGCTGCAATAGTGCGTATGAAATCCCCATTTAAGATTATTTCATGCATTGTCATTATATAAATTATGCTGAATAGAGAGTTGTCTCGATTTCAGACTACATGCATGGCTGCGCGCGGTTTGGGCTGCTAGCGTTACGCAGACCGAAAGGCGCAGGATGCAAATTCCTTTGTGATGCGATTTGTCTGAAATTACTGTGTGGCTTGCAAACTTTGTTAACGATAGTATATTTTAAAAAGATTAAGTATTCAATTATTCCTTTCCTGGCGACAAACAAACTTAACAAAGTGTATACTAACACAGGAAGCCGCGCTATGGATAATCATCATATGTTCTTATCTAAGCTCACACGATATGAACCACAACTGGAATTCTGTTCCTACTTTGGACATTGTAGACAAAACGGAACAATTTCAGAATCTTAGGAATGAAAATATGAATTGTAGTGACATGTAAAAGACAAAAATATTCTCGTTTATGTCAAAACATACAACTCAATTATTGTGTTACACATATTAATGTCCGTTTAAATAGGATAAACGTATTTTAAAAAATGAGTGTAGAATTGTATTTAATGACTACGCGCCGTGTGAAGCTTAAAGAAAAGAGAATGCATGACAAATATACGTATTTACGACTCGCCTGCCCATGCTGAGAAGCAACCATTTGCAGTTTGGTAAGTCAAAGTTTATACGTGGATAAATATAAACTGTTGCCTTCAGTAAGGTTATTATTTTCATACCTGTGAATACAAAGAATATCTCCTCACTTTAGTTCACCGACTTTTGTATATCTAAAAGAATGTGAACAATGTGTTTATAGTGAGATTTCAGTATACGTATACGGCTTTACGGTGTAATTCAAGTACATACACCTTGCATGATTTGTAATTACTTTAAGACTACACAAAGTATAACTTAATTTATTAAATAGGGATAACCTCTGAGGGTTCTTCCTGACCATGCCAATGGTATCACAGTTTTGACAATCTATTTTCGTACATTTCAACTTCCCATAACCCTGCCAAACATTTCCTCCCCACTCCAAGCGTTGACCCTGCAGCCTTCGTTAACGTGCTCTATTTGTTGTTACGAACGCAATATTCTTGAGACTCACGAAAACTGATAAACAATGACCGAACTTTAGCACTCGTAACGTTGAACGCAACGATTTGTAACATTTCACTTGAATTTGACGCTTTGCGCAATGTTTAACTCGCTTAATATGCGGCGTTTGACCAGCACGCAAATCACACGTAGATATCAAACCATCTCCTCCACTTGTAGTAAAAGATACTGAAGTTTTTTAAGAGTGACGAAAATTATCCCAAAGTGAACAACTCACAGGTTGTGCTAATGAGAGGATATCTGGTATACATTAAGCCCTTATAGACGTACTTGACAAGTGGCCATATCGTGCTTGGTTTCCAAACCGATCGCACTTATTTAAGTCGTAGAAAAAGCGTTTTCCCTAAAGTTTCTTGCGAATATCGTATATTTTTGCGTTTTCAAATGAAGCGCAAGGCTCGTGGCCACCGTGGCAGTCTTATTAAGATGATGAAAGCAAATACTTAACGCGCAAATCGTTTTTAAACGCACTTTATGTTAAACTTACCAAATGTGGACGCAATTTATTCCAAAGTCTCTTGCGCAAAAACTCGGTCTCCGCGCAATCTCTCTACCCTGCTCAAACTGTCGTCTTAACTGATTCAAGCTGCTCTGTGATGTCTAAGTCTTATAATGCCTGAGAGATTTTATCTATATAGTTGTATTATCTGACCTGACAATCTGATTGGTCTATATAAACCAGCTACGTAGCCCCTGTGGCCAGCTAGCCCAGTAACGAGATTAGCAAAAACACTTGAGAGGAAATATCCGTTCGTAGCGGATAGTAAATTTCATTGACTAAGATTGGTTCGTAAATGAACTTGTATTCGAGTTCAGATTTACTATGATTTGTATTTGGGGTGATAATATAACGTGTGCAACTTTCACGCCAATTCTCATCATTAATTCTTACATTTCATGTATCGTTTTCATCTTTTCTATTCTACTGCCAGAATCCAGGACTATGTTTGAATACTTAAGGGAGAAGGTTACCATTATGACTCTTGTTAAATGACGTCGACGAAACGTGTAATCGCTGTGCAAACTGCATAAAAATTGATATTATATCCTAATGTTTATTCCGGAATCGTTCTATTTTCCATGCTTTGAGTCTTGTGGGGGGTCATCTGGTCATGATTCATAGTAAGTAGTGAATTATGATTGCATGATCTAGACACGAAGAACTGTCAACTCCATTTACTGCACTCTGATGGAAATATGCATCAAACGTGCTCAGGGAATCCCAAGCGTTCGCCATCGTGTTAAAATTCCATATTAATTTGCAGTTGTTTTGACAACTGGTAACAAGTTGTTATTGCGTTGTTACCGTTCTGTCATATCTTCTTCAACTCGAGTTCATGATTTGAGTTCATAATATATCGTGTCAACTCTCGTGTCGTGAAGTGGGAAAAATGTTAAATCCTCGTGTGAACCGTGAACCAGACTTAGGACACGCCGGGAATTCTGCACCTCGCTATAGAACATTCGAGAGTTCACAGGCAAATTAGAATTCCAAGACAAAACTCTGAATAATGTGGCCATTTTTTTATTCGACGTTTCGACTTTATTTAGTCATCATTTTTTTTTTAATCAAAATAACAAGTGTTTCTTGCACTTGTAATTGCACTTTCGTAAAAACCACGTAATCTAACCGTACTCACATATTGAATGAATTCTAGATATGCATACTCGAGCTCTATTTATATACCCTCAATCAAATAGACCTATCACTTATAAATTGTTCTTCTGATGTCCTAAAATAAACCTAATGGCTTTCAATGGCTAACTTATTCTTTTGGGAGATCAAAAAATACTTTTCTACTTCATAACTTTATCAGTGGGTTCTCGATTCTTCCTAGAGATTCGTTACTGATCCAGTTTTCCAATAAAAAACGAACTCAGTTCTAGCAATAGTGATACGTATTGACCAACATGATAGACAATATGAGCGATAAAAATTATCATGGGAAAAGACAAAGTTTAAAAAATCAAAAGCCCCGTGAGAAGACAATCTGTTTATTATGGTAATGTACACGCGCCAACTCGTAATAAAATTGCTTTCAGAACTATCAATAATGCATATCAACTTTTTTCCCTTTTTTACTTGTTACAAAATGTTCTAGTTTATCAACATTGCCCTAGTTGCGTGCAGCCTTGTAATTCCGGAAGTAAAATAGTAACCTCAGCCAGGATAGCAACATCATCACCGCACTCATCATACAGCCTAACGTCAAAGTTAGTCGCATTTACTCGATATCTCTGGGTAATTGTTTGTTGTGGAAAGACCCCACGCCTTGGCAACCTCCTAATTTTTTCACGATGCACAACAGTGACATCGCGCTTACATCGGCCACGCCCATGCGCAGCAGCTCGTGACCAGAGCATGAGATGTGTTTCTCATTACAGCCAGATCGTGTGAAAATATTTTCGTTTAATAAACTCGTCACAATGTCTCCTAGCATTCTTTACCGTCCAGCACCGCACTCACTTTCTCACGCTTCTCGGGTAGTAATGGTCTGTCTTCAATTATCTGCCTGCATTACTGCGTTTGTTACGTAAAATGCAAGCCCGAAAATTTCATCGAGTCGAACCGCGATAAGAGAATTGACTTAAATTGCAATTCATCACACTCCTGACTGCGCGCCGTGTACTCGAGATTATAAAGGGTAAAAAAGCGATGAGGCTTTGCAAAACAGGAAAAGAGCGCTTAGGTTGAACATGTTTTATTGCATGCTATAAATTGATACAAATCTTTAATATTTTGAAGAGCTTATCATTACCCAGTTCAGATGCCTGTCTGAAAGACGAGTATGCGATTTTCCCGTTACCTATCTGTGATCACGAAACTTGTTATCGTCTTTCTTTCTAGCTCATCACGCGTGATGACAAAAGGTGAATCAAACCTCGTACGTATATGGTTTTAGGCGTTAGATCTTGAATCGATAGATGCTGTAGCTGTTCCTTTAGTTCGTATTTAAAGTTTCCTAACAACACTGTCTTATAGTCCATGCAGTAAACGTATTTTAGTCTCTCCAGTAAGTAAACCCCCTCTCCCCCACCATCTGGCTTGCGTGAAAGGTTATCTGCTGGCTCTACCTAAGGGTTGGTTTGTAATGAACCCCTGACAGCTATTTCGACCAGTAGGTCGAAATCTTAGCGGGTTTTTTTTTTACAAAGGTACTGTTGAAATGTGCATTTTCATGACTACTTTAAAGCTTGGCATTCAGTAAACTTCAGTGGATAAAACACCCCCTCTCCCCCACCATCTGGCTTGCGTAGAAGTAAACCTGCTTACACTTCCAAAGCGTCAGTGTCTAACGAAGCCCTAAAGATGATTCTGACTAGTAGGTTTTGATATCTTAGAGCGAAATAAGGTACTCGGTGCAAACGTGCATTTCGGATTGCTTTAGAGTTTGGCATTTCGAATTAGAGTTAGCGACGCGGTATGGCTCCTTGACTTCTATAGCCATATATGGTTGTACGGTTCGTTGTAGAATTCTAAATCGACCTAAGTCAAATATATTTCGTCCTTCAGGATCGCGGACCATAAAAGGTTTGCACTTACTAAACAAATGCTTCAAAGCTATCTGGGAAGTGCAAATAGCAAGGAATTTAGAATGCTATTCTACCGGCATACCTGAGGAAAGCAATATAAACTAATCATCTTACTTATCTATAGTTGCTAAAACAATGTAGGCCTGGACACAACGCAAGAATGCTCGAGAATAGGTCATATCGACATAGTTATAACACTTTGGAAAGGCTTCCATCATTCCGAAGATATTTAGTATTTTACAAGGTCGGCTGACATCTAAAAATATTTGAGAAGTGAACCTAATGTAGACGCCAAGGCGACAAATCATATCAATATTTTTTATGTCGCCTGGTTTGAACCAACTGACAGCAGTAATATGCATTAACTCCGGACAAAAATGTGAGAAGCGCAGTAAAAATTCGATAATTGTATAGTTTGTTTATTTAGCATTTGAGTTGTTTATTTAGTATTCAGAGGTATTTATACAAATATTAGCAAGCAAATTTGATAATTATTTCCCTTTTAGAAATATTCATTATGCAATAAACGCGCCTTTGCCTGATTAAAAGTGCGCGTGGATATTTCTCGGGCGCGCTTAATGCGTGATCTCACTGCAAAACTGATCTCGAAATTATCGTGGACTGCGCATGATAAAGCACACGAACACTGAAGAAGGCGTGATGATCGTGTCCGATAACAAGGAAAAGCCACTGCTCCAAGAGATTGGATATTCGGCGGCAATTATTGTGTCTAATGAGTAAAGGTTCCAGAACTATCAAATGGTAACCCCCCGCATGTAACTCTTACTATTATCAAACAAATACTTATACTAATAGTAATAATATTCAATTCAGTTCATATTATGAAACAAGTATTAATAAATAATATTCAGTTCATATACTGAGTATTATAGTTAATACACTGACTTCATAAAAATATAGATTCAAACTAAACTCACCCTATAGAAGGTATTTCGTACTTTTCCAAGTTCAAGATTCACACTAATTCAAAAGCACGAACAGCTGTGCCGGTTAGTGTGTTTTGCCTTTAAAATATATACTGAAGCCTTGGTCCGTGGAGCGTGTGAAACGTCAGTGTAGTAGCCCTTTAACTCATTAGTGTATTTTTTAACCTAAAATGGTTGTAGACTAGTATATTTCACAAGAGAACGCACGCAAAACAAGCTTTTGTATATATCCGGTAATGAGAAGTGCCAACTACAATTGCAATATCAATGTTTCTGTTTCATTTTCCACACCAAATAAGTAGCAATACAGTCATTTAGGCTGAATTGAGGTGCTCAAATAGCCGTGTGAAAAATAATATACTTGGTAACAAGCTTAAAATATATTTACTTTTTGATATTTGTTTACGATTTTTCTGTTACAGACGGGCCATATATAGTTGGATTCATCATAGGCTTTCTTTGAAGCCCACTCACCACAGCTGCTTGAAGTCGGTAGAAGTGTATCTAAAGACCTGTCTTACAACTCTACAATGTCAATAAATTTTAATTTAAGTCACAATTATTATTAGTAACTGCTGTTTACAACTATCGCTTTCACTGTGCCTCGCATGAGATGATCTTAGTCGCTAGAATGATCACCTGTCTGTCACCTCTCAGATCGTCCATTTGAAAATCGAAAGTTTATGTAACAGCGTCACGATTTCCCAGCAATAACCTAACTCGTTGTTGAAGACAATCAGTCAAGCCAGTACACAAAACCTCTGCTTACCCTGGCAAGAACGCTTACAATCATGCCCCAATCAAGCACACTTCTAGGATGCGCTATGGATTACCCTCAAACTAAGATGCTTATCGTATCACTGCTCCTTTTATAATATGAGAGCTAAGACACTCATAGCAGATATTGGGATTTGTTTGCTTTCCCAAAAATGTAGAATACCCTGCATAAGATGTATTTCCTAACTATTGCATGTACATTTAGTACCGTTTTTACGGTTATTGCGCTAATTATCCTTATATGATCATTACATGTAGTTGTTGTACATTATCATTTTCGAGATGATTTCTTTTTAAGTCATGACAACTAAGTGGGGTTCTATAAAAACTTATTTTTAGCAACTTATGCAGTCAAGGGCCTCGGAAAAGCTGCAAAAAAGCTAGACAAAAATTGCAAAAAGGTACTCGTGCAATATTTTACTAAGTGGTAAAATCGTTAAAACCTATTAGACAAGAATACCCCCTGCATTGTTTAACAGGTATTTAACCTTAGCACAACCTGGCCTCGGCTATAAATACTCGCAAATTTTATTTTCTACTATTCTGTCAACATGGGTCACCTATGGCCGTTTACACAGTCGACCAATCACAGCGCGCCGTCTTTTAATCCTCATCTCTTCTTCAAGACCCCCTCATGTCTGTTATACAAACACACTGTATTAGACAAACAAGAAGATTATATACTTACAGTGAAAAGCTGCTTCTCTATTTCCTGATCTCATTGTAGAGCCATAAATTGCTCGAAAGAATTTGACCTAACAAGGTTTTAAGCTTGCGCAATTCTATCATAGAAGTATTCGACTAATTTCTAAATTTACTTGTGCATACCGTGTGTTGCATCACTTGCATGCAATATATAAGATTTCGGCGATTTCTTTTTCGAGAGGAAATTTCATCACGTTAAGTGTTCTATCCATAAGAATTTTTCTGCTTCTTCAAGTCGATTAGTTCGTTTACCTTTCATTCCAGGCCCTTGAGTATCTCATGAAAATTTGTCAGTTATACGTAAAATTTGCCGTTGTTTGCGGAGTTAGCGAATGCCATTAGTGCGGCAAATACTATAATTGACAAGGGCACTCGAAATTAAAGTTGAATTTTGCGACTGTTCCTGCTAAGGTTATAAATAAACAAAAAATTCCGGCCGAGTCAGTTATCCACTATATACCTCACTTGAACCGTATTACTACAATCCTTTGTCGGTTTTAGACGTGGTAAACAAATTTGTGCTGTATATACGGTTTTGTTTGAACGCGTATTGTTTATGTTGGTGCAGCCGTGCCTTAAAAACAGTCATTTTAAATCGCACGTCCTTCCGGATTTACTGTAATTATAAACATATCTTAATAACAAAGTACAGTTTTAAAGTATTAAAGTCGGCTGGATAACAAGGTTTTCAACAATCGATCAGTCGCTGAAATCGCGTTTAAAGTAAAAAAACGTTTCTAATAATTCTGTCCACAAATTTACAATTGAGTATTAGCACTAAAACGATTACATTCTTTTTTCGAAAAGATTCGCACGCAAGGAGTTTACGGAGTAGAATTTACAACTTAGTTATGTGATATTCTGTGAGCCCTGCTGGTTGTCGCAGCTGATGCGCAATTTCCGCACCTGTTCACCGCTTCTAAATTTAGTTCCTCTAAGCTGCAACGCACCGTATGCTAATGATTAGAAAGTAAATACTTTCAATATGCGTTCTCACGGTTTCATTGTGTTAGTTTGTAAACACTTATGTATCATTTCTGGTGGCGTGTTTTGAAAGTTCTTTTAAAGCGTGGGGAAGGGGCGTTCCCTAAAGAAAAGAGGTTATATTCAAGTTAGGATACCAAGGATCTATGCGGTTACAGATAGCGCTATTTTGTGATGAATTTCTCTCGTAGCTGTGATGTGTTTTATCACGACATTCATATCTGAGTATCTATGTTCTTTCGGGGAGAACATAAACTGGTTCGAAGTTAGCCGGTAAGCCTTACGCGGCTAACTTCGCACGCGACTTTCTCCGAAGTCTTTTTACATCCATCTATTTGTGTAAAATTTGTTCATTTTGATTTCCCATTCGCGAAGATATTTATTAATGCTCCTAGTACCCGTAATTTCAGAACCAAAGTACTTCAATGACTTCAATCCTCTATATATATATTGGATTGGTGAGTTTTAATTGTTCATGCAATAGCAAGTGGCACTGTCATTGAGTCAACTCCAACATGATAGTACACATTGTGGGAACAAGACTGATGACAGTGCATTCCTGTAAGCTGCAGCGTGACAGTGTCTTCTAACAACTTCGCCGGCATTAAAAGGTGTTATAGAAACTACCTAAAATAGACAAAAACACTTCTCGTTGTTTCGATCTAAGCGCCTTCGTCCGGAGAGTTTGTATGATTTGGTCGAAACGTCGAGAAGTGATTTTGTTTATTTCAGTAGGCAGTTGTTATGACATGCAGTGCCGGTTGTAACGGATTTGTGTTTTCACTTTTCACGGCCAACATCGGATCAGCAGTTTTACGAGCTTTGGGTGTGAAGTGGTGACGGTTATTGTATGTTATCCAAAAATATAAAAAATTGAAAAAAATGTCTTACTGCTCGAAAATCAAACTGGAGGATTGAAGGTTGCCATCCTTGCGTCAGAACATAGGCAACCCAATGGCGAATGGTTTTATTTTTTATTTTAAAAAAATGCACACTTTGATGAAATAGACACATTATGTCATTTATTGACATGCTTATGTACTTGTCTATAATTAACATGCTAATATGCGTGTCTGACAATGTTCAGATATGTAAGTATTATAATAATATAATATAATATAATACCTATGATAATATTAGCATGTAAATTATAGACAGGTACAAAAGCAGGTAAATAAGTGACATAATGTGTCAGTTTCATCAAAGTGTGCATTTTATTTAATAAAAAATGAAACCATTCGCCATTGGGCTGCCTATGGTCAGAAGGGCCAAAATCTAACCATGATTAGAGGGATTCTTTAATAAGTGCCTACGATCTTTTTCTTAGGGTTAGTAAACTCTAAAGTCTATGATACTCTATAGAGTTCTTTGAAGTCAACTGCTGCACGCGTAAAGACGTAAGTGTGTAGTGTTTCTACCCTGCGTTCTCAACTTTTACTGAAAAAGCCATAAACGTTCACTCAGACTACTCCCTGGAACACACAAGAGCCTGGGACCGAGCGTCCAATATGGCGGAAAAACAGTCGGATTTTAAAAGTACAAAGGTATTTATGTTGTTTTTTTGGCTTAATGCATTTTCCACCAATTCATTTTCCTTGTTCCAAGTTATATGTGTTATTAAATCAACCAAATATTTCAAAGATAGCTCTTTTACATGCTGATTCAACATAATTAACGTTTGCAATAGCAGCACATGGAAATGATGGAACCTAAATAGTGTTTTAATAGAATAGCATTGTTCTTTACGTCAATATCATTTTATATCAAGGAGTGCTCCCAGGATGCCGTCGAGTCAAGCGATGTTCCATTTCTATACAATGGGCAATTCTTTATACTGGCTGTCCTCTGTTCATTGCCCCTTCTGTACTTTGGTGGAGAAAGGTAAACTACTTTCCCTGAGCGCCTGATGGAATGAATAAAGCTTTGGACTACAGTCACTACACATCTGACATTTTTAACTTTAAAAACATTGCCACTTTGAGTGCTGATTATTGGATTCCTCCTTTTTTGGAAATGTTCAAAAGCATTTTCCAATCAGTGCAAAAGTTTTGCATAGTTACTATCTAGACAAACAACCCATAAATTATACAAGGCTGCACCAGTGAGCTCTATATAGAGAGCTCACTGGGTGGCACTTACAGTGTCTCATATAACATACAATCTATTTGCCTTATTATTTAGGTTGTTTGGAGTTGGTGCGCTGTGTTTAGTGACTGTTTATGTATTTCACATCTCCTTTCACGAAACCAAGAGGTACCTTTGGTCATTCTAATAGTTCAACTTTGAAGAGAAACAAAATCCTTCAACTCATTCAATCCTCATGTTTTTGTATTTGTGATTTTTTCTAGTTCAGTTATTGGTTTTGTTATTTGTGTTGCTATTATGCAGTTTGCTATTCTTTATTCCATTGGACCTCTTATCTGGTTTGTGCTAGCCATTTGTACATCCTATGTCAGACTATGTCCCTGTGATATAATTATGTCATCAATCACACAATCCATAGAATTTCTCATTGAGCGACCTCTACTAATTTTTGCCTTCTGGTTCAACATCTCAACTGACACTGACCACCTTCACTTGCATTTATATTGAAATTTATCGAGGAAAATATTATGTTTACACAAAGCCTTGTCATTTCAGGCAGTCTGTTTTCAATGTAATATTTCTACTCGTCTACAATGTTTTCATTGTGCTCACAGGTTGGTATAATGTTGGTTATTTTGGGTATAATGAGGCAGTCTCCTTTATAAGCAACTAGTCATTCCAAGGTTGCAGTGTGGGCTTAGTGATGATGGGGCTAGAAATCAGAAATCCATTGTCCAACTGTGGTGATCATCAACACATTGCAATAAGCTGGCTTCTGAAGTCATGAATGAATAATAAATGTAACTATTTTATCTCTACTTCAGGTGGTTTAGGCTTGCTGCAGTTTGAAGTATTTCGCAGAGATGAAGTTGATTTTTGTGAAGTGAGTTTTGAACAATACTTCTGTAGATATTGTTCTCTTGGAAAATTGGGACATGGAGCAAGACAAAAACCAGTTCATTGAATGTTAAGTCTCTACCTCCAAAACATTTTTCTTTGCATTTTTTTCTTCAGAATGTGGAGTATTTTCTGTTCTTGCTGTATCCTCCATGTTGTGTGCTCATCCTAATGTGGCTAATTTCCTTAGCCTTTGGTGTTCATCTTGCTCCTTATTCAATCATTGCAATTGGGTGAGTCGACTTCTTATTGGTGACCCATCCTCTGTTTCGTACGTAGTCATTGACCGAGAATAAAATACCATACTTTAGATTTCCGATGTGTCATACGTTTTTGGATCCAAAACTGAGGCCTAGTTTTTCAACAAAAAGTGGTAGGTTTCTCCAGACGCGAACAACACCACGATCAACGCTATTGCTAAAAGCCTAATTGGAGGGGGTGCATATTCATTTATTCGTCTTATCCCCGACTGATTTCTTTTTTTAGCTATGGTTTCTATAGCCTACGCGTAGACTCAACTTAAGTTATTGGTTTCTACGGTTGTACAAACATGAATATATGAGTATACACCTCCCAATTAAGCTTCTAGCGACGGCCTACGCTTTATTACCCAATTAAGCTTCTACTACGATTGATGATTTGCATGCCTAGTAATGAGTGAATGCAAATTTAAAAGGTACTGTAGTTGGGGTACTTTATCCGGCGCTTCTTGTGTTCAATCAATGATTACCAAGTCACCCAAATCGCGTGGGTCCAAATGTTCCAGTCGTAATTTGAAAATTTATGGGTGAACTTTTTAAAACGTACGTTTTCTTTAGATCAAGTTCTTGGTCACCCTGAAAAAATGTTGGCCTTGTTTAACTTCGTATTTTCTCCAAGCTTTGTCTACTGTCTTGTCAATTTCTTCAATCTGTTGCATCATGCTTCGTTGGTGAGTACAAGAAGATAGATAAACAGCTAGCTCATTAAGATCAGATTGCATAATTATATGGAACATTACAGCTTGATATCATCCAAGGTATTTGAAAATTTTGAAGAGAACTTGGACGGTTCAAATAAAGGATTAGGGTCAGGATGAGTCGACACCGCCGAAATTGGTAAAATTGAAAAATACTTAGCCGCAATTCTCAACACTTGGTGAGAAACTTGGTGAAAAAAAGATTTATAAATGCTGAACAAAATATGTTTTTGCACAAAAGATTTGAAGCTTGCACACGGCAAAAGCCAATCGTCTGAATTAAAAACCTTGTGTATACTTTAAGCCTTAAAATGGCCTTTTCACAGCTGTCAGATGTGTATGATGAGTTGTCAAAAGATTGCAGAATGCGTATTCGGAAGAAAAACAGAACTTTTTGAAGTTATTCAATAATTTTCTCTTTGATAGCGATACAGAAATGCACAATTGTGAACCAGTGATCAGATTTTCGGGTTGAAACTTCGTAAACACCAATTTCTGCGGTGTTGGTTGAGTCGAGCCAACACCTATTTTACGAACTTTCAAAAAAAAGGTCTCTTCTTGAAAGGTCAACTTGACTCTCTCCATACGTGCTATTTGCAGTTAAACAATTTATCACCCAACGCTTCGTTTAATATTCGCCTCCTCTCCCACATCTTTTTAACTGGATATGAAATTAATTTTTCCATCCTAGATTTCTGCGTTATTTTGTATTTCTGTTCCACTGTTTTTAATCACGTTTCTCGACACGACAGATCTTAGAGACATGGCAGGTAAGATGATGATGAGTTATCAAGCGCATTCCTAACTTTTGAAAGACAAAACTAAATAGTAATCGCTCGACTCACTATTTCGTTGATATTCTGAGTTTGTTTTCTTCCTTTGGTAACGAAGTGAACCCAATTGTAGTTATTGTACTATATGTCGCCCTCATCCGTCTTCATGCTGACGCGGAAATTAAATTGAGAATACATAGTCCTTATTCTATATTTCATTCTAGATATTAGAAACTCACAGTGGCAGATATTTCAAGTTGTTACTGGATGTTTTTCTTTGGTAAGCAATTACAACACTGCAATTACAACACTGAATACGAGAGACAAAACCACCCAAAGAATAAGTTGAAATTTGCTACTTTGTCAAGTTACTTTAAACTTTCGTAGCCGATGAAAAGAATAATATAGCAATGGTCCCTCCGGCGATCGCATATCTCTTCAGTAATATGTTCTGACTTGTCTTCAGTACAGAAGATTATCGAGTTTTACATGAACAGCCTTTTAAACTTGGTTTCTACCTAGTGTCTTTTTTGGTTGTTTGTTGTTTTCTGTTTTGGTTTATATACCTCGTAATTTTCGTGAACATGCATATCAAGGTGGTTGATCTAATGGAATCTTGATAGCTACTTATGCGCAGTTAACAATAGCCGGTTTAAATACAAGAAATATAAAGATTTTTAATAAATTAGAATCCTCTAAGGCTCTATTATTTCACATAGAAAATGACTTGTTTAAGACAGAATGAAAACTAGGCCAGCCTTCTCGTTACATTTCGCTCGAAAGGCATATTGTGAAAGATATTTGTGGATTAAAAAACACACTGGGATTGGAAACCTTCTAGATATTTATTCCTTTTTACATATCTTTTTTGCCTATCTCCATTTCATAGATACTTGGTGCTATACTTGCCTATTTACATGAAGTTGTTGACGGAACGAATGCAGTCTTTCTTGCCGTAATCCTGGCTTGCAGTACAACCTTGTTTTTCATCGTTAAATACAGATACTCAAAGATTGTGAGTCTCCCGTGAAATCACCGTATTAGTATTAACAGCAAACATTCATTGGATTCACGAATAAATATTTCCCATGTTTTTTACCGATGGTGCTAATATCAAATATTTCTTTAAAAATTGGAGTGAAATTCTCACAAGATCGTATGTACATCTTCAACAAACAAGGCACTAAGGCCACTCATGTACCATGTGACGCGACAGTATGCAATACTTTCAAGTGCTTGCAAACTTTAGGAACACTATAGGAGACATGCTAATCAATATCACCACTTTGAAAAAAAATCGCAGATTGTCAATCTAAAATTAGAGCACATTAATACGAGACGGTAATTCAGTCAATTTATCACAAAACTTGACTGATTTACCCTCACCTATTCGAAGGCATTGCCATCGTAAATACACACTAACCACGCTTGCTCTTGTAAGCTATCTCTGTAGCTCAGTGGCATAGGTTCGTTTGGCGTAGGTTCGATTCCTACCGGTGGACCGATAGTTGACTTCACAACTGTTCCTAGCTTTAATTTGAGTTGGGTACGAGATCGTTGAGATGTGTGTTTAATCGAAAACAAACTTCCGTTACTTGTGAAATTTTCGCGCTAAGTTTGAAATTTTTTGAAGAAAATATTCCACGGAAGAAAATTCATATTTATGTCAGGAGTTGATTTTTCATAGATTTTAAGATTTTGTATGCAATGCGATTTTGATGACTTTTGTCTCATTTTAGATGTCGTCTTTCACATGTGGATTTCTTTTGATTACCTACCTAGCCTGGTTCACTACATTACCCTGGAACTTGGAATATCCTTTTTTTATGTACTTCTGGCTGTGCAGTCCTACCCGGTTTTGTAGATGCGAGGGAGGGTGGGTTGCCATGTAGTGCAGAATGAAAGTTAAAAAAGACCCAGTGTCAGGGAAGGTGTTGAAAAGACAATGATGTGTGTCATTGAAGAAAGATTTGAGTTTGAAAGCCATGCATTGCTGGGGTGTTGAAAATATTGGAGTAGGTAGTGGTTGGAAAGTAATAGTTTCGCGAGTGATATGAATTGGGAAACAGATCAAGCAACTGGTAGGAACAGCTATGTAGTCGCTGTACTATGTAATGGAATAATTCTTATATACTGCAGCATAGACCCACATGTTGCTGCTATCTTGTCTACATTTCTTTAACATCGGTCCAGTTTTTCAATTGGAAATGAGATCAAGCTGTCGTTTTTCACAGTGGACCTATTAGTCTCATTGCTTGGCGTTATTTCAGTTGTGGCAGTGGCTGTCTCGCTCAGTGTTCGCTACAGATCAAATTTAAACCATATTTTACTTCTGCACACGTTTGGTAAGTAAATGTTGTAACTCATGGAGCTATAACCATAGAGTCAAAAAAGTAAGTTGTATTAATGATTTCTTTGATAAAGGTAAACATAGGTAAATTTAGGTTGACTCAACTAAACAAAAAGGAGGAATAGTTTGGAACTGCGTGGCAGAGCTGTTAAACCATTCTGCATTTTATCTTTTAATTAGGTTTCGTTGTTTTGGAGATAGTTCTGGTGGACAGCGAGGCGTATTCGCCATATCTGATGATCTTGACAAGCCTTCTAGTACTATATTTGGTGCAAAGGTACCTCTGTCTAAACTGTGCATGGTGGGTTTAGTTTTGGATTAGGTTGTTAATATCTGAAACCTTCGCTAAATCTTGTTTGAACCAGACTTTAGACTAGTAAATCATACACGGAGGATGTTCTATCCAGTCGTTGCTTTAGATCAGTCGAAACAAAAATTATGGTATTTTCTAGACTATACAATGTTCGACGTCTGACCAAAGCCTCAGCTGTGATGTGTTTTTCACTTCATGGTACTAAACTACTATTAATACTTACGTCTTGGAACACAAAGTTGGAAGCAACGACATCGTTGCTTGTCGTTTTCTCTGGGTTCGGTGCTTGTGCCACTCTTACCAACATTTTTATCTTTGAACACAACAAGCATCTCGACAGGAATGAGGTATGGTATTACTGCATGTGTGTTCCAGGTGTGGATAGTTTCGTAAGAATTAGCCATTTCCCAATCGAGCAGGGTACTGGGTCTAGTCGCGAACCGCAAACCATCTATGGACTGTTTGGAGGGACAGGAAATATAAGTCTGAAATCATTTGTCCCTCCAAACAGTCCATAGATGCTTTGCGGTTCGCGACTAGACCCAGTACCCTGCTCGATAGGGAAATGGCTAATCGCTTTGGGTATCGGTTAGACCACCAGGAGAACGCGCAGTAATGATTGTAGGATAATGTGCAAAAATCCGAATATTCTACAGTATCTATCAACAAAATCCTGCGGAGGGGTGTTGCGACTTTTGCAAAAGGGTGTTCAGGGGCACTGCTTGATTTCTTCCTCTCTCTTTCCTAAATTAAAAACTGCGATTCTTTCCGTTTTAAAAATGCAAGCCACAAAATATTCACCACATTTTCCTCCCCATTTTGATAAAATTTCGCTCTTCCCCAGGCTTGTCCCCATGCACACATGCACACGCCTTTGTTTAAAGTGCTTGGGTAAAATGATTTCTGCGTCTTCTGCAATATGACCGACGTCTCACCACTGAAACTGGAAGTTTTTCACCTTGATGGTTTTTTTCCTTTGTTCGAAGATTTTAGGTTACACAGGCATCCTGTTTGGGTCTTTGGTTCTGTTATCATCCACGTCTATTCAGTCATTGTGTGTTGTTTTGAATCATAGCGATTCTTCATCTGCCGATATTATTGGTAGGTTTTGGACACAGATTAAGGTATTTTAGAGGGGCAAGTGAACGTGAAGATGTAAATGTATACCAGGCAGAAGTGAGAGCGGACGACCTAAAATCTGAAAGCACTATTTGAATTTGCTGCTACCCCACATCCAATCCACCTCACCCCCCCCCCCCTTGCAAACGACAGTTTCATTCACATCCATTTTAACCCAACCCACATGCGTAACCATAACTTTAAGGTATTTTTCCATTTTAGGTATAATTCTTATCCTGACGGGCGCTTGCTTTGCGAAGCTTGCTTTTCTTAATTCTGAAGAGCAAGCGATGAAGAAACAAAGTATTCTTGTGATATTTACTGGAGTTCTTTTTACTATCCTTCAACCACATGCCAGTATTGAGGTGACTACAAATAGCTAGACAGTTATATAATATTCACTGGACCGCTAGGAAGAACAGTTTTTCGAACTAATAGCCATTAATGTTTCACGAAATATCACAGTTAGGCTGGATTTCCACTTACAGAGAAATAGTTAGCTAGCAAAATATTTGCATATTTTCTTTAAAATTTTAACAGCATAAACAAATAGTTCAGGCATTACTGTCCTCAATTCAAAGGAAAATATGCAAATATTTCGCTAGCGAACTATTTCTCTGCAAGTGGAAATCCACCCTTATAGTTGGTTACTGAGTTGCCCCACCCCTCCCCCAACAAATATTACGTAAACGTCGACATAGACCGCATCTTAGAAAGGATCTGGGTAGGAGAATGCATTTCGTGCAAAAACCTAGACCTTGTAAGAAGGTTTATACGGGACACATTTGTTTCAAACTTCTGAGTAGCTCGAAGCATGGCTTAAGATTTAGTACACAATTTGGGCAATTCATCGGAGGTGTCCTATTGTCTTTGATAAAAATGAAAAAGACTATTATAAAAATTGTAGAACATCGTCAAATCACGACTACTAAAGTGTACCTCAGATTGATTCATCCGATTTTGGTGTTCCTTTCCTGCCCGAGACATGCCTGACCCGGTATGTGTGATACTCTTCGATGAGTATAGGTGTCCATTCAAAATTCTTCATCCCATTTGTTTAGGTCTTCACACAACTACCAAAATTGATTTTTCGTGAAGTATTTTATGATACGTGGGCTGTGATCTTCGCTGAGTGAGTACTTTTTATTTGTGCCAAAATATCGATTTTTAATCACCAAATAATAGAAATAAAATTTGATCAGAATATTAGAAAGGATCAGAATAATTCAATATTTGGACCAAACCTAATCGGGAGCATTGTTTCGGAATCTCAGAGCATTTCTGCTAGATGACCTATATATAGATTGCAGCTCTCGTAACATATACCCGGTTTATATTGCAATATTCTGATCCTTCCTAACGAACCATCTAGAAATATAATTTGGCTGAAATGCATGATAAAAAAAACCATTTCCATGTCTAAATATTAAAGACATACTCATCGGTATAAGGTCTTAAGTCTTAACGAAGAAAACCTAATTTTTCAGGTATATTATTTTACCCTGGTGTTTGTTTGTCTCGCTATCCTTCGTCATGTTGTTGTTGTTAAAGTTGCTATCTCTAAAAGCAATGACAGCAATATTTGTTATAATAATGTCTGTCTGCATTGGAGCACCGCTTGGTCTTTATGTCGCGCATTGGGTAAGTCTGAGTGAACAGTCAAGATTTTACGTCTTAGTTGAAAAACCTTATGATGATTTTTTGTTTGCTTTTGTGTAGGTCCTCCTTTATCCTAAATTAACCTTAACGATGATTTTTGTTTGCTTTTGTGTAGGTCCTCCCTTATCCTAAATTACCCTCATCATTCTTGTCCATCCCTTATATCATCTCTGCAGCAATTGTGACAAGCGCTGTGCTATTGGCGAGCAAAGGACAATCGACACTCGACACCGGCGTGAAAATGTAATGCTTAATACTCCCTATTTCCCATGCATTGAAAATTACCTTGCAGAACACGATTCAGTATTAAAATAGTGTATATTGTATACTGTATGCTGGATACAGATTAACTAATGCATAATTTGTATAGCTAAAATGTGATTTCAATTACTGTAGAATCACTTTTTCATTGTAATAGTGCATAAGACTCAGTTGTATATATTGATTGCCACCGTGAGCAAGCTAATTTTTCAGCTTACCCGGTTGGTGACTCAGAGTAGCATCATCACAGCATTCATTCATTTTTTTCAAAGTCTATTAAAATTTTGATGGACGATTATTTTAGAACACATCCATCATGTTTTTTTTTATGTTCTTCTCACATATAGATACGTTGTCTTCCTCATTGTTTCTATCGCATCCGTAGTTGGAGAAGTTTATTGGAAAATACGTATCAACTTTTTACAAAGTATGTACACAATGTAGATGCATGTATGTCATGCATTTAATAGTTATTGTAAACTAAAAGTCGCGTCTTAATATATTTTTAAGGCGAAATTCCACCGAGTGTCATATACCAGGTCTTTCTTCATCTTATAATGATCATTCTTAGTCGACCTCAATCTGAGCTGCAAACATCATTGGTAAGTTGAGCTAAGCTCTATAGAATACTTTGTTTCTGTAAAGTGTAGAAGAAGATATAGATGGAAGGCTATTTACACCTTTCTCCTTTTTGTCTCAATAGGAAAAGAAGGACCCCATTTTCTCAAATGCCACTCGTAATATTTCAGTTCTTCTGGTTTTTATCTGTGGCTTGGCATTCTCACCCAAGTATTACTATGATATAATGGTAAGAATTGACTTGGAAACATCACCAGGCCAGCCACGTTTATAAACCTGTGGTCGTTTGTACGAAGGCTGGATAGCGCGTTTTTCCCCCCATAGTGATTTTTTCAACCGTTCTAAAAATGCTTGAAAAGCAATAAAATTTCAGTTTTGGAACCAACAATTATTAAATAGGATCCTCAATTTAGGAATACTTAGATTTGATCAAAGCCAACAACGGGCTTTAAAGCGATTGAAAAGACACTATCCGGTGGATAGCGCTATCCGGCTTTCATATCAAGCCCGTTTAGCTTAAACGGTGGTTAAGTTCAAAATAGAAAGCAAGCGTAGCATTTTATTCAACAAGCAAACTTTATGTTTTGAACCTTAATACAAAGATACTGTTTACAACTACATATTCAGTGCATAATATTCAAGTTCACTCATTCAAGAGAGATCTAAGAGTGTTTTTTAATAATTTTGACTTATCTACCGTTTTAAGCTAAACGGGCTTGATACAACCGGCCCCTGAACAATAATTAACTTCAGTGAAACACGCTATGTGATTGGTTAAAAGCCGTGTTAGATGGGCAATCCTGTACGAGGAATTTGCCTTTCTCACGATGACGAATATATGCCGCCATTTTTGGGGTACTTTTTCTTAAAACCGGAAGCCTGAGACCTCATAATGGCCACAGTCTTTAATTTTAGGCTGGATTTATTCTTCTATTGGTCTGTTGATTCTAAAAATATTGCCTTTCATCTTGTTATAACTTTTAAAGCCCATTTGAAAAAATTTAAAGTCCCCAAAAACGTGATCGTCATAAAGGCTAATTTAATTACCTTCGCGTGTGGGATTTCCTGCACCGTTAGACGGAATTATCACTCAAATGTAGTACTTTCCACCATTGCAATCACACAAGATTTCTATAATTGTTTTACTCGTAAGATTTCTATTTTGTTTTTACTTGCAAGATTTCTATACTGTTATAAATATATGACTTCTTATTTAGCTTGTGCCTGTCTGTGGACTTGTATTGATGTTGAGAACGAAAAATGTTGGCGTTTTGAAAATAGGAAAGAATGAATCTACCTTGAAGAAAGTTCTTTTCGCAGGAATCATATGCTGCATCTTGTACTACAGGCTAATCCAACAATTACCATTGGATAAAGCAGGCTTTTGGAGCACTGTAGGTGAGTAGGTTACTGCAAAAAGGCCAAATAGACAATAGCACGAAGTAATATTAGTGCGCACGAAGTAATATCGCTTGCGGCTAATCAACAGCTATCTTACTAAGTGGCACTTAACTGGATTTCATAGCAGAACAGTTTAGGACTGATACAGCTATCCAAGTATGAATAGAGTTAGTTATTTTTAGTAACACAGGTCGGTAAGGAATTTATGTAACACAGAGCCGGTTGTATGAAAGCCGGATAGTGGTTTTTTGAATCGCTTTAAAATCGTCCGTTGTTTGCAATAACTTTGATTAAATCTTAGTATTCCTAAATTGAGGATCCTCTTTAATAATTGTTGGTTTCAAATCTGAAATTTTATTGCTTTTCAAGCATTTTTAGAACGGTTGAAAAATCACTATCCGGCCCCAAGAGTATAATCTCTATAATGCGTGTTCCAAACTAATGAATTTGATTTGTTTCGTTTTCATAGCTTTTGTCCTGGAGGTATCTGTTGCCATTGGTTCGTTCCTAGTCTTTCTCGTTATATTTTCAACGTTCTGGCATCAATCTATCTCTCGGAGCGAAGAACTATTTCTAGCAGTATTGTGTCCTGTTTTTACGCTGATGTTATTTTACGGTAGAACAACCGCTGGACAAGTGCTAGGGATAGTGGGCCCAGCTTTAGCTTACAATGCATTTTACTACCCTTCTAGGTAACCAACTTGATCCCAGGACCAGTTCCTGGATTCCTGGAAAGTCTTTGCATAATTATCGACTAAAACATTAGGTTTTAGCGGCAGGAATTGAGGCTTACAATCAGTTTCAAAGTAGTTGAGACACTCGTAATTTAGGGCAAAAGTAGATTTAATTTTTTTACTAACGAAACCATCTATTGAGCCTCCCTTCTTCCATTCAATGTTTTTGATCCAAGGTCTCTGCAACATTGATTTGAGGGCGAAGGGAAGCAAATTGAAATTGATTGTTACCCCAGGAACGACGCTGGGACAATGCGAATGCAAAGGGGCAAAATTTTCCTTGGAAGGGCACTTCTAAATTGGCACATGCTACTGATGCTAGAGAGTGTGTTTGCGAAACAACGACAGTTGAACAGGTTTGCGGTTTCTAGGGCTTTTACTCCAGAGGATTGTGTTAAACTTGAAGCTCGTAGTTGAAGCATACAATAGCGTTGCTTAAGCAGATTTATTCACGAATTACAATGACGTTCCTCAGGTTAAAAGACTAATCTTTGGCCCCTCCTCCTATCGGAAGGCAAGACTCGAGAGTCCCTGCTTAATCACTTGTTAAATCCAATATCAATTTCGGGGGAAGGGACTCTGGGGACTTAAGCCTGTATATAACGCCGACGTCGGCAAAGCATTATTGTCGGTGATTATTGATGAGTGAAATATTTTGTCTTTCTGAAATCATTTCTCCTTGGATGATTACAGAAAATAAGTCGGCGAACGGTCGGCGTCATATGGACCAGGCTTTAAGCCTGTTTCACACTTGTCCTAAGAATCTAGGATTCGGGATTCTCTTTGTCTAAGGTCACTAGTGCGCAAACTGCTGTCTATCGGAAAGTAATACAATGGATCCCCGATTCTTAGGAGCCAGTGTGAATCAGGCTTAGACAGAAAATAGGTTATATTTTTAAAATTGTCAAAAGAAAATTTCATAAACAATTTTTCTACACAAGCCAGTTGTACTGTTGGGTAATGAAAGTCGGATGATTCTTCCTAGAAAAGCTATTTTGGCCATAACAGAAATATTATGGTTACTTGTTGACGCATTTTATATCCACTGTAATTTCCTCACATTGAAGCAAGAAGTCGAAGCGAAAATTCTCGAATTCTACAAGGCCAGATTTTTCCTTTGTACGTGGTTGATTGCTGTCACCTTTAAAGTAATAAATCTGCTGCCATCCAGGAATATTAAAGGTGCTGCTAGCCTGGACACAGACCTTCGTTTCGCTAGGGTGCTGCCCCAGGCTTTCGTGATCCCATTTGACTCGTTCACCGAAGTGACCGGAAGTGGTGGTGAAGTACCCAGAAACGAACCGGAAGTGTAGTAAGGCAACGTCACTGATTATTTGTTGATTGTAGCCCTTCCATTTTCACGTTCAACCTGAAACCTGCTTTGAGAAGTGTGATTCGAAACTATGGCTCAACCAACACCAGTTTTACACCGAGGAATAGTTAAACAGGCAAGGAATAAATACATTTTCAAACGTATATAAATATTTGCTATTTTCGTTAGCAGTGTTTTATTGGTCATTTTGTATGTGAATATTTCTTGTTCGTTCGAAGTGTGACTAGTTTATACTTTCAATTAAATCTCTTGTATTTTAGGTGCTCTCTGGGGACAGTGTTATAATAAGAGAACAGCCAAGAGGAGGGCCTCCGCCGGAGAAAAATCTGGGACTTTCAAATGTTACTGCCCCAAAATTATGTCGGCGACCAACAGCGGCTGTGTCTGCCGAGGGCCGTGATGAGGTAACACTAGCATGCTTGAAGCCGTGATTTTCTACTCTCTTGCTCTCAAATTTTGCCTAAATAATGGCTAATTATAGCTTTAGATACTTATTTTGTGAGTAATTATTTGAAAGCGATTGAATGTGTGTAATTGTAGGCTAAAAACGTGATCTTTGAGAATTTTCTGATACAAAAAGAACAATTAATCTAGTCAACGTGCGTTCTGGGTCGGGTAATTAGCCAATCAGATTACAGAACGTAACCCTTAACAGGAAAATCGAATATTTGTATGTCCCAGTGTAAATAAAGAATAAATCGATATAAAACCGTTTTAATTCATTTTGAGTTTTTAGATTTCCTTTTTTTTACTAGTATAAAACAATGAATCACAATCCATGGATTGTTGGATATTTCTAAAAGTACCATAGTAATTTGGGCTGTTTTGTGATATATGAGCTAAAAACAAAAAAATAACAATAAAGTTACTGTCAAATTCAAAGTTACTTCTGGCATCCTCCACCCTCCTGGTTGGTCCTTCAACACCTCATGCATCAATAAGCTTTTTTTTTGCATTTAAATGGTGTTGAATATCCAAGATTGTGATCTAATAGATCATTGTGATTTATAATTTCACCAAATTAGTGGCAAGTGAAAATATTTTATGCGAGTAATATTATTTTACATCTTTTATTCCAGCCATGTGCCTGGGAAAGCAGGGAGTTTCTAAGGAAACAAATAATTGGGAAAGAGGTCTTTTATTCAGTTGAATATAATGCTCCTGGTTCAAACAAGCATTATGGATGCATATATCTTAAGAATGGTAAATATACTTATTGCAGTTATCTATTGTTAATAGGTTGTGAATTACTTGACTTGTCTTGATATGGACAGTTTTGCTAGTTGTTAACGAAATCTGATAATTTCTGTAATATGAAGAACTTGATTGTTGATTTTTAGGTGACCAGTTGCAAAACATTACAGAGCTAAGTGTTTTAGAAGGTTTGCTGGAAGTGAAGAGAGGTGGCATTAAAGCCAATGAGTATGTTTGTGAAGAAAGATATTATTGTTCTCCATTGAAATAAAGTTGTCTATGTTTTCCTTGTTTTCTCTTTGTTAATGTAGTGACCAGAGTAAGCTTATTGAAATGGAAGAAGCAGCAAAAGCAGCAGAAAAGGGGAAATGGGCAAAAGATGCAAGTGAGGTATTGTCCCTATGTATTTATCTCTATGGTACAATTAAGATATTTGAGACTGTATGTTGTTAAATTATGTGTTTTGCTTGACTGTTAGAATTTGCGGTAACTTCACCATCTAGGTGAACAGTATCAAATCTCTGTATTGACAGATTATCAAATGAGATATGGTAGAATATTGTAAGTATGCAAAATCACCTATTGTTATCATTGTATTTATAGCATATACGGGAAATTCATTGGTCCATTGAAAATCCAAAACATTTTGTTGATGCTAATTCAGGAAAGGAATTTAATGGTAAATATTTTTTTCTAAACCTCTACCATATTTACACTACTTTAGTTCTTACTTTGCTCAAGTGATTCAATGTCAAAGTACAGAGTACGTTTTGGTAGTATCACATATTAGAGAGGTTAAAATATGTAGTTGACTTCATTTGTATTTTTTTCAGCTATAATTGAGCATGTTCGAGATGGGTGCACGGTGAGAGCATTCCTGCTTCCTGATTTCTATCATGTTACTGTAATGATGTCAGGAATTAAGGTATTTTCATTATTGAAATCTGTACAGCATCTTGCAGGGTTGATTTCTGTTAATCGATTTCTGTTAACCAAATTTAAAATTATTTTAGACTCCAATGTTTAAACGTGATGGTACAACTGAAATACCTGACCAATATGCAGAAGAGGTACAGTAGGGTAAAATTAGGGCCATTCACTAACTACCAAACACTCAATGTATTGGATGAGGCTAAGCCTGATATCAAGAATTATTCAATGTTATCTGCTGACGCCAAGCTGAGGCGGATAACATTGACCAAGGTCTGAATAATTCTTGATATCATGCAAAAGCTGAATCCAATAATTGCTTTATTATACATTTATTAACAACATCAGGAAAGTACGTATAAAACGATTAAGCGAAGTTTATTGATGTTTAGTTTATTTTATTAATGTTTATTTTATTTTTGCACTCTTTTGGTATCAAGTTGCCGGCGTGCCAAGGTCTGGGTACAAAAGAGTCCAATAATTGTTTTTTTGGATTCAAGTTTGATCCACTGAACACCTTAGCAGCTGAAATTACATAATAAATTCAGCATATTGAAAATTAGCCGGTGCTTTCTGACCAATCAGGAACGACAATACACATGAAATGTATAATAATTCGCTACTAGCCATGTGTGAAAATGTTATGTCCAACCTGTGATGTCATAACGTGTGATACGAATTTTTTCTTGCATGTTACTACGTCATAACATGGGATACGAATGCGAAATCGACACAAATTCAAGCAAACAATTCAAAGTTCTAATGTTATTTCTTTTAAATAAATAATAAAACAATTATTGAATTCGGTTTTCACATGATATGAGGAATTATCCAGCCTTAGTTTGTCATTATCAACCTCAGCCTTCTGCTTCAGTTGATAACCATAAACTTCGGCTTGATAATTCTTCATGTTCAACCTCATTCAATAATTGTTAAATATCTATAAAATGATAACTGTAAAAATTTTGTTTCAGGCTAGATTTTTTACAGAATCAAGGTTGCTACAAAGAGAAGTAAAAATACGTTTAGATGGTATGTTAATTTGCTAATAAACATTCCTCTATTTTACTTGTTCTATCTATTGCCCCATTGTACTGCCTACTTAGTTGTTTATATAGCAAGGTTGCAAATCTGTCTTGAAAAGTGGGGGGATAAATGGGATGGACCAAGTTGTAGTAATAATTTTCTGGCAAAACATTTTAATTTGCCAAGAAAGTGGGGGGGGGGGACATTCCCCTCTGCCCCCAAGGATTTGTGCCCTTGGTATTTAGTTACATATATAGTTACAACTTGCATCAATCTAACCTGCATATTTATGTGCTGTTTCAATGCCTATGTATCTATTGGACTCCAATGCCTATCAATGCCAGTGGCAAGATTATTGACATGGCAGTCTTGTTGGGTTATGCCAAAAACATGATTGCTTGTAGTGTATGTACTCAAGTACGGACACCCTCAACCACAAAATTTATTTATGTAGGAGTATCCAATGCAAATTTCCTTGGAACTATAATACATCCTGTAAGTAATGATTTCTGCAGTTCTGCTCTTCTGATTTCTCCGGTGTAAAACAGTCATGAAACTATTTGTGGATTTATTCTGGTAGTATAGAGCTCTGATATTTCTTTGTGAAATATTCTTGCAGGCTGGCAGCATATCACAATTGCTACTACGGGAAGGTTTCGCTCGCTGTGTTGATTGGAGCATGTCAGTGCTACCATCGGGTCATGATGTCTACAGAAGTGCAGAAAGGTTTGTAAAAAACCTTGATTTCATATTGTTTAGTTTCACTGAAGCAGTCAACTGGAATGACGAATTCTAACATCAGTGGAATTAGTGAAGCAGAACGCAAATCAAAGTGGTCTAATGAACGTTATTTCTAGCACTAACGAACGCTAATGAGGGAGAACAAAAATAAAAGTTAAATAGTGAATAACAGGATTACAAACATTCAAATTAGTTTCACCAATGAAGAAAATCAAAACATAATAAACTAGAACTAAAATTAATATTTTCCACTAACAAACGGTGAAGCTGGTTTTCTATCGGGTGAGTTTATTCGGGCGAACTGTTAGGGAAGCGATTTTCCATTTTCTCGGCAATTTTTTCCCAAAAATAGGGATTGGAACGTAAATGAAAATAAACAACTTTGAACATCCTAGATCAGCGAAACAATTGAAAAAAAGAATCTGGAAAGATTATGAACCGTCTGCACCTAGTGTTGTCATTGATAATAAAGAATTCACTGGGAAGGTAAATTATCATAGATTCGTTAACAATTAAACATTTTTATCTCTGGGTATTCGTGAATGTTTGTGTCACTGAATTTGACTTTCTTTTACGTTCAAATTTTTTTTCTGTATTCTTGTTTAGGTTACTGAAGTAATAAATGCTGACGCAATTGTTGTAAAATCTCCGGATGGTAAAAGTAAAAAGTTATTCCTTTCGAGTTTAAGACCACCAAGGTTAGTCTGAGTCTTTTTTGTTTACATCCATTCAAAGGTTTAGCGTGTACCGTATGTACTGTAAGTAAAGCGAAATCTTACAGCTAACAATGCTGGCAGGAGTAGGACTCAGACCGGCCACATGCCTGAATCTCTCTAAGTGTTTGGAAACCGACTGTTTGTGACAATATGGGGATGTATATTAGTATACTTGTAAAACTATTCCGCCATGGATTTAACGAATTGTATAACAAAATTAGATATAAATTAACGGAGACAGTTGAGAGAGTTGAAAGTTGTCCAGCATTCTAAAATACTTCTGGATAAATTCAACCAGGAACCATTTATTTTCATTGTCCACCGAAGTCGTTCTTTTTAGATTAACCCTCATTTCTGGTTAAAATTGGTCACATTTCCCGGTTAGACCAGTTGATTTTCGGCTGTTTTAACTAAGAAAGTGGCCAATTAATTTGACCAGGATCTGTTAGGTGGAAAAATGCTCAGCCCAAATTTAAACAGAGAGTTTATAGGAAGTATGGGAACTATTTGTTCAATTATTTACCAACGCTCTCAAACTGTTTTTCTTTCCCCTAATGTCGTCATGATTTTCTAATTCCAGGTTAACGGTGAAAGAAGATGGTTCTCAAGAGCAGTCTTCTGGAAACAGACGAACACGGCCTCTCTATGATGTTCCATATATGTTTGAGGCCAGGGAGTTCATGAGAAAGAAATTAATTGGAAAAAAGGTTGAACATTAATGTCAGATAAATAGTTCTTTTATTCTATCCTTTTACTGAGGAGAGGTAGGAAGTGCCCATGCAGGGTCACATAGATGGCCGGGGGGTATGAAAGCGATTCTAGAAGTAGGTAGAGTTTGATCTAATTTAAAGTGGAAAAAACTAGGGGTGCTAGGGTTAGATTTAGGTGAAATGATGAGTGTGCCATCGATACGGTACAATGGGAATTAAACCGTTCCCGTAGCAAAAAAGGTCTTCTACGTTTTTGCCTTGGGCCCCATATTTCCTTGCAGTGCTAGATTAAACAGAACGACAAACCTACGAATGTTAGGAATAAAATTGTTCTGAATGGTATGGAAAAGAGATCTTAAGATATTCTAGTCTACACCATTGAAGATGTCTAAATATTTACTCCTTTTTTATGTGACACACCAGAAAGAATTTATTTCTTTTCATTGTACCAATTAAACACATTTAAACTTTTAATCTGTATCCTTCCAGGTGAACATATGTATAGACTACATCAAACCTCCAAGTGATGGCTACCCTGAAAAAACTTGCGCCACTGTTACCATAGGAACAGTTAATGTTGCTGAAGCTTTAATCAGCAGAGGTATGTAGTTAATGTTTAGTAATTTACAAAACGATCACTTATTACTCTGCAAATGTTCATATTTTAAATCAGAATTTCGTCGAGTGAGTCAAATTGCTAGAGAATCACATTATTTGTAAAATACAGAAGAGAAGAATTTTCTTTATTTTGATTTCTTTGATAGGGCATGACCGCTAACTGTCCCAGAATAAGGGGGTGTTTACATTATCCCAGTTTTCCAGATTAAACGAATCATGAAATGACTTTGAGGAATTGAAATAAGTGAATATCATGTTCCTGGTGGTGATTTCGTCAAAATCCTCAAAATCATTTAATGCTTCGTTTCATCTCGGGTAATTGGAACCCTAAGACACGACTTAACGAAATTGGCTATTTATATGTGCGAGGATTCTTCCGCCCTATAAATCACGATTCAAGATCATAGTGTCAAGTTTGTACCTTGCAATGCTCAAGAATAGAAAAACTGTTTATATGCGTTCTTGTATGATGTACAAAGATTTCCTTGTGTCTTTTATAAAGGTTTAGCAACAGTAATCCGTCACCGACAAGATGATGATCAAAGATCGTCTCATTATGATGAACTACTAAGTGCAGAGACCAGAGCGGTGAAAAATACCAAGGGAGTCCACAGTAAGAAAGAAGCACCAACACACCGTATTTCTGAAGTCTCAGGTATGACATTACTGTCGATTTGACTTATCACAAATCTCCCTTTGCGGGGTGTGCCTGTGATGTGTATTCAGGGGTCCCACTCGTACAGGGTGTAGTTGTCGCCCCTCTTATCCCGGGGACACTTTGCCCCATTAAAAATGCGATCCGAGGTACCGAGGTATCCGATACTGATTTTGATGTAAAAGTAGAAAATATAATTGTGCAACCATAATTATATTTCCTGGAAATCTGACCACTTGTTATCAAGGTACAAAGTTAATGAAATGAGGAGGTGTCGAGAGATTACCATATAATATTCTATTATGCGACAGAATTACGTTTTGCAAATTTTGTGGATGAACTGAGCACACCTACTTAGATCTCTACAAAATTTATAGCACTCGGCTCTCCTCTTAGACGACACCTATTTTTACTTGATTACCAAATAGGTATTTCTCTGCTCTGGGCAGGGAAAGAGAATGTCGCTGTACTGTCTATGTTCTTATCTTATCTCCAATTAATGATTTATGATTTTTAAACTCTTGAACTCTTCCAAACTGTCGTGTCTCAAGATGTTCTTTCTTTAGAATCATTATCTGTGCGACAGAATTTTATCTCGCATTGTTTATAATAGGGTGATAAATCATGGCGAAGTATTTAAGTACTTTCACTGATTTGTTCCCACTTTATTCTCTCTCATATGGAATCTAATAATACGCTTTAAGTACCTGAGTATCTATTGAGTATCTATGCACATATTCTTAATAACTCGTAGATAAATCAAAATTAAAACTGAAATTCCACAGCGTTGGTCACCCATCCATAATGATAAAAACTTATTTCTTTGTGGTACCACAAAAGATGTGAGCCCAGCACCCTAACTAATCGCAGGTCCGTTTGGTCCGTGCCTTAGAGTTCAGGGCCAAATTACTGCTGGTGGGGTGGTTCACCCCCTAGAATGCAGGGGTGCCCCAGTTTGATGAAGTAGGTTATTAAGAGGTTCTGGCGCTATTCAGCTAACCCTTGATTGAACCTTCTCGTCAGCTTTTATTACTTTTCTTTTCTAAAAATAGCAGTTAAACTTGTAAGATACATCCTTTATCGACACTTCGAATTTGTTCTCTGTTATGAAAACTACCCCCGTTCTGTGGTAGTGTTTTCTTGTGTTCAAGCAAAGTGTTCAAATTCTGGTTCTTGTGTTCAAGCAAAATGTCTTTTAACCGGAATGAAAAAAAATCACTTGATACACAAGCTGCGTTGGAAAATTTAATTTCTATAGATTTCCATCAAGTCTCGAGCTGATTGACTTGACTGAATTAAACTGACCCCTGTACCTTAGTGTAATTTGTTTGCTTCTAGAAGTGTTGTTGTGTGATGTTGAGTTCCAACTGAAATCCATGATTTTCCAGAAGACTGACACACCATAGTTTTATAGTTTCACAACATAGTATCGATATAACATTGTTTGAAAACACTTGAAGTCGTTTTATTTCATGTTTTGTCCGCGTTTCTGCACTTTTAAGCTCGGTATTTAAATAGCTACGTTGTTTTATCTGGGAAAAGCAACCATGGAAACTATGTATACTCGTGCAGTTAAAAAACCGTACACTTTTAGTACACCTAACACAAATGCACGAACATAGCTTGGAACGGAACCTTGATGAAGGCCACGTTTCCCGACACTGTGTGCAGGGACTAATTGTAGAGGTTGATTTTGTAGTTCACAACGAAATTGATTGTATCTGTTCTTATTAGGGGATGCTCCAAAGGCCAAACAGTTTCTACCGTTTCTTCAAAGAGCTGGTCGTATTTCTGGCATAGTAGAGTTCGTAGCAAGCGGTTCACGGCTGAGGGTGTATCTCCCAAAGGAGACTTGTCTCATAACGTTGCTATTGGCTGGAATCGAGTGTCCGCGTATGCAGTCTTCTGGAAACCAGGGTCCCATGATTACTGGTGAGCCTTATGGCGAAGAAGCTTACAATTTTACAAGGGAACACTGTTTACAGAAAGATGTAGGTGGAATGATTTTCTCTTTACATGAGACATACAGATGTGCATACCTTTGATACCCTCGCCTTAAGGAGAGAGGTGCAAAATCCAAATTTGGAGCTGAGTCGGGGGCATGTTTAAAAAAACTCAGGCCATTTGGTGCCTCTTTGATCATTTCGGTCACAAAAAAACTCAAGACATTTGGTGCCTCTTTTATCATTTCGATCACAAAAAAAACTTTTTTAGGTCACAAAAAAAATTCAGGCTATTTGGTGCCTCTTTGATCATTTAGGCATTCCTATTCTACAACATGTCTTTTGACACACTTGACCTTCGAACATCGCCGCAAGGGCAACCCTTCAAGAATCCCCCTTACGTCTGAATTTTCATAGTAATAAAGAACCTTCGTTTAAAAAATTGAACATCCTGTTGAAATTGTAATGGAAAGTTAAGCAAAACATCCAAAGCTTATATTGCAGGAATGAATAAGGAGTGTTCTATGCTTCTTCACAACCCACCTTTCGTAATTATTTAAGGGGCTGTTTATGCCTGGTTTCCATTTAATCGCAAGTGTCGTGAACATGTCAAGGTGGCTGATGTGATAGAATATTTCTATTTGTGTGCTGTCAACAATGACCGATTTAAATACACAAATAAAGACAAATTTACAACCGGACTATTTCTCATCGGTGAAAATGACTTATTCACGACAATTACGATTTAAAGAAAACCAGTCTCCCACCTTTCGACTAGTCGAAGTCATTACTAGAGTCTAAAAATACGATAATCAGGGGGAAGTTTGTTTATAGAATTATGTCCTACATTATTCATTTCCTTTGAACTTACATGAATAAAATTTCCCAGGTCCACTTATAACGAGCTGACGCTGAACTGACTGAAGCTTCCTGCTACGAAAGCGTCTTATACATTTTTGTTGTTTATCAGGTTGAGATTGAAGTGTCTGCTTGTGATCGAGCCGGAAATTTCATTGGCTGGTTATTCATAGATGACGTCAATCTATCATTATCGTTAGTTAAGGTAATATTTCTCGTACGATTTTCTTGGTAAGGCTGCAATTCATCTATATCTCGAAGTTACTTTTCTTACAAGGACATGCATAGGATGCAGCTATCATCAGCTGTAACTCCCCCCTCCCCACAGAGTACTTGCATATTGTACCTTTATATTACTGCAGTATGTAGCTTTGTGATCCAGTGAATTATATATAGTGCAGTGTTCTGTGTTGTGAGAAACGACATTCATTTAATTGTCAGAGCGTATTATAAATTAACCGACTTTTGCAGAAAAATGTGGACACCATTCTATGCATGTTTGTTTCTCCGCATAAGATTGAAGGTTATTGGGTTGGAAGACGAGTCAAAATTGGTGTAACGGGTTGGAATCGGAACAGAGCATTAATTAATAAGATCTGGAGAATAAGATCTTAAGATTAGGCGCTTATGCATGCGTTATAATTCCCCGATTGTTTCCATTTGCAGGAAGGTTTATCAAGTGTCCATTTTAGCGCAGAGAAAAGCCAGTTTTACAGTCAACTTATTACGGCGCAAGAAAATGCTAAATCGTCGAAAATGAAGATCTGGGAAAACTTTGAAGAAAAGAAAACTGTCGAAGTCGTAGATGATAATACAGAAAGACAATGCAAATATGAAAAAGTATGTTCAACGCATAATGAATGTCTATTATTCCTCCCTATTTTCCAGAAATCTTTCCCAGAAGAATAGTTAAGGAATGGAGAAGTTGTAAACTACAAGTTTTCAGTTTTTCATTCAGTTTTTTGTGCGTTAAACGACAAGCTTTTCATTTAGGTTGTAATCACAGAAGTTGAAAGTCCAAATGGCGGTTTCTGGGTTCAACATGCAGATAGTGGAAATGAAATCGAGCAAATGATGGAAAGACTGAGAACCACTCTAGCTGCTAATCCTCCCGTACCAGGCTCCTACACAGCACGCAGAGGAGAGTTATGTGCTGCTTTATTTGCTGATAATAATTGGTAAGTCACACGTAATGATAAGTCACGTGATGACTAACTAAAGAATTCCAAGGGTATTCCAGGATGTTTAAAAATTTCACTTTTCTTAATTTTCCAAACCTACATACAATTTTTTTTTTGTTAGGTATCGCGCCAGAGTGTTAAAAACAGCAGGACCGAAAGAAATAACTGTCATGTATATAGACTTTGGAAATGTAAGTTTATTCCGCTTCGCCATTATGTTAAAGAACCTGCAACAAACCCCAAAAGAAACAGCCTCTATTTTACCATTTAAAAGAATACGAACCATCCTAAATTAATTAGGCTTGTAGAAAGAAAAACAGGTCCTTAATGAAAGAATTTCCAGAAATGCATAGTTTCTCAGAATCTTCTGCTGATCGTGCAATTATCTTTCATCTAAAATATTTTTGTTTAGATCGAAGTGTTGCCGATTTCAAAGATAAGAGCTTTACCTCACGAGTTTACAAGGTGAGGCTGGTTTATTGTCTGTTCGCGCCTGACTGTTGAGCTGTGCTGATGATGATGATGAGCTCTCAAAAGATTGCAGAATACGTATTCAGAAGAAATATTGAACTATTTTAACTTGCCCAATAGTATTCTCTTTGATAGCGTTCACAATTGTGAACCGGTGATTAGATTTTCGGGTTAAAGCTTCATAATAAACACAAATTTTTGCGGTGTTTCATCGAGCAAAGTGCCATCAAATCATAAGATTGGTAACGGTTTAATTCTTTGGTCACAAAAGGAAGTAAAATAGCAAAGACGTGATTCGCGATTCACACTCAATTGCAAATTTCAGTAGTTACTCCGATCATAAATTTCTGGTACATTAGTTAATTTCTTTAGTAAATTGTTTTTGATATTTATAGTATGAAACCGCAAGCAGTTGAATATAACTTGGCGTTGGTTCGCGAACCAAACGATGTAAGTATGATGAACGAATGTCTAGTGTTAAGTCGTTACGAAGTCATATTTTGTTGATTTGTAATATTTTTCAATTTTTGTTTTCTTTAAGGAGGAAATGAAATACGACTTGAGTACTGTATTTAGAAATAAAACCTTGGTAAGTAGTGCATGGTAACTGCGAATGTTTTTTTGTCGAGCCGATGTAACTGCTCTGTCTGTTTGCTTTAATTAACGTAAACTATTAAGTTTTTGCAATTGTTCGCTTTAAATGTACTGCAGCTATTGTTAACTTTTAAATGTTACTGACTATTTCAGTAAATCGTCGCTTTACGTGATATTGCAATCACTCCTGTTCTCACCTGACTATACCTGGTTTTTGTAGGGGATGCTTTAGGTTGACAAGTGTCCTATCCGAAATCTTAGTAGGGGACTGGTGACAGTGATATTAGGGCGATTTAGCACGAGGTCGTGAACGTCAAAGACGACGTGAAAATGGCGAATAAATGGTGTGAAGCGCCAAAATATGGACATGCCACAACATTTACCCGCCATTTTCACGTCGTCTTTGACGTCTTCATGCTAAATCTCCCTATTGACAATTCAAGGGGACTGTTTTTGGAGCGGTGAATAAATTTACTCGTCCCAAAAACAGCCCGTGATGCATTGTTAATATCACTATTATCACTCTATTGTCCACTGCTGCAACTTCGGAAAAGCTCATTATGAGACTGCATCACTGCATGAATTTGGTCTTTAACCCCTCCCCCCCCCCTAATTGTGATGACCCACATTTACAGGGGTGCGTACCCCCAAAAAATCCACTATTAACGTCATTGATTCTTGTTAAAATATGTCGCTTGATCAATCGTGCTCAAAGCTGCCAAATATATTAAAATGGTGTCTTTCACTTTAGAACAACATGTTTTTACTGAATAAGGAGTACAAAATTAACAACCAGGTAAGATCAGTCGAAATCACCAATATCGCAAACTCCAATGGTTACTTCATATTGAATGATTATAGGAGTTTGTCACTCTTGCCAATCCTGATAGCAAAGAAGACGTTGGCCGAGCATTGATTGCGGAAGGATTAGCACTAGTTGATAAACGGCACGAGAAACGTTTCCAGAAGATGATTAAAGATTATCAGGGAGCTCAAGAGAGTGCCAAGAAAAACAGAGTACGTTCTATTCTGAACACCTTTCGGCATGAGCCACACAAAGCGAGGGTTTCCACTGTCTAACATGTACATGCATGTAAAATTCTCTGCCTGTCAATATTTGAAATGCAAAGTATGACACAAAAGAACATCGATCAATAGGCCAAGTTTAAATCGTGTTTTTAAGCTGGTTACAGACGAGCAGGTTTTCTATGAAAAGTTATTTGCTCGTCTGTACACGCGACTTTGACAAATACACTTGTTCAAAGCTAGCGAGGCATCCTAACTTTTCAACCGGATTAAGACTGCAATAAGACTTTTCGTCAACTAACTTCAAGGCCTGATTTGTTTTTCAGTTGAATATGTGGCGATACGGTGATATTACAGATGATGACGCAAAGGAGTTTGGTTATCCAGCAAAGTAGATATGCGAGAACAATTTTAATTGATAATAATGAGAAACTTTGAAGCACAAAATGATAGAAATTGTCCTAACTTATTTTTGAAATACAGAATTTTAATGAATTTCATAGAGAAATGGTGATATTAAAAGTGGGAATTTTGCCCGAGTGTTTTTATTTATTTTACGATTGAGTCCAAAACCACCGGATTTTTTAGATAAGCCTCGGGACTTTTCGTCGGATTGTGTAGTTTTTCTGAAGATGCCTCGGCTGGTATCTTTTTGTTCAACCAAGATGTTTCTTCCGTACGGTTTCATATGACACACAACATCGTTGTTTCTTGTTTAACTGAATCCACTCCACTCAGGAATTCGCCCACCACGAAAATAACCCCAGTCCAGGTTCAGTTATGGTTGCCTGAGAAAGAATTAACAATTATGAATTGCTTTTCTAAGTGTTCTCTGCAGGCTTCAAAAATGCCTTTCGTTTTTTCTCACACTTTATTTTGCTGGCTCGCGTCTTATGTACATTAAGTACAGATGTCTTCTGGATTGTATATGGTCAAACACGTGACAATCGTATAAACGATCCGTAAGTGCTTTCTTATAACTAACTGGTTGGCGAAGCTAACCCACATACGATGAATGTCCTCTTATTTAACTGTGATTCCACTGGATTTCACTTTAATACATTTCCCTAACATAATTTACCGTGATGCAATAAGGAGATTTCTCCTCCTGATTCCCTGGTTGATCTTGGGATGCTTTTTCTGGACCTGTTGGTGTCAAGTCTGTAAAATTTTCATCAATAACACGAAAACGTATTTCTTCGTTGATGTCCATGAATAGATCGTGAGTTCCTTCATCAGTTTCATATTCCCAAACCCAAAGCTGTTCTTCTTCATCACTTTAGATAGTTAAAGTTCCTTTTTTAAAAATGCATGATCACACCTCATTCTTATGTCATTCAACTTGCCTTGGTCATGTTATAATAGTTGATTAAATGCGTGCAATATTGTTTTACTAAATTTTTATCACTACACACAACTTTAACCATTCACACATGTTTACCAAAAGGATACAATTTTGATGGCTGTTGTAGGTATTCATAAGGTATTATTATATCATCAAAAAATTCCATGGACACTACAAGTTTATAGAAACTCAGTTTAGAGGTTCACATGCTGAAACATCTCAAAAGTATGATGCACTGGGAACACACTACCTGTCACCCCTTCATGACTGCATGCCTTGATTCGGCCAACAAGGATCTCATCAATAAATGGACGGAAAACAACAAATCTAAATTTGACTAGGAAAATACATAACAATAAACACAAATGTCACCATCAGTACAACTATTATAGATCATTATCATGACTGAGTCAGACTGACCAGGTGTACATGATGCTCCATCACCAGGTAAAATAAATGAATCACCAATTTCTATTATATCATGCAAGCCAATGCAAAGTCCAACGTTATATACAACCTAAAATTGCACCAAAAAACAATATACCAATTCAGCACTCAGCAGTATAATAGGGTCAACCAACTAACAGTTTAAATAAAATATCTCAGTACTTTATTGGCCAATTTTTTGTTCAGTTCATTTGAGATAGCTTCTTCCATATTTAAACCAAATTTTGTCGGTGGTAATCGAATCGTGTCCTTTATCTCAGCCAGGAGAAACATTTCAACGGTCAATATATACGCTTTATGGTATATTTTTCAGTCCATATATACTGCAGTGCATGTCAAGAATCAGTGATACCAGTGGAAGCAAGGGTCCAGACGTCCAGTGCAGTGGTGGCTTCTGCCTGCAGCGCGGGTAAATCCAATATGGCTACCGCAAGATGTGTATTTTATAATTGGTTTTAGTGTTTTAGTTCATTTAATTTCTTTGTTTCATTTTAAAAATATGAATCATTGGAATCAAAGTAAGTTTTAGAACATCTATATGTTTATTTATATATAGTGCTTGCTAGAAGTTTAGAGAATACTGTCGTGTATCAAATTATGAATCATCTGATCAATTAAAACTTCTAATGTAAATCAAAACTCAAGGGATCGAGTTTTTAGGTTGAAGACACTTGTTTTATTGTATAATTATTCTATATCTAGGAATGATGTTTCCTAACATGCCGGCAGGAATTCCTCAGAATGCTCAAAACCAACAGGTGAACAGATTAGTCATTAGTCTAATGATGATTAGTAATACTAATACAATTCCACTATTTCGTACAATATTATGGACATAATTTCACAGACAAGAGCCTTGTATATGATAAAAAGAGGCTGCAATGTACACTTGCTGTTGTCTAAATAAGTGGCAAACACTAGTATACTTAGATGATTCTGTTCTAAAAGGCTTCACCTATTGAACACAACTTCAGTATTGGATATACTGGATTGTTGCAATATAAACAAACTTTTAAAAATTAACAAAATTAACACATTGTGTTTCCAGAACTTTTACAGACCTCCAACTTCGCAACAATTTTATCCAAACCCTTCTGGAGTCCAATATCAAGGCAATTTTCAACCAAGAGGATCCTTCGCACAAAATATAAACACCATGCCTCAAAATTATCCTCCGGCAGTTGCATCGCAGCCACAGACAACCAGGCCCATGACGCAGGCTGAACTTGAAAGCTTAAAGAAAAAACGAAACTTTGAAGAGCAACAAAAAAGATTAATGGCTTTTAAGCACAAGGGAGGGGTTCAGTCTAAAAAATCACAAGTTGAAAATCCATTAAATGACTTGTTTGGAACAAAAGGAAACTCAGGTGGAATGACATCTTTACTGGGGTCCTTTGGAGATGTTAAAAATTCCAAGAGCAGCACTTTTCAAGGTAGGTAGTTGTCATTTGACTTTGGAGTGCTCACCTCATGAGTTGCTACCATTTCAGATGATAGTGTGTTGTTTCCCATTGCTAAAGTATTTTTTATGTTAAATGCTGCACGGTCTGTAAACATGTTAATTACAACTCTTAAATACTTTAAATCATTTGCATTATAATCATACATCATCAATCATATAAAGTTATTCTATAAAGTTGTGCACATGTTTCTATCTTTGTTGTGTAATTCCACATATAGAGCATAAGTAGATTGTGTGCTGACATTGTCATTTGCGGACAAGAAGGAATAGTTTATGATTGTTGCGATGATTGTTGCAATGGTTTGTATCTTTTCTTTAGGGCAACCTGGTTCACAAAACATCCCTGGCCAGATCACACCAAGCTACCACACCAACCCAATGCAAAATATCCCAGGTCCAACACAGGCAAACATTGTTTCATCAAATTGGAACACTTATGGAATAGCTAACACCCATCCTACTGTGCCAAGCTCTCAACCTGCAGGAGATTTTGATCAGTTTCAAGGATTTAGTTCTAAAACTGATGACTTTGGGGATTTTCAACAGAGTTCTTCAATGCAGTTTCCAGGGGCACCTGGTCCGCAGCAGCCTGAGTTGCCAAAAAACTATCAGTCAGATCTATTTGGTGCCAGTTCTAGTAATCAGAGCAGTCACAGTATTCCCCAATCTATTACAACCATTGCACAGCACCCAGAAGTTAGCACAGACACTCCATCGAATGTATTTGGTGTTATGACTAGTGATAAAACTAGTCAGCAACATGCTAATATCCAAGAAACTAAAGTCGAGGTTCCTTCTGAAGATGGTCAGCAAACAAGAAACAGAGTTGTTGGTAGGTATTCTCGTGATTCTGTCTGTATGTGCTACTTCTCTTCAAGTTGAAAAAGTTCTCTTCAAGAGAAACATCTCTCGTGCACACAATAAAGAAAACAACAACAACAGTATAGAGTTGTCACACACATTTTAAAAATTTTATGTTTGTATACAAGAAGTACCTAATATAAACATTTCATTAATGATAACTTTTACAAACCGCACTACCTGTGCATCTTTACATACGTGAATTCTACCTTCTTCCACAAGCAAAGTTCTCCGTAGCTTGGTGGTTAGAGCACTGCTCCGAAATCACGGAGGTGTCCAGGTCTAATTCCTGCCAGGGGACCTAAGTTGTATTTAAGTTATGCATTATAATCTTATGTTTCCTTCATCCTCCTAAAGAACCTGTAGAGACGGTATCAAATGTGGTATAACAACTGCCTAAAATAGACAAAACAGTTCTCGACGTTTCGACCTGAGGGCCTTTGTCAAGAGAGTTAGTATTAACTCTCCTACTAACTCTCCTGACGAAGGCCCTCAGGTCGAAACGTCGAGAGGTGTTTTGTCTATTTTAGGCAGTTGTTATACCACATTTGATGCTAAGTTGTTTGAAGACGCTGCCACGTTGCTCTCTGGTTACTTTAGAGACAATAGCCTTTCTTTTATAACTGACCACAGCCCACTTATCTTCAGTTTCTTCAGGTGTTGGGAATGTACCATTTTCCTATTAAACTTTAATGCTAAACTAGGAAAATTAATCGGTTCTGAGAAACATTGTGAGAAATGTTCTGAGAAATGTTCTGAGAAATGTTCTGAGAAATGTTCTGAGATGTACAGTTGGAAAGATCGTTAGTAAGATTAGTAAAATCGGAAAGTTAATTTGGTTACCATATGGTAGAAGATCCGAAAAATATCGCCGTGCGAAGTTGACAAAGTTTGTATAGATTAAGCTAATGATTGGTATTACGCGCGAAAAAGCGGTAATAATAATCTATACAAAATTTGTTTATACAAAGTTTGGGATACTACATCCAGCTGTAGTAATAAATTTTTCTCGTTTAAAATTTGATGTAGGGGAATGGTCCATAACTTGCAGAAAAATGTTATTCAAAATGTGCCATGTGTTAGAAACTGATTTCTCTAAAGTCGTTACAACAGCGTGCATTTTGATAATTCCAAATTTTAATTTAGTTCTCTTTATTGCTTTTTACTTTTTAAGTGCCAAGTACACCAAGTATTGAAGACTTGATGAAGAAATCGCTTTCGTTGGACAGCCAGTCGCAGAGCTCTACCAAAAGATTTGAAAAGCCAAAAATCTCAAAAACAATCAAAGTACAGCCGAGCCATTTTACCGAATCCACAAAGGCGAGTAAATTTGAAAACTTGGAATCGTTGTCCGAGATTTTTACCATCCCGGAGTCCGCTCTGGCGAAACCTGTAGAAAGGAGTGAACCCGTGACTCACATAACTGGTGATGATTGGTCAGATTTTAGCAGTGCATCAAAAAATGTTTTTCAAGCTCAGAATCCGCCGACAGAGTTTGGACAAAATAGTTCAGGCCAGGACTATCTTTCTTCAACAGAGATTCTTGGGCCCTCTGTATCAGAACCTGCACCGTTCAGGTGGGAGGGTGGTAATGAGGGTGGGCAAAGTACATGGCAGGAACCAAAGCCCGAAATGAGTATTTTCTCGCAACCTTTCAACACAATGCAATCTGGCGGACTGTGGAACCCTCAAGTCCCGGTTGTAGCAAGCGGTATGTTGGTCGCAAATACACCTGCGTCACAGGGAAATATTCCGGTGGTTGGTCAAGGTGAATTTGGAAACTTCCAGTCCGAGGCTCCAAGGAATGATCCATTATCTTCAACCGAACATGATCAAGGTATGTTCAGAGAATGTAATTTACTAGTAGAAGCAATGAAATTCTGGTACTGCTGTGATTAATGCACGTGTCTTTTACTGCAGTTTCCTGGTTAAGTACTGAACTATTACAGTTGACTGGTTATCATTTCACTATAGTTCTTAGATTCTGGTAGTACGGTGATGAATGTACATGTCTTTCACACAGTTTCACTGCAGTTGACTGGTTATAATTTCACTACAATTCTTAGATTCTTGTAGTACGGTGATGAATGCACGCGTCTTTCATCACAGTTTCAATGCAGTTGACTGGTTATAATTTCACCAATTCTTAGATTCTGGTAGTACGGTGATGAATGCACGCGTCTTTCATCACAGTGTTCTAGTTAGGTACTGCAGTATTACAGTTGACATTTACAGTAGAAGTTTCTGTTCCCCCATTATATTAATTGCACTAAAATTTGACAAGGACTTTTCTTAATCCCTAAAATGAGCATTTTTTAACTTGTAAATACGATTTCTCCTTATTACTTTTTGGTCCTCTAGGAAATCGCGAAGAGTTTCCCGACATTGATCCAGAACAACAAATCTATGGGTTATCCCTTCCTGAATGGAGTAAAAACACCACCATGTTGCCTGCAATCTATAAACAGATCCACAAAATGTGTTCCTCACCAGCTGGTGATTTCATTAGCACTAGCCAGTTATATCCAATCCTGCTGTCATCTGACCTACCACGTGATAAACTTGGCCATATATGGTCAAAATGTAACAAAGCTGTCCCAGGAGAGTTGAACGAAAAAGAGCTATACCTAATTCTTGGCATGATTGCTCTAGCTCAGGTGCGGTAAGAGGAGATGAACACTCGTTCGAAATATGCGCCAAATCTACGACACAGACGTGAGGTTAATTATGCCGTTTTTCCACAATTTCTCATCAGGGATAAAAATTGTAGACTAAAATTATAGACTAAATTACTAAAATCATAGAATTTAAGGTGACTAATCAAAGTCAGAAATGCATGTAAAACAAATTAAAACTGGGTTCATTACACTAGTGTTTTTCATGTCACGTCCGCGTCGTGAGTTTGGTGGATCTTAATTCTAAAACTCATCAATTTGGTACCTTAGAATTCAAAGGTATACAAATAGCTTATAATTGATAGTTTAAATTATTGTCTATTGACTAATGACTATTGTTTATTTTTAGGTCGGTCTTCAAGTCAATAAACTGACATTAGAGAAACTGGCATCCTGTGTTACAGCGCCCATCCCTTCATTCCCAGAAAATATTTTTCAGGTTTGTCAAAAGCCTGTAGTGATACTGATTGGTTTTGTTTTAAATAGATTATAACTAGTAACGATCACTAAGTACATCATGTCCCCACACACCAGCACACTTTGTGTGAAGATTTTGTAAACTTGCGAAAGTGCTGGTCATCCAGTAGTGACAGTGTGGATAAACCTTTTTTTCTCTTCACAGAATGAGCCAACACCAGATGTTTCTCTCCCATCAACATCCAACATCGATCCCCAACCTGAACTAACAAGCATACCTGTCACCGATCCAGATACAACAACACCAGATGACATCTTCCATCCTACCCCTCATGTGGATGCTGTGAAACACCCGGATTGGTCAAAATGGAAAACGACAAAAGCTGGTCAAATTGATGATCAATTTTCCGATTTCCAAATTTTGAAACCAAACGATTCCTCCAATATCGCGCCCACGACAAATCTGAACCTAAATTGGTCGAGTAACACAGAAACAAGCGATCAATCGTTTGGTAGTTTTCAAAGTCTGTCTGGCACACTGCCGGTTGCAAAAAGTACTGAACTAACCAATCAAGAACCGCCAAATGCAGTGAAGTCTGATAGTTTGGCCTTGTTTAGTCAAGGGAAAAAATCAAACGAAGGTTGGTAGAACAGTTGCCTATAGATAAGGTTGTAACTCCTGCACATGTATTTTTGATTCCCCATTCCTTACTATTACCTGACATTTTCGACTTGAAACAACTCTGCTACATGTTCTCATGTTGAGTATGATAAATCGCTCAGTTCGGTTAACTATTGCTGTGACAACAGAATTCCTCAGCAGGCTATCAAAAAATCTTTCCTTATCTAGACAGGAACGAAGGTGATATATTTGGTGAGATGACTGGTGCTGATGAGTCAAGCCAGCACGATAAATCTTTTGATGATAAACCCGTGTCAAGTTCGGCTCATGTGATGTCTGTACCTCTGCAAGCTTCACAACGCTACACACTGACAGGCGAGGACGAGGTATGATTGAAGTTACTTTCGTAATAACAATGTCGAGAGGGAGAAATAATTTCGTTTTTACACCCACTGGTTTAACCCACTCTCTGCCATGGATTTAACTAACATGGTCTAACCACTGACCTATATTAGATCTAATATATAGATCAGTGGGTTTAACCCACTCCCTGCCAGATTATTGACCTTCCCTATATGTATTCTTATCGAAATTGTCAAATTTCCGAGTGACGGTTTTTATTCTTTTCCTGTGGGTATAGTTCACAGCAAACGTTTCGTCGTCTCAAATTTTTGTTTGGTCGAGACTCGGCGACGCTTTCAAACGTATAAATCCATAATTAATCTTTTGCATACAGAGTGTTGATCATCATGAAAAAGCTTGGTTAAAATGCCTTACAAGTTGTTTCACTGTCATCATGAAATCTTGCCAAACTCTGCAAAATATCTCCGATCCAAACGTTATGAGCGAAATTTTTTCTTCACAACAGGGAATATCACATTTTTCTGGTAAGAAATTTTTAACAATCCATCCATCTAAGATGGGGAATGTGTTGAGCATCAATAGCTTTATGTCTTTACTGATTTTGTTTCCTGTGTTTTTTCCAGCAATTATTGAAATATACTGTGTATCTCAAAGAGTTAAGGCTTCAGTACTAAAATCAGGTATAATACGTCTTTCAAAAACACGATGCAAGTTTGAGTGAATATGATTGCCTCTACAGTACAATTTTTTATGGGTATAAAACTCATGGCCATTGGAAGATTGTCGCCAAAGGATTACTGACTCGCTCCCCTGAATTTCCTATTTATAAAGACAGATTTATATCCTTGCAGCACCTAATAACAAGAAACTGAAAGAAAATCTTCAGAATATCGATAATATCTGGAAGACATATATGAGCTTTGAGCATTTCAAGAAACTTGTGGTGAGATTTTTTTGCATCCAAAGAGTAAAATTTGCTGTGAAATAATATGTGCTCTGCTATTCCCGCGTTTGAATTAGCGGCCAAGATGATTCTATTGATTCATGTATACATAATCCCACCCCCTAAACTCCAGTACCCTATAATTAGTCGAAGTAGTGTATTCCACTTTTGTAGGGAAATAACTTTATTATTTCTTTTATTTATCATAGTCTATGGAGAATTTCAACTTTTCTGGTTGCCATATCAACAATGGTGATGACGTGAATATGTCGTGCGGTGTTTGCTTATTAAACGTGGATAAATCGTGCACAAGTTCAGCGCAAAAGAGCCAGCGTGGTAAATTGAACTATGGTAACAGACAATATCACACAACTTGTGCGAACTTCTGGTGTAATAAAGTGGACTCCGTGTTGCCATCGTTACAGTTTAATGTCGCGAATAGCTTAATATGAAACCCACGAGTGCAGGATACAATAGTATGAAGATTGTATCGCGTGGGCACTGGGCACAAACACAGCTGGTCGGGCGTTTGACGTTTAGCGAGGGTTTAGATTTAATTCTACTACCGCTACCATTGTGAGAGGATGAACCATTCAAACGTGATAAGTATATCAGATTATCTGCTGAACCTCGCTTTTCATTGCTTAAAGTGATGAATGTGAATTCACAGTGTCAAGAACATACAGTAAACCCATTCAACACTCTTGCTGAACTGGCTTTCTCGCCATTACTCTAGCCAGTAGATTCCATAAAAATTGGGGATATGTTAGGTTATAAAGCTGTGTGGTCTTACTGTATTTTTTAATACTGTGTTTAGGGCCTAGTTTGTAACATAAATGTTGATTTTAGTTTTATAGAAAAGAGACTTAAAGATCTCGACATTTTCTGAAGTAAAAACAGATACGCAATTGTTTAGCACACCGAAGCGTCCTGAGCACGATGCTAGAAGGGATACACAATATTTATTACTGCTACAAAAGCATACTTTATCTGCGGGTTTGGATTAGGGTTCTGGTTAAGATTTGGATTAGCAAGAACGCGGAAATATCTGTCTTTCGACTTTTCCTCCCTTCCCATCAACCCATCAAACTTCCCGCGTTTGACGTCATTATGAGAAAGGTATATTGTAAGTTGTAACAAACGTAACACAAACGTAACTCGGTATTTTGGACTACAATTTGCTACCAAATAGTTTTTATGATTACCATTTCTCAGCAATTACCTTTTTTTACTGAATTTGAAATCTAAGTGGTCAATCAACAATTATAACACTTCTACACGGCGTAATGAACGCTGGGCGTACTTATTTTTTAAAACCAAAGAAGACGAACGAGAAAAGCTTGGTTACCAAGTCGGTTCACAGAATCAGAGTGATCAGTCATGATCAGAACCACTCAGTGATCAGAACTCAGATATGGCAGAAGCAAAGAACTTTCTCTATGCTTTTTGTGGAAAACGTAAAGTGAAGCCAACGTACAACACCAATAATACACCTGATGGTCGCTTTCAATCGCAGGTACTAATTTTCACCAGTGAAGATTTGATGAAATTTTATTCTCGTGTTTTACATAAAGTACAAAATTGCTAGAACTTTACGAAGTTTAGTCTATTTCACTACTATAGCCTAATTATTGACATGTTCCTCTAGCTGACCATCCCAGGTTTCGAATACTCATCAAAAGGTTTTTCAGAAAATAAGAAAGATGCAGAGACTGAAGCAGCCAAAGATTTTTGCGGTTACTTGATTGGTGCAGGGCTGGTGCCAGCTGAATCATTGCCTGATAGTGTATTTGCAAATGAGATGAATGCACCAGTACCCCCATTACAAGCAGGAAGTGGGCCAGGTCCAGTTCAACAACCACCCTCACAAATTAATCCACAATCTATGCAAGAGCAACAGATGCAACAACCACAATCCTTTGGTGGTCCTCAAACATCAAACTCCAGGGGTCCACATTCATTAATGAATGGTAATATATATAAAGTTTCAAAACCATGCAAAATTTAGGGTGGATTCATTGGTGTTCACATGTTGTATCTGGAAATGTATTTTACTCACTTCATATTTGTTGGTCAGATTTCTGATCTTGTACCTCCTCTTTGATCTAGCACCTCGTCCTCCTCCAAACCTCCAACAAGGTGGTGAAAGAAATTATCATTATAGTATTTACAACAAGCGTCAATTTGAAGAGGTTGGAAATATGTGAATAATTTCCATGAAATTGTATTGATCCAATAGGATGTGTGATTGTTTTTTTTAAATTCTATGTACAGGCTGAGGAAGTTGATCTCAATGCACATTTACATGGTAACTGGACTGTTGCTAATGCCAAATCACGCCTCCATCAATATTTGCAACAAAATCGATGTCCAGCTGATTTTAAATATACCACTGGAGGGCCAGATCATAACAGGTTTGTACATTAGTCATTAGATTCGGTGAAGTGTAAGTGTGTCAGTTCGATATGTTTACCACAGTACTAGCCCTGTTTTACATGGATATATTGAGTGTGGTTTGACATATGATTGGTCATGAAACAAATGAGTGCAACTGTTAAATGGTCAGTCAATTCCTGTGTCCTCTTTTAGGCCTGCTTAGCCAGGATTTCTGCAATGGCATTGTTATAGATTGCAAACAAATTGTGGTGATTGCATTGCAATAAAATTATGAAAACATTCTCATTCAGTCACTCACATTCTCACTTCATTTATTCACAGGCATTTCTCATGTGAGCTTTCAGTGTTTGTTCGATCTCACCACAGAAGTAAGTGGTACTCAACAAAACCTTTTTATTGTCTGTATAATTGAAGTAATTCAATGCATTTAACAATTACATTTGTTAGCTATAAAGGCAAAAGAACTTGCATCAACGAAGAAGCAAGCAGCCCAAAAAGTTGCACTCAGTTTAGTTCGTCAACTCTTCCATCTGGGTGCTATTGATGCAGCTGAACCTGGCCAATTGCAGGCGAAGAAATTAAAATCTGATGAGGTTTGAAAAAAATTAATACTATTTCAGATGTTGCATTAACCTGTGTCAGATAGCTGATAGCAGAGACATTTTAAACAGGAATAAACATTCTATTTTTTGTGGTTATAGCTTGATCCAATCGATGTTGGTATAAGTCCTGATCTGGAAGTGCAAGTTACTGCTCTGCTTACTGATTTAGGCATTGTGCCTGTCCAAGAGGTAAAATTTAATTTTTTTTTGAACCAGTGAATTCTAATTGTTTTCTTTAATTTTGTAATTGTGACCCTTCTTAAATACCGGTATTGCATGAGTAGCTGAAAGTTCTCACCTATCCCAGGCTTATCCTAAGAAAATTTGTTTCACAAAAAATTTGGCCTTTCCCAACTTGCTTGCTACACTCCTGAACGAAGTCTCCAATATGCCTCCATCCATCGATTTTATCCATCAGGGGTCAGTTGTATAAAATAAGACTAGTTAACTTTTAACTGTAGTTAAGGAAAGAATTGGCCAATCAGAGTTGTGTATTTCGATCTGAGTCAACTAGGATTTAAATATGCAAAGTGTAGTTAAAGGGTTTTATACAACCGGCCCCAGACCTGTTAATGGCTATTTGTGCATGTGTGAGCTAGTATTTGTTTTGATAGCAATAAAAAAGGTTTTTAGAGACCCTGCATTCTAGTTTCAACCAGCTAACTGTGTGAAAGTATTGAGATAGATAAATGGCTCAGCAAAATTCACTAGAGGTTTTCCGCTTTAAAGCAAGTTGAAACTTACTAGACATGGTTGTGTAATTGATTAGAAAAGGTGAAGAGATTAATTGTATCCAAAATATTTATTTGCGGTGAAATGCAAAATTGTGTCCAAGAAATAAAGCTAGCTTTGTACACTTTGTAAAGACATGATGGTCGAATCAACTTGGTTCTTATGTCTGCTGATCCTTGTTGATGAATTTTGCCATCTTGTTTTTGGTGTCTACTTATCTGAAAATAAGTCCTGGATTGAAAATTTCTGGTGAATCCAATAGACCTTTTCGATAATTATGTCACAACTTTGCTGTAAATGACATTGATTTGAAACTTTAGTCTTGTGAGCCACGTGCAAAGATGCAAAAAACCCTTTTACAACACATGCATGAAAAATATTTTTTTATTTTGACCAATAAATTAATGTGGAAATAATCCATAACCCAGAATGAGGCTTATGGGCCAAGACAGGGAGCCTCGTTAATTCTTGCGTTATGGCTTATTTCCCACATGTTTAAGAAGGATATTTTGCATCTTTTCACATAGCTTGTGAGAGTAAAACTTTAAATCCCTTTCAAATTAATGGGAGTCTAATTTTAAAACAACAATGTTGTGACATATTTATCGAAAAGTTTTATCAGGATATTGTCTTTACAACATCAACATCCAGCGTTTGTTTTCAGATCAGCAGGTTGATTCCATGTCGGCCGAACTGTAGTACTGATTGTGTTTATAAGTACTACTAGTTCAGCCACATTAACAAAGCACATTAGTGATTAGAGATTCTGTTAAGAGACTGCAGTGAAAAAAGTATACAAAATCATTACCCTTGGCAGTGAGGCAAAAAGCGGTAACGCCTATACCATAACTCAGAGGAAAATATGGACCTGCTATATTTCCTCAATGGTAGCCATGTTAGGGTGCCAGAATATTTCACTGCAGTGTTTTGATGGATATCTCTTTATTGCAGAACTGTTTTTCTCAATTGTGGACACAATTTTGTATTGCACTATTTCTCTATGGAAACAATGCGTTTCTTCAGCTTACTAAAGGTAATGAAGACTTGCATAAATTTTGCCTATCCATAGCAAGGCATGTCCTTTGCATGACATTTTCCTTCTTTCTGTGGTTCGGACTGGAAATTTACTTCTAGTTTGATTCCACTAAACAATACATATTCCCGTTCTTGTGGCCCGTTTAGGATACATTTACCCAGTATAGACGGAACTAATTTAGTCTAGATGTCGTCATTTAACGACACTGATACAGTACACCCAGATATTAAAGTGAGTAATGGTCTCTAGGAACAACAGTCTAATGATATAGCCATCCGGATTCTAGTTAGTTTCGTTTAGAGTTTTCTTCATTAATCAGTGGCAGGTGAGTAGAGCTAGAATACTCTTACTAAACTTCAAAGATTAGTTTACTGTGGTTATTTTATAATTTTTATTTCTGTTTAGTAATGTAAAACATTCACTGTTTATAGACAATTAAACGTCGTATGAACTGAATCAGTTCAATAATATCAGTTTACTTTCTCGTGTAATATTAGCAATTACGCATTGTCAAATGAACCTAGTAAAGATTTACTCCAACGAATGATGAATGGAGGATTATCTTCACTGGATCTTGAGAGAGTTACAGGTATAGTCGTGCATAACTGACAAAGTGATATTATTTTTACTATGCAATCACTAGCCAAATGGAGAGGAAGCAGTGAACATTGTGTTAAAACGTGAAAATGATAAGTTTGATGACCAAGAACAAAGTGTGGACTCTGGCGTTGTGGAATGGACTGCACCCAACATGAACTGGAATCCCTGGGTGAACCAACCAACTGTAATTGAAGGTGCAGAGGAGTATCAGGTATTACTGACGAGTATGCCCGCGCAATGCGAAAATAAAGCTGGTCTACTAGAGTGTATTAGAAGAGTTTTGATAAGGAAAGTTTGTATCTTTCATGCATCTTATGTTTTTATTAAACAGGAACCACTACCAACCAGTGAAGATTTTCGTAAGGAATTAACAGACCGTTTGAATGGTGATCCAGCCTTGCAGCAAATGTTGCAACAGCGTTCCGAGTTACCAGTTGCGGGTTACAAGGATGCTTTGTTGCAAGCGGTCAAAGACAATCAAGTAGTGATCGTAAGAGGTGCCACTGGTTGTGGTAAAACTACTCAGGTATGAAAGAAACCAAGTAATGTCAAAATACATGCCGATCTAACCCCAAGAGTGTCGATAGGTGTTCTTCATACAAGACGTAGACGGTCTTGAGACATACTTTTTGCTCCTGCCCAGCATTTGATCCACGAGAGTCGCTCATCTTGCCTCGGATGGGTGATGATGATGAATATTTCATACCGCATAAGACTCTGATAAGGGCTGTGGGGTCCATGATCCCGTTTAGCTGAGATTCTATCAAGGGTGAGATGACTTTGAGGTATTGAAACCCATATTAACAGCCCCTCAATATATCCGCTCGTTCCATTACTTCAGCTAAATCTTGAAAGTTCACATTCACAGGTACCCCAGTTTATTCTCGATGACTTCATACAGCAAGGCCGTGGGACCGAGTGTAATATTATTGTCACACAGGTATACGGTTACTGATAAATTTATCGATTACAATTTTCTGGTCAAATTTTGCCGACGAGCAAAAATTCTTTAAATTCAGATCAAGAAGGAAAATTAAGTTTGCATAATTTGTTTTCTGCATTGACAAAACTTTTGTTGAAAATATATTAAAATTCTGTTGTGAGAATTCTTTGAATGTTTTTAAAAATGATGCATGGTGTTTCTTTACTTTTCCCCAACAGGTGTCTGTGGTAATTGATATCCACCCCACTATACCTAGTTCTTTTTCTTCCCTGATTTTTGTACTTCACGATATGTCCTTTTGGGACAAAATTTTTCACCCCCTCCCCCAATGTTTATTCTAAAAAAGTGTTCGTATGCTTAGTTGCTATTCTCATTGTCATTGTCTAAAGCTGTGTTGATTTATAGGAATAATTCTTCTCCTTACCTCTGATTGTATTTTCTCAGCCACGTCGAATCAGTGCGATGAGTGTTGCCGAAAGGGTAGCGGCAGAAAGAGCTGAGAATCTTGGATGTAGCACGGGTTATTCCGTCAGATTTGATTCAATTTTACCTCGAAGTCATGCCGCGATCATGTTTTGCACTGTCGGTAGGTAGGATCTCGAAACCTGTTGCAACCTAATTCACTTTTTAGATCACTCGCATACCTGTTTTTTTTTTATTTCACTTTTCTAAACATTTACCAATTTTTGTTTACAGGGGTGTTTCTGCGAAAGCTAGAGAGTGGTTTACATGGAATTTCTCACGTTGTCATTGATGAGATTCACGAAAGAGATATTAATGTAAGTATATTTGAAAACTGGAGGTCCGAGTTAAAGTCTCGGCATGCAGCAGGCAAGTCGCTGTACTACAGAGGCTTTGAAATTATGAACGAAGTAAAACGTTTAGTTGGAACATTCCATTACATCACAATTTAGCTTGTTTCAACAACCAAGCTTACAAACTATTTGAATAAAAGCTGCTTTCCACTTACGCGTTTTTTATACGCACGTACACGTACGGAAAATTTTAAATACTTTTAAATTTTTATTATTTAACATCTAGGTCAACTAATGCATACTAAAATATGCAGAAAACTAAGTTCCTTTGATTGATGCCGTTAGTTTTTTCAAAGGTAACATGTATAAGGATTTAGACTTTCACGTGCGTGTACGTGCGTATGAAAAACGCCTAAGTGGAAAACAGCCTTAACAGAGGGATAGACACTCCCCCTGAATGGTCATGCACTAGGCATTATGGTCGGTTACAAGAGTCAAATGTGCAAAATAATAATAATTGTCATAATAATTGAAGATTAGGTAATAAGAATGTAACTTTGATTATTTTAGACTGACTTTTCTCTGGTTATATTGCGTGATATGGTTGTTAGATTTCCTAACCTGCGTGTCGTTCTTATGTCTGCCACTATCGATACCCAAATGTTTCATAAATACTTCAACTTGTGTCCAATCATTGAAATCGAGGGAAGATCTTATCCTGTTCAAGGTAATTTTTGAAGACTACCCATTGAAGAATGCACTATGCATGCGAACGTTTTTTACTTTTAAAAAGACAGACAGAAGAAATGTAAAGTGACGGACAGATACTACAAAACCTTTTGCTGCTAAACAACTAAAAATGTTAATAGTTTTTCAGGAAAGTTCATACGCATATCCGAAGTACGATTTTTACAATCCATGCATGTTTCTATTACATATCCTGGACATATTCTCAATATTCGTAACAGAGGAACAAGAGGGAATGTCGTTTTAGACCAATCAGCAAGTTTGTTTATATTTTCAGTAACCTAATCAAAATGCATAAATCTTGTCTACTTCCGGTAAAAAGGTACATTATTTACCATTTTACGCGAAGTATTTATTTAGTACATTTATTTGGTATATTATTTACCATTTAGGCATTCTGATTGGCTTTGCCTGAAAATGTTAACAAATTATGCCGATTAGTTTAAAACGAAATTCCTCCTTGTTTAACAGAGGTAATTGGTAATTATACCAGGGTCTTTCTGTAAATGTTTTCAGAATATTACTTGGAGGATGTAATAGAGATGCTTGGGTTTGTTCCGCCGTTATCAGACAAGAAGAAAAAGCGTGAAAAAGATGACACCGAAGTGGAAGAAGAGGTAAGCCATTCTCTGCGAAAGCACGGGGTATTGAGGAATAAGAGAATATAAAGAGGGTTGCTGTGGGTTATTGGATGGTAACTGGTACGGTACTGTGGAATATCGTGGGCTTTTACTTGGGGGTAGAAGGGTTTTGCATTTGCTATGCAGTGTACTGTTGGGCAATGGGTGTATAGGGTACCGGGAAGTAGAGTGGAGGGGTGTGGTGTAAAGAGGATTGATGTGGAGAGTTTAGGCATTGTTGAGCTTGTTGAATCGTGTCACCGCAGTTACTGAAATAGGAGTTACTGCGAGTTTTAAGGCAGGCAAGCTTTATAATATAAATTTGACTGGTTTGATGGATATTAAACAATTTTTTTCCAGGATAACTGTAACATGATATGTAGTGATGATTATTCTTTTCAAACAAAGAACGCGATGGGACAACTCAGTGAAAAAGAAATGTCTTTTGAGTTGATACAGGTGAACGAATTTTACCTGCATTTAGGTACATTAATTGTATAATAGTTACGTTGAAACTCATATACGTATTCTCTCTTTGTACCTTTTTAGGCATTATTAAACTACATTGCTGGACTAGATATTCCTGGTTCAGTTCTCATCTTTTTACCCGGCTGGAACTTGATATTTGCAATCCACAAATTCCTATCCCAACATCCCGTGTTCGGTAAGAATCTCTCTCAGGTATTAAATGGCATGCAGGCATTTTTTTAATATGTATTTATCTTTTTCAGGTGGACGAGACTATCGCTTGTTACCATTGCATTCGCAAATACCTCGGGAGGATCAAAGGCGTGTTTTTGAACCCGTACCTCAAGGTGTTAGGAAGGTAAAATGTATGAGACAGAGATACACCCCCTTAGATTTGTCCCCCTTCCCCAATGGAAATATGCAAACATTTCACATGGACACAAGGTTCTTCTCCATCTGACAGGTGCTCCATTGGTTGATCTTTTTTCTTTCAGATAATTTTGTCTACAAATATTGCAGAAACAAGTGTCACTATAGACGATGTGGTCTTTGTCATTGATTCTGTTAAGTAAGTTCAGTTGATGTAAATAGGATATTAACTTACTTTGAGCCAGGTGTGAGGTTGCATGATCACGGTGGTCGGAGGATCCGGCCAACAGCCATTGTTTAGAACGTTTTAAATTGGCATTGTCTCGTCTGGGAAGAAACCAAATGGCCTTTTATTGTGTGTTAGTTTGATAAATGCCTCATCAAATCCAATACTTGGAATTGTACAGCGCCCCTCTCGCATCCCCTTATCAAAGCATCATCTGCATTTGCGCCTTTCCCCATTTTCGAACAGAAACCTCATCTATCCAGTTTAAATTCCCTTCTGAGAAAGACTAGATCTCTGCAGGCAGTGGGATTTATTACTGGTAGCGCTACCGTATGTATGGTATATAACTGTTGATAATTGTTTCCTTTCTTCCAGAGCTAAGATGAAAGTATTCACCTCACATAACAACATGACAAATTATGCCACAGTCTGGGCGTCAAGAACGAATATGGAACAACGTAAAGGCCGTGCTGGTCGAGTGAGGCCTGGGTTTGCTTTTTACCTTGTAAGCCGAGCTAGGGCCGAAAGGTGAGGCGTGTTTTATCTAAAGTTGATTAGACATTAAGATTATAAACAATTAAAGGCCTGTTACACGGTACAATTTTTCTTGCAACTTGCAATGCAATTCTACTTTTGAGAGATGTATATTTGGGAACAACGAAACTTTGTTGTTTATTGCACTTCATGCACTTTACTTCTGCAAGTCTTAGAAGTAGAATTGCATTGCAAGTTGCAAGACAAATTGCACCGTGTAACATGGCCTTAAGATATAAAACCAATTGCGATATTTTTAAAACGTTTTTCTGGCCTGTAGGATGTGAAGTAATACCTCTCTTTTTAGATTAGCAGAACACGCAACTCCAGAGATTTTACGCACACCACTACACGAGTTGGCTTTGACTATCAAGTTGCTGAAGCTTGGAGATATTCGCGATTTCTTGAACAAAGCAATCGAACCTCCTCCATTGGATGCGGTCGTTGAGTCTATCGCACTCTTACGAGGTGGGTTTTATTACCCTCAAGCAAGCTTGTTTACAGAAATAGAATAGAGCAGAACGGTGTATGGTGAGGTAAGGTAAGGTGCAATATGCAGTGTATGGTGTGGTGTGGTGTGGTGTGGTGTGGTGTCGTATGGTATCGTATCGTATCGTTGGTATGCTGTATGATATGGGACATATTGTATAATATTGTGCATAATAAAATGAAACATTTTCCTAGACATGGATGCCCTTGACAAGGATTCTCAGCTCACTCCTCTTGGCTATTTGTTGGCTAAACTTCCGCTAGAACCACGACTCGGAAAGATGGTTGTTTTAGGCTGCATCTTCAAGTGAGGATAAATTATTCTCCAAAACTCATAGTGATTATTTTGCTATACATCTATGATGACAACATATATGTTATTGTATCTTGATTTAGCTGTGGTGATGCGTGTGCGACAATTGCAGCGAGCACTTGTTTTCCAGAACCTTTCGAGACACCGTCAGATCGCCGAAGACTAGGCTGGGTTCACAAGCAGTTCTCAGGCCGTCGTCATAGCGATCACGTTGCAATGTTGAGTGCTTATCAAGCTTGGGAAGACGCTCGATCTGTGGATGAAACCGCTGAGATGCAGTTCTGTGACAGCCGTCAACTCAATATGGCAACATTGAGAATGACATCTGAAGCACAGGTATGCATTACTGAGGTAGCCAGCGGAACATCCCGACCCTTGTTGATTTAAGCCAATTTGAAATGGAAGAATGACTTCCGAGGTTTAGATGTAACATATTAGAATACATACATTGAAAGTGAGTTATATTTCTGTTTTTATTATCAGCTTCAGTTAAAGAATATCCTTTGTGATGCTGGTTTTCCTCAAGGTGCGTTTTCTTCATTACGAGATGTTTATGGTTTATCATATTTACATGCAGTTACCAGATGAGTTTTCATTTCAGATTGTATGCATCCCCAACCATTCAATTTCAACGGCCCCGATTCTCAATTAGACATAGTAAGTATATTTATCGTTTTTATTCCAATTTTTATACCAATTTCTTTCTATAGCATGTGGTTGCTACAGACAGAATCCATTCAACTGACACTCGATGCTAGCTGATAGCACAATAAAACACCTTATGAAATAAATATCAAATATCTTCCATATTCTGCTTCAGATTTTAGGTATTCTTTTCGATGTAACAACGAAAAAATAATCTCAAGTCTTTTGAACGTTTAACAAATTTGACTCAGGGGGGTAGCGTGACTATCTTAACCTCCAGGTTTCACTGACGAACACGTGGCGCTTGAAGCATGTCCAAAGAAAACACATAAGCTATGAGAACCGACTTTTTTACAAAATGAATTGCGATAGGAGTTTGTAGTTGAAATGCCTCAAATGTTAAATGTACATAATTATCGATTGTTGAACGTTACATGCAAAACTCATCGAGCTAGTTGAGCAAGATTATAGTTTTTACCGATGCTTGTGTTTAACCACGTTTAACCGACCACCTTGCCACAACTGGGGGTGTAGCCTCCCGCACTCTACGTCCCTGAATTTTGCACCTGCATGTGTGGATCAAAAACAATTTCGATTGTATATAATTACCTTAATCCAATTCCTTAATCCTTGGGAGTCAAGGATTAATTTCAGGATTCGAGTGTGTTGAGTCGCCCTTGATATTTATCCAATATTGGTATCCCGTCTTATAGGTTGTGGCCTTGTTATGTTTTGGGCTCTACCCGAATATCTGTGTTCACAAAGAAAAACGTAAAGTACTAACTACGGAAGGAAAAGCTGCTTTGATTCATAAATCTTCTGTGAATTGTTCAAACCGGGAGCAGACATTCCCATCACCTCTTTTTGTCTTTGGAGAAAAGGTTAGAACTTCTATAACTTTTATGTTAGAACTTTTATAACTTTTATAAGAAAAAGAATCGGTTGTATATGTCAGTATCATTAATGCAATCTGCAGTTCTCTGTTTGACTGTATGCTGACTATATGGTATGCGTGGATATTCGATATTGCCTGAAAATCATACGAGATTCTTCTACATAGTTTCATAGCTGTATGTTGTAAACCTTGTATAACCTTACAGTCTGTCATTAGTTTTTAACTTCATTCTAGATCCGAACGCGAGCAGTCTCGTGTAAACAAATGACAATGGTTTATCCTGTACAAATTTTGATCTTTACCCACAGTGAAGTCGAGTCTGAAAAAGAAATCATCAAGATTGATAACTGGTATTGTATCTACTGTATTTATTGATCTGACACGTGAGTGACTGTTCACTTACCATTTACCTTCACTGGATAAAGAGAGTACAGTTTAATTATTTCAATAGTTCGTTTAGTTTAAGACTTCTGTGTCGTCAAGGGATTACTCATGACTGACCTCTAAAGAGAACATCATTGAAGTATTGAACTCATGATGCTATTTTTCCGCAGGATCAAACTTCGCATGCCTCATAAACAAGCAGCTGCTTTGGTGGCATTGCGAAAAGCTATTGATGTTTTGTTGTGCCGCGTGGCCCAGTCCCCTGAGATCATCATGTACCCCAACCATGAAGATGGTCGTATAATCAGCATGTTCAAAAATCTCGCAAAAGCTAATGTTGGTCAAACGTTTCAGCAAAGGCCTCTGATGGGGGGCACGGGCGCTGGAGGACCGTAAGTAGGAATTTGGTGATAATGATAGTTTAATGATAGTTCGCTTGTGTAAACTGGCATATAAAAATAGGGCTGCTCCCTTCCGTTTATTAAACCAGCTATGAAGGTAATGATTATAGAAATGATGAAACTAGTGATAATAGTTTCAATTGTTGTGATATCAGAAAATTATGCTAATGCAGCTCGTCATGGAATCAATATAGGTAAAGTGTTAAGACTTTTTTTGTAGGCCCAGGGCACGAGGGATACGCGGTGGTTTCACGGGGCCCAGAGGAGGAAGACGCGGTTACCAAGGTCCAAGGCACTTCAGAGCCCCTAGAGGTAAAGGTTTTCTTTAAAAAGGCAGTTAATTTCAACTGAAAGTCCATGCTACAGTACTTTCGACTATATTGATGCATTTTTTTGTTGTAATCTATCTGCAGGTGGTGGCTTTGGTGGAAGCAGAGGGTTTAGAGGTGGACCGAGAGGCGGTTTTAGGGGGAATTTTGGTCGTGGTAACTTTTAAAAAATCTTATAGTACCCGAATTCTGCATTCTAGCAGCCCATCAATCTAGCAATCTGTGCTGGCGTCGGGCCTAATTATTAGCACTCGGTGGTTCTTCGTGTAGTAAATAAATCTTCAAAATATGCCGAAGCTCATCTTCTCAGCAGGTACCTAAACTATTTCAGGTTTTAAGTTCAGGGAAGTTATTACTTTGCCCCCCGTTGTCTAGACCTGAAGCCCCGTTTACACACCAGTGAATTTATCGGCACGACACGCCTAAAATGAGTACCTGTGCCCATTTCATCTTTGCCTTTGTATTGGTAGCTCGAGCACTAATAAAAATGGGGTACTGGTACCAATTTTAGCCGTGCCGTGCCGTGCCAACTGCCAGTAGCAATTTAATTGACTGCAGCTTAAATGGGGTTCTCGAAATTCAACGAATTCAATTTCAGGCCCGTTCCTTGTCCGGGCCTGTGTGAACGTTGCCAAGGTATTTTAACGGAAGGAGGAAGTTTTTAAAAAAGAAAAACAGGGAGCCCTTTTTTTGAATGTGGCTTGCATTTTGAATGTGGTGAATCGAAAGTGCAGTAAAGGTTGCTTTGTTTCCCTCTTTGAAATGTGGTGTTAGACATGAACGCATTGTAGTCATTGTAGCTGTGGAGTGTGGTTTGCGTGTTATGTAATTTACAAGAACTCTTTATTTGTCTATTTGAATATTTTAACAATTTAACTAGTTTCACATTCTTTGTCGTCCCAATATAATAAATATATATTATGATTACAAAATGAACAAATTATTTAAATCCTATGTCCACATAGATTACTTTATACAATAGAATTAAAACATAGTTAAATGGAATAAATAAAGTCTGGTAAGAAAGGCAGGAAGTTCATTTTCGCGCACTTCAGACAGAAAATGTTTCCGGAAAATTGTAAAATGAAATGTTTATCATTTGCGTGCCTTTTTAATAATAATGCTCCAGGGTACTTGGTGTGTTTGAAATAAGTGAAAGTTTTTCTGTTCTTTAAAAATTTCGACAGATACTGTATTTGCATATGCATCATGACCAGTTGTGACTTTTATCGCAGCCAAAACAGGTTGTTTTTGTATATAAATATACATCAAGTGCTATTTTGCAAAATGCCGTTTAATTTCACAATTTTTGTATTTCGATTATATGTATAATCTATCGCCTTAAATTTTAGATCGTCTGTTCACACTCGGGGACCGAATATATCCGACAAATTAGGGATTTACAAAATGTTGACAAGATATCCGACACATTGTGTTTCGTGTTTGGGCGGACGGGCAATGCGCCCGGGCACGTCACTCCTTGTAAACAATACCAATAAAATTGCCTCGAAACTCCCGCTGAAAACCCGTTTGTCTTCCGTTCTTTCTGCGACCTGTTGAGTTTTATCTACAGCACCTGTTCCTGGGTGTATTTCGTAAAGAAAACGCCCAAACCTGAGTGTTTTCGGCTTAGAATTGGCGAAATTTTGCTCATATATGATATGGCTGAATATCTCCCTCATAAGTTCGTGTGTATATCACATGCGAAATCTCCACCAATCACAGCGCAGTATGGCAGAGAATAGTCCAACTACGCATGCGCATTTGTAATGAGATACTACCTGAAGACCGTCATGTCTTATTCCGGTGAATGGCGTGATAGAATTTGATGCTTAGAAGAGCACTGTTTTGCGAATTCTGTACAAGTCATTGCTTTATTATAGAGTCCAGCTGCTCTAGATGTCTATGACCTGATTCCCAACGCTTTATTTGCTTCCAAAGGAAGCTGGCAACACCCTAAATTGGTCAAATAATCGAACAACTTTTCGCGAGTCGAACAAACAACGTCGTTCCGAATTGTTAAAAGAATTGTATTGTTTTCGTAAATTTGCCTTCGTATGCAAGGAAATAAAGGTGATTAAAAAGCTAAATACTCTTCGAAAACGTGTCAAAAGGCTTTGGGAGTTTGAAAAGAGGTATGTTATAGTAAAACACTGTAATTTTTGCAGAGCAGAGCAAGAGGATTTGTCTCAGTTTAGTTTTGTTATTGGGCCAAGTTCAATTACTCAACGCCGATGTTTCATGGGAGACTAGACTTACTGAGATTTCCTTAGCCTTGCTTTTAGCAAAATAACACAACATTTATATTTTTCACTATTTCCACCGTAAAATTAATATGCCTTTAATATAGATTTTGTGAAGATTAGCTTTTACTGCGATGTAGTCTTCATACTTATCAACAGAAATTTTAATATTCCTCCGCGTTTTCCCGACCAGACTTTAGCCAGACATTTTTGGAATATGAAAAAGCACGTCCCTTCTGCCATTTCCTCTCGTGTTTTTTCAGTCCTTACACTCTACAAACATTTAGTTAAACCGTTCCTCATACTAAAGAGCGCTTTAAATCGGTATATTTTGCGATAAAATTTGGGTTTATCAAATCGTCAAAGCCTTTATTTCATAATAATACAAATATTATGCTTCGTGTAGAAGAAACACATCGGTTTATTTTGATATTTCGTGTTTTTATCTGAAAATATTTAGATAAAGGAGGCCAGATTATATGTTCAATTTTTTTTATAAAACTATTGATTATGTCTAAATGGTAGCAGTATTTTAGCGCAGGAACAAAAACATGTTTACAGTTTACTCTGTATGCATTGGCCATTAAATCTCCGTACGATCGACGTGTTTTGCATTTTCATTCCAGTGAGGATTCCCTTGAGTATGGTTTGCCGTAAAATATTTATCGCTTCAAATTTTATTATACTTCACACGCAAAAGGCATTTATAACAGCCAGATTTCGTGTTTAAATCATATATCGGTATTTTACTAGTGGGTTTTGTGAAGTATACGATGCTTGTCTACAGATAAGATCTGGACTATATGCGGTAAACTTGGTCATTTCTCGCCTATATAAAACGAAAAATAAAGATGACGACTTTTGGCAAGCTGAAACAGGCTTTTGTTTACTTTTGAAAAGCAAGCTAAGCAATTTCCCAGCTGCCTGGGTACTTATATAATTATGTTATTTGTATTTCCTCAAATTTTACCGGGGTTGATGACGACAGGTTTAATTTATATACGTGCTGGACGTCTTAAATTTTACAATTGATATTCAATGTTATGTCCTAACAATTATCTGCAGGATATTTTGCCTTGTCCTCTCAAATATGGTAATGAATATAAGTTGAAACCAAACTACTGATTTTTCTCTGGAAACTATTGTGTGCAGTGATTATATGCTCTTTGTCAAAGCTTTGACCTGCAAAAGATATTCAAAAATTGATTTTTTAAGAACAGGATGCTTTGTGTTAAGGGTTATGCATAGGTTTATTGACCCTGTGGTGACAATCGAATGTATCCAGCATAGTGATCATCTACCTTACTGCTTCTTAAAACATTGGTTATTGTGTTGTTACATATTGGTTATGTTTGGTCTTTTGTCCATGATTTGTTCAGCTTCTGCAGATATGTGTGCCTTCTCAAAGTGGGTAGCTTATCAAGGAAGTAAAAAATTAGTGTCTTTGGCACTATTAGAGACCATATTAACAACCAATCTTATGTAATTGTTTCACAATTACACAACATGCAGCATTCATGATAATAACAGGTTGCATTTTATAAATGGATATATCAGTGATCAAAACTCGCAGATGGAAATTGATAATAGATTTTGCAAACAAAAAGTATGCAGTGTTGAAAGCCCTCATAGGTGGTGATAAATAACCTCAGACTAACTATTATTAGAAAATACTTTGCAACATAAGCAATACAATTGATGGCCAAGTATGGATAAATTGTTCTAGTTTGACAATTAATTCAGTTTACTAGGCAATTTATTGTCCCATTTATGAGCCCCAATTCAGGTATAATTTGCTATTGTTTTTCATTACAAACAATCCTCTTTTGATTTTCAATTTCAATTAAAAATTTTCTTTTTATACAGCACCTTGTTATGCTTTGAGCAAGTCACACTTCAGCAAGAATGCCTATCTCAACCCCTCAGTGGACCGAGTTTTTAACATGCCCAATATGTTCACATGATTTTACTGACACCCAACGACAACCGATTAGTTTGGGATGTGGTCACACAGTCTGCAAATCATGTATATCCAGTCTACATCGAACTGTTTGTCCCTTTGATCAATCAACCATCAACCTTAAAGTGGATATTTTGCCAATAAACTATGCTTTGCTGCAACTTCTTGGGTTCACAATTCCAACACCATCTTGCCCTGATGTGTCAAGGATAAAAGAGAATGTGGGTCAATATTTTGCAGCCAAAAAATGTATAGAGGAGCTAGCCCTGTTTCTTAGTCCACTTGTCTCAAAGAATGGTTCACCCTCAGAGGCAACAAGCAATGGTCTAACAAATGGTACACTGTCTCGGCCAATGCATAGAAAACTAGTAACTCTTGTTAACTGCCAGTTAGCAGAGGAAGAGGGATGTGCAAGGATTATGAGGGCAATTCGAAGTCTTGGTGAGAGAACAGTCTTGGAGTTTATTCTCCTCCATCAGAATTCTGCCCAGTTGTCGCAGAATCTATGGACAGCTGTACGAAATCGAGGCTGCCAATTTCTTGGACCAGCCATGCAAGAGGATGCTCTGAAGTACATCTTGTTAGCACTTGAAGGTGGTGAAGCCTTATCAAGGAAGGTGATTGTTCTGTTTGTGGTTCAACGTCTCGAGGCGTTGTTTCCACATGCCTCAAAGACCAGCATTGGGCATGTTGTTCAACTGTTGTATAGAGCATCGTGTTTTAAGGTAAAATAAAGAATTTAAACATGTAACTAAGTATCTATTTCTGACAATTCTTTAATTTACATTTCAAAATATGAATTAATCTCTCTCTTGTTAGGTGACCAAGCGTGATGATGAGTCATCACTGATGCAACTAAAAGAACAGGTGAGTGGGAATTTTGTAGTTAGGCACAGTTGCACATCATCATCCATCCACAAAATTTTAACTAGAAAGTCAAATTCTCAAAAAATAATGGTGCCAACTTTACCATCTTTAAATAGAAAATACAGTTTCCCTCTTGTCTTGCTACTTTGCCATATAAAAGAGCTACAAGTCATTGTGCTTTATTGGTAAATTTTTAACTGCTTTTTTAGTTTCGAACATATGATGCTCTGAGACGTGAGCATGATTCCCAGATTGTCCAAATAGCGCTCGAGGCAGGTTTGCGTATATCTCCTGAACAATGGTCAGCTTTACTGTACGGTGATCAAGGACACAAGTCTCATATGCAGTCAATTATTGATAAGGTAACTTGACAATTTGTTAGTTAACAAATTGTTTTGTATGTTTTTTGTGGAGACTCCATGTAAATTTAGTTTTGCTGAGCTTGATTTGTACTGATGATGGTCCAGGCCTATAACACGAGAGTGTGCTTCAACAAACGGATGTACAAAGTTGCTATTATCACTATGCACATATTGAGAGAACTCATTAACAAACTGTTCCCTTCCAAGAAATCTGTTACATGTTTTATCAAATATTTTTGTTGCCCACAACAACCAACAAACATTATTCATTTAGCTTCAAACCCCAGAGTCATTTGCCTCCAGCATCCAGGAACTGACAATCGCCCTGCAGCGATCTAGTGATCCGGCACAGCTTGGTCGTTTGAGAGAGCATTTTGAACTCTTGTCAAGAATTGATGGTTCACCAGGTTAGTTTATGAATATTCATTTGGCAAAAATACACTGTACTTTAGTCTACTAATTTATACAACTCAACAGTACATGAGAATGCTTGTCATTTATCAGATTTTTTATTACCAATTGATCATTAAATAGTGACAGATATAAATGTCCGATATAAAAATTGAGGGTTATTTAGGATCTTGTCATAAAGGATGGAATTAGTTATGCAGTAATATTAGGAATTGTAGGGATTTATGGTTTGGATTATGCTGTGAACAATTAATCGTAACGAGAAAACTAAAGTTGATGTTATTAGGAAGCATCAAAAGTCTGGCATTTTCTAACAGATCTGTTAATTTTCTAGATGCGACTACCCCAACATGGCAAGAACTGGAGGATGCTCTTAAAGCTGTTACTGCTGTTGTTCATGGCTTAGTTGAGTTCACAAAGGTGAATAAATAAGATAATGCGTTCAAGAAATGTAATATAACAGGGGCGGATCAATGCTCATCTGACAGGAGGGGTGCAGATTTTCCTAGGGGGGTGCATCAGTGCGCTAGCAAAGCTTGCCCGGGGCCCCGGGCTGTTGTATATTTTTTAGGCATGAGTGAACCCAGCCCGTGTAATGAAAGTATTATTACTTTATTAACTTTTTTATATCTTTTTTTCTTAATGAATAGTGGTATAAAGTTATAAAATATTATATAATATATAAAAATTATAAATTCTAGTTGTATTGCTGTACAATACTTCTTTGCAATATTTCAAATTTGTGCAGATGTTCAAGTTCTCAATTCTCAGGTTAGCAATAAGTACATTATACATTATATACATGCAGTTAGACTAGTTAGTAGTTAGTCAGTTCATGACTTAGACTTTAGCCCTCCTATTGCGCATGTTTCCCCATGCTGTTACGACTTCGTCCAAATCCAGTAAATCAGCAACATCTCTGTTTAACGAAATGCATAAAAGATCACTTAATCTTTCTGGAAGAAGGGTGGATCGTAGCTTCGTGCAGACACGATTCATGCCGGAAAATGCTCTTTCCACTGAAGCGGTTGATGTCGAGATGGTGTTCTTAACTGCAATTAAAGTGGTTAAGTTCGGAAGCCTGTTTGGATTTATTGGTAGACCAAGACGATAATCAACTTCAGCTCTTTCGATTTCTAGTTCGAGGATAGATCTGTTAATGTTGAGACAGCTGAAGGTATTCAGTAGCACATCTAGCTCACTTAAGTTCAAGTAGGTATCTGAACCTGCATTAAGAGCATTGATAGCTCTAAGGATGTCTATGTTCTTGGAGTCAAATCTGACATTGAACTCATCGTTGAGTTTATTTTTCAGCTCTGCATTGAGATCTGCAATAAATTCTTTTACCTGATGATCCTGATCGTCGGGAGTCATAACTGTTGTAGCTCTAAGGTTGTGGATAGGCATTGTGTCGCAGAGAGCTAAGGGATTTCCAGTCTTTCTTGAAATTTCTTTCGACGCAATGAATATGTCCTCATCTTTAATGTTGTTAATTAAGTCCCGAGTTCGGGTCAGCTCGTATTGAACGTCCGTCCAATCAATTTTTTCGGTCTGAAGTTCTTTATTAAGGAAGTATAGCTTGCCGAGATACTTATGAAGTGTTGTCAGACCCACGATGAACTTTCCTGACATCAGTTTGTGGTACAGTCCAGCTGCTGTTTCTGCCTGTGACTTCGTATACTGATACTCATCATCTTCATCACTTCCACCGGGGTTGTTTGCCACATCTATCAGAGTCGTGAGGACAACATCAAATCTTTCAGATATAACATTAACGGCTTCGTATTTGCATCCCCAACGAACATCGATTTGCTGCACAATATGTTTAACTTGTTTGCCAGGATACATTTCTCTGTGGAGTGATTCGTACTTTTGTCTGATCTTCGGTTTATTAAGCAGTGTATGGCAGGATTTTATTGTGGTCATAACATCCATTGACGACAAAGATGCATTTAGCATGTCTCCTACAACCAAATTCAAACGATGGGCAGTACAATGGATGTAAACTAGCCATTCAAAATACCTTGATCGAAGCAGTTCTGCGACTCCTGCTAACCAGCCAGACATCACGCTAGCGCCATCTGCGCCGAGGCTGATAATAGGCGATCCGTTGGATTTCTGCTGTACGTCAGAGATCAGGTCTTTCGTAACTGCTGAGATAGCTTCTGCATCAAATTTGGTGAGTGCAGTCATGGATAGAAATCTCTCTTGTACCTTGTTGGTGTAGTAACGAACAGAGAAAGCAAGCTCTTCCCTCTTGCCTTTGTCTTTGCTTTCGTCGATCAGCGCACTGAAGCACCCGGCAGTTTCGATCTGATGGCATATCTCTTTCCGTATCTGAACCGCGAGTACAGACAGCATTTCATTAAGAGACGTTTTACTGGTGTAGTCAACAAGAAGCCTTTTTTCTGTTATCGCTTGGTGGAGACTTCGAAACTCCTTGTTGGTCTGTAATTGCATCTTGATAAACGTTGTCCAGTTGCCTGGGTTTTTCGAATCAGCTGCCTCGTCGTGGCCCCGGAATGCTATTTCGTTCGTTGCAAACCAAATTACGTACTGGAACAGAAGTTTAAAGTAATCTCTGTTATTTTGAGTTGTTTTCGCTTGATCGGGAACCAGTTTCTCAAGTATACTTGTATCTATTCCGTCTGATATTCGGGCCTTTGCTTTCCATTTCTCGTAGCAATTTTTGTGAACTTCTGATTTCTGGTGTTTCGTAAAACCTTTGTCCTTATCTAGCGCATTAGTCCACTTTCTAAAGCCAGTTACGGTAAATGTGGTGTCTGCGGAATTTCTTGAGCAGAAGTTTTTACAAGCAAAGCAAAATGCTGCATCGCTTTGAACATTATACTCTAGCCAGTCGAAGCGGTTGTACCAGTTTGCGTTGAAAGATCTCGTTTTTTTGCTTGAAAAGTTTGTATTTATTGGAAATTTCTGGAGCTTCGGTTGTGATGGTTTGTCCAATTCTTGATCGAGATCACAGGAGCTTGCTTGGCTAGTTTCAGGGGTGGATCTCTCTTGAGTCTCTTCAGGATCACAAATTGTATGAAGTTGAACTCCATCTGGTTCAGCATTATCCCGCTCAGCATTGTCTCGTCCAGTCTCATGTTCATCTCGTTCATCTTCAAGTTCTGGATATTGATCTTGATCAATTGCCAGTTGTGCATGTGGGTTCGATTCTGGAACTGAAGAATAGTGTGATCAGCAACATACAGTCGAGTCGGCCCAATTTCTCAATAAATAATATTGCAGAATACTGTGATGACACTAACCTTTTTTTTCTTGTGGAAAAAATCTGTAAGCGACGGTTGGCGCCTTTTCATTGTTCTCTCTACTCGGTTTGTCCAACAATTCGCAAATGAAAAATCACTCACGTTGTGTTTTGGTATTGAAAACAAAAGATTTCACAAAATTCAGCTATATTAGATGTTCTTCAGACTCTTCACGATTCACTAACACTCATGAATAATGTATAAAGTGACCGGCTTTTATACCGACCGTTAGGGTAAAATATGACTTAATTAACCAAAAATAATCTATGACATAACACACTATGAGTAAGCAAATTCCATTAAAGGCCAATCGCAAAGTTGAACCATGTGTGATTACATCATACAGGTACTTAAATATTGCATTGTCACGCAGTTGGCATGCAACATTATCTGGCGAACGTAAACAAGGTCAAAGGTCGAACATTTGATATGCGAATGACTGTCGGAAAATACTAAAATTACACAAAGTTAAAATTCTATGTAGCCTTTGTAGGATCTATTCTTCAATCTTCAAACTTTTTGGAGATGTTAACATCAAATGTATTTATAGTTACACTAAATTTTTTGGCAGTGTTGTAAATAACAACGAAGATATACGCAAAGTAAAAATTTCCGTAAACATTTAGAATTTTTTTTGGGGGGGTGCTAGAACATTTTGGGGGGGTGCGCACCCCCCTGCACCCCCCCAGAAAATCCGCCCCTGTAATATAACTTTTTCCTGTACAATCTGAAAAACCACAATGGCTTTTCCATGACCATTGTCAAAATTACATGGTAGTGGTGTATACTTGCAACTTTGAGAAAAAAGATTAAACATCTGACCTGCTGTAATGGATAGTAATCAAGTCTCTGGTAATAATATACCCCAATATGCCTAACTCATAAAGTCTATCTTTTTCTATTCACAGACTCATGGAATAAGGGTCAAACCGACATCTGACCAACCTGTGCACAGCAAGTTTAAGACCAGTATGTGCCGTGATTTTGCCCAAAGAGGATCATGTCCAAGAGGTCAAAGTTGTACATTTGCACATTCTGAGGATGAGTTGGACAAGTAAGTTATATCTTATGTTGTTACTTTTAGAATTTTAGTTCTAAATTTTGCTTACATCCACTGAAAATTATGCTTTTTTTCTATTGCTTGATTTTTCAATTGCTTGTTTTCTATCTTAGTTGTTGTTGACAAATTCAAGACATGTTAATATGAACTCAAATGAACCAAGCTTTATTTCACAGAGTTTTGAAGTCCACTATCTTGCAACAAAAAACCAGTGTTCACCTGATGCTAAAATAGAGGTTTTTCATTTGAAATATTTTAGATATCGTCGCAAGGCCAAGGCAGCTCGACCAGGTGGGAACGGTGTAGTCAACGCAAGAGGTGGAATGCCTGATCATCTATCATATTCACCAAACCACAATGATGAACCCGCAGAAAATGGTCACAGCAACCGCAATGGTTCGATAAGATCATCACCATTGTTTTCTCAATCGAATGGTAAGGATTGTGAGAGATGTTTGATATTAAAAAGCATTGTCGACCATCTATGATGTATGAAAACTTTAGGTTATGTGAGGCAAAAGTTAGTGTACCTAATTTTCTCATATTCGTGTTTGGGTTTGCACTTGCTAACCACCTTTAATGTTAACCATAAATCAAATAATCAAGATTTTAGTGCCCGTCATTTGTTAATAAGCTTCTGTACTTATATCATGTCATTCATAGGTCAAGATTATCCGGTGAGCTCCTCAAGTTATAGTCAGCTGGTGCGCGCGCACAACAATCATAATTCCCATGACGTCATGGTGCAACAATTACGTAACCTCAACATCCATTCCCAGCCTCCATCTATGTATAACGGTCAGGAGAATGGTTTTCGTAACCACGTCGCGACAGATGGTCTGACACCACCACATAACTCAGACCAGAGCTTCAATTATCCATGGATGGGTAGAACAAATGGTTATTCTGCTGTCAATGGGAACGGTCATGTGAACGGCCATATGGATAATGTTGGAAGACCAGGTGAGTCTGCGATTTATAGATTAGAACTGGATGTAGGTAAGCTTAGAGGCTGCATTTCATCATAGTGAATAGTCTTCAGTTTATAAGCGACTTTTTAAACTGATATGATTCTCTTGGAAAGTCCTTGAATTGTAATACCAAAGGTAAAGGCCCTGAAAATTTTTGAGACTATAAAGTGTTCTTTGAAGTTATTCTACTTGGCTTGATAGTTTATACAAATACTGAATATTTTGGGATATTTTGGTCTTATATTTATCATATGTTTTGCAAACGGAAACGTTTGATTTTGATTTCCATAATCTCTCTTTCAGGTCCCACGCGTACTTCACCTCTCACAGTTGAAGAAGAAGCTGCTCTGAATGGCCTGAACGGCGTCAATGGTATGAATGGATTGAACGGGATAAATGGAACAAATGGGGTCATGAATGGGCACTCGGAGTACAATCAACAACGTCGTATCGAGGAGATACGTCGCCGTAAGAGCGAACTGTTAAACTATAATTTTAGTCAGCGGTTCCGTTGTGCACAATACGTCCCAGCACCGAATGGTTACTCTCAGTTCCAGTCTCATCAATATTACCCCAATGATGCGAACCGTTTCGGAGCTGTTGGAACACGAGTTGGGCCAGATATTGATAGGTTTAATGGCTTCTCTCACTACCCACCGTCTTCGCTCAGCCCGAGAGCGTTGATTGATCACGTGGACGTCGTCCATAATGCATCGTTTCATCCGCACTTCAGCTTCGTTCGTAGAACACCGTTCGCCGGAGATTCTGAGGTAAGTCAATCACTGTCAATCATCTCTTTCACTGATTCGTATGGTCGTGGCGCGCTAGACAACGCAAAATACCAGGGACTGGTTGTATAAAACTCTTTAAACTTCATTTTGCACAGTAAAATCTTAGTTAACTCAGAAATACACAATTAGTAACTACCGTGGTTGTGGGCCTATCTATGATAGCCTGTTATTCAATTTATCGCAAGCACACTATGTGATTATCACTGAGATTTTTTATCCGAGACCCGAATACCGTGATCTTGGTTTGACAATTATCGTTCATTTCCTTCAGGATACAGACTCTGGCTTTAAAACGGACAGTGATACCAAAAGTTTGTCGATTGAAGATTCGGCAGTTTCAGAAGAGACCTACTCCCGTCCACACTTGAGTAGTGTCAGCAGTGGTGTGAGTAGCGGGGACTCCTACGGGAGCCATTCTCCGAGGTCACATTCTCCGCTTGGCTCACCAAGGCAGCATTCGCCCGATGTTTGGGCTGGGTCTACCGATGTTTGGTCGAATAGTGGAGATGGCCCAACTGGACCGTTCCTGCCACGAAGGTCTGTGGAAAGTGATATCGTTGGGAGAGAAGCCTGGAATCTAACGAATTCTGACGAGGTATGTTGCGAATAGAGGCTGTAGAAATTAAATCGATCATATCAGGATCATATGTAATGAAGGCAAATCACAGTCTTGTCACTAAAAGCGTTCCTGAACACTCTTGTTAAAGATTATATATTAAATTATATATATTTTTCACACAAGCCAGCCTCTGCTGCAATGTTGCCTGAATTTTTTAAGAATTCCGGACACCAAAACTTACGTGTTTTGTCCTTGCATTTTCACAGTTGTCAGGTTGGTATCAGAAAACAGATGAGAAGGAACTACCTGCATGGGCTCTGGACAATACCAATAAGAAACGCAACCAAACGCTGTTAGAGTCGTTCTCTTCGTGCAGTGGTTATTGGTCTGACCCTGAGATCACGAGGTAAGTCGTGAGTACGTGTATACATCATGCCATTGGATGTTCCTCTAGTGGATAACAGCTTAGAGTATAGAAGCATTACTAGAGCCTTTGAAAGCAGAAGAAAGCTTGCAGCGAAAGCAGGACCGTAGTTTTTAAAATATCAATTGATTTTACTATTTTACTTTAAGAAGAACTTTTGAAAATAATACAATAAATATTTCATCCCTTCCCTGATCAGATCCAATATTTTTGCGTTGAGCTAAAGATATATTCTTCCTTTCATAACAATTTGTGAAGAAAAAGTACAAAATGTGATAATTTTCACCGTAGGTATCAGCAGATCAAAGATGATGAGATGATCGCTCGTACATTACAAAGCGATGAAGGCTCTCCAGAAATGATCCACTCCGAGGTACAGCCTTCAGCGCCACCTGTCTCTGAGATGTATGAAGATCAAACCAGCGATGCCACCATAGCGCTTGAATTACAGAACATAGAAAACGATGAACATGGAGCGAGGGTTGAGAAAGAACGTTTAGAATTCGAAGAAAGGAAAGAAAAAGAGATGTTGAAAAGGAAACAGGTTCGTGTTATCCCCATCCTATCTCTCCTTCAGGCGCTTACAATTATCTTATTTTAGCATTTATATCCAGAATATCTGGACATAATATAAGATAAGATAATCATTCACACATAAACTTGACCTGCTTTAGATCGAAGAAGACCGCGAGATGGCGTTACGTGTTCAGAACGAACAAGAAGGCGTACGATATGTCAACGACGAAGAGTCTTTCAAGATACACGAGCGTCTTTACAAAGAACACCAGGAACGCGCAAAGGAATTAAACGGCAAAGACCAAGAGACGAAAGATCGCCGCCTTGCAGAAAGTTTGGTGTACGAAGATGCATACAACCATGGTTTGCCGGTGTTGCCTAGACCTGACCCGAAGGTTATCAAACCAATCAAATACCCGGTGAAGATTGTCCCTCGGGGAGCCCGTTCCTCGTCAGCCATCGATGTTTTGGAATCATCTCTGCCATGAATATATGGTTAGTGAAAGGCTCGTTTATGCAATACAAGTGCATAAGTAAAAGCATCCAGTAAAATTGAGCCGCAAAAAAAGAAAAAATAGTATGGACGAGCCTTGAATTGAGGTGATTTTGCGAAGTAGAATATGCCAATATTCTAGTGTGTATATTATAAGTATGTCTTACTTTTAAATTCTTAGACTTTTGTAGGTTTTGTTCTTGAAGAAGTCTTAACGATTGTAATAGTTGTTGTTTATTTAGAATCTTAGGGTAATATAGTTTGCACCTTGGTAAAGTGGGAGAAGGGCTTGGTTTCAGAGAGCCGGGGGTGGGATATTCACCTGTAATAAAAATGAAAAGCAGTTTAGGGCGTCTTAAACGATAGAAATTTTATATTTGTGGATTTGAAATAATCGTTTGTATATTATTAATTAAGTAGCTATGATTTGTAAAAAAAAAACTAGAAAAGGAGCCTGTGTGTGCCCTGCGAGGCGATCGCTCGTGTATCCCACGAAAGTTCAACCACTTGTGTGATGTACACGTGTGAAACTGCATGGATATCACCCGCGTTGCAGGATACCTTTGGGATAAAATTGTATAAAATTGGATTTATGTAGATAACATACTGTAGTCTATATCTAGTTGTTAAACAAAGCAAAAATTTATACTGTAGATGAAATTCATAGAAATATTATGTCGACTATTAAACCGGCTCCGTAAAGTTCTCGAATTCCGAAAAGAGATTACGATAAAATGCTTTCATCAAAATGTAGTATATGAGAGATTAAATATTTGTCTTAGGACACACCATATTCACATTGTTTCGTTCAGGAGATTGTGATCAACCATTAGTTATTAGAATAAGATGATGCTTGATCACCATCAGCTGATCTGACTTTGGTATTTGGTCTGTGTGATTTAGAACTTCATACATCAACGTGGATTTTTGGACTTTACAGAGTTATGGATACATTAGATATCTCAGATAAATCTATATAGTTTGTGTTGAACTCATTGTATTTTATTTAATGAAACGAACGCGTGTAGCGTGGCTAATATAGAATTGCTTTTTATTTAATGATTTTTATAGCCTAAACCAGCGGTCCTAACTGATGTAGCTGTAAATGACATATAATTAATTGTAAATTGATTAAAAAGATTCTTTGAAATATGCTGTGTCGCATTGAAAACAAGTTCCAACCTTAATTGTTGGATAAAAGTTTCAGGTATAAACGTTCCCACATCATGCAATAGCTTTTGGGTGTAACCATTGCACCTGCCCAGCTTTTTGGCCTTTCCCTGACGCTACTGGTTCATTCTGCTCATTGTAGTTACCACTGACCAACCGCGATTTAAGGCTTGAAAAAAATGCCATCTCCCTCCTGTTTTCCGATAAAAAAAGATTTTGGTTTTTCGTAATTTTCTGAAAACCTGCCACCTGACAAGCTAAAGTTAAAAATCTGAAGGGGGCTTAGGGTTTTATATCAAACTAAAATTAATAAGTGAGGGTAAATCGATTATTATTTTTGGCACTCACTCGATGTTGGTAAATTCTAGAGGTTTAAAGAGTCTTAAACCTCTATAATTTGCCGTAGGACCTATGGTTGACTCATTGACTAATTCGAAGTGTGTATAATTCCACTCGAAATTAAGACCCTTTAAAGTATGAAAATACCCCGTTCATAATGCATTGATCGCTTCAGGGACCGGTATTTTATTAATCACTGGCAACGGACAATAGAAATATGCAAAAATATTGCCTGAGACTGCACAACTTTGTTGGCTAATTTATTCCGGGCAAATCTGCCAAACTGGGTCGGGGAAATTACATTATTTACATGAGTCATAGACCTCTTTCAAACGTCGTGCTTCTGTAATGTGCGGAACATTTAAAACAATAGTTAATCAATGAAGATGCCTCATTATCAACTGTAGTTTATGCGTTTGGGACATTGAGAAGCACAACGTGTGAAACAGGCCTTACAGGCTTACTGTTAAGTGTCATCGATGCATAAAGTGCATTGTCTGTAGGCAGGTATTTCGGGTAATAAAAGGTGGTGAATTCGGAAAGAAAGTCAAAATTGGTGGTTTGAAAACGTTGTGACTTCTTTTTAAAATGTGTTCGTTCCGAAAACTCGAAGCGTATAGGGAAAAGTTGGAAGAACCTTTGCTCAGGTACATGCTAATGGTTAGTTTAAAGAATCTGTTGGCTTAATCTTTGCCTTTGGTTTTGCAATTAAGGTTATCGTCGTGTTGATTTGAATAGCAAGAAGACATTAGCAACTCGAGGCCGATCTTGCCGATTTTTACTGCTATACCTTTTAAATTTCGATTGAAAATGTGAAATGCAAGTTAACATGATTCTTTTTTTGCTTGTTTCATTTCAGAACTAACAACAGCACCGAAAGATGGGGAAGGCGAAACACAAACGCTTGTTTGCCGCGAATAATAGGCATTAATATATGCGTATTTTGGAATTGTGACTTGAAACAACACGTTTGTACACGGTGGGCGAAACTTGTCGTTTAATGGAGCCGTATAATCAAGCCGACTTCAGCGGCTGACGCAATGCGTTCTTCGGACACGGGTTTTCGTATCCGAAAAAACCAGATCAGTGGGACTGTGGGAAAAACCGGTATATTGATATATGCATGTACTTTATGCTAAACATGTGCTGTTATTTCACTGAGCCTGTTTATTATAGTTTCCTACATTCAAAGTCATTCAAAGTATCTGATCCGTGCTGTAGTGGAATCCTATGGCTATGGCTTTGCTTCCCTGGAAAACGAGTCACTTAACTAAGCTTCATTCATATACCCGTGAATTTTTTTGCTTTATCGAGGTTTTCTTTTTCAGAATGAACCAATCGTCGGATTTGAGAGATGGTAGAAGCTGCCTTGGAACATTTACGCGCGCGAATACAGTTTGATTTCGGTTAAAATATGCATGAGTAAAAATTGCATGGGTTTGGCTTTTGGCTCAGATATGCTGAACACACTTCTGTTTACCTCCTTTATTTTGAAATTTCGGGTTTTGCATGGGTTAATAACCTGGTCGTGTCCAGTGCATGCGGGGGAAATGCAAGTGATTCTGGGGCCCCGTCACTTGTATTTTCTCCATCCAGAACGACAATGGTCCAGAAAAAAATATCGCTCACAGAGCGCCTAAAACATAAAAATGCATGAGAAATTGTATCTTTAGAAGGAGATAATAGTCGAGTGTTTTAGTTTTCTCGGGACCATGAAGAAAACGATGAATATTTCCGACAAAACGTGCATGACATTTTGTATTCGCGTGCGCAATGCGAAGGCCTTGGAGGAGTGGCGTAGGAGATGTTGAAGGTCTAGTTTTGTGCTTATCTTGAATGCTTTTTACATAAATGACATTTCTCTTTTGGAAATTAACAATACCATATTTGTGTATCTACGTTAAGGAACCAGATGATGATGGATCATCGCAGAATCCGCAGTTGAAGGATCATCGCAGGATCGGATGTGGTGAGTGATCGTCGCAGGATCAGGTGTTGCAGGATCACCGCAGGATCAGATGATGAAGGATCGTCGCAGGATCAGATGTCGTCAGTGATAGTCGCAGGATCAGATGTCGTGAGTGTCGTCGCAGGATCAGATGTCGTGAGTGATCGTCGCAGCATCAGGTGTTGGAGGATCGTCGCAGGATCAGATGCTGGACGACGACATGGGTGTACAAGGTGGAAGCTGGTTGAGGTACATACTTTGGGTATACTAATTAGAGTAATGCATGGCTAATGTAATTGCATGCATGGTATATTCTCGATTCCTTCTGGTGGTCTAACCTAGTATATTCACACATCAAGTGACATTTCACCCTTTAGTCGACAATGCATGATAACAGAAAATTTCACAGCTTTTATCAGGTCGTTTTCGAGGTTTCTTGATGAAACATTCCTATAGTTGTCACTTGTGTGTGAATTTTACCGACGTATACGGTGGTCTTATGCAAAAACTTTTTTCTTTTATTTCGAAAAATATGAAAATCGTTTGCAATAGTTATCTTGCCCGAAGAACTGGGACTTTTCGTTTGCTTAAAAAAACGATTAAAATTTTTCAATCGAACAATACAATAGAACTTATGAAACAAAAGAATAAGGCTGAGCCTTTGCTCAGAGTAAAAATTTGCTTAAAGTAAAAATATCTAGGTTCGATTGAGAAATATTTCAGAAGCGCTTTTCCTAAATTATTGAAAGGTTATTAAATATTTATATTTTTTGTATACGACCACCTTAACGGCTGCGGAAGATGGATGAAACGATGATGGCTTTGAAACGTTAAAATGAAAGTAACAAAATGCAATTGGCATTTTGTCGACGCGCACGCGGCGAAAAATTTTTTATCGAATTCGTATTGGCCTAATTTTAGATGAATACGAATCAAGGCAATCAATCCAGTGTACTTATATGATTATATAAGTTCTCTGTTAGTCTGTTTAGCTTATAATGCGATCGTTTCGAAGGACGTCTGTCAGTGACAACAAAAATTATACTTTAGTCTTGGAACATTTAAATTCGAATTATTGAAGTTTCATACGAAAAAAAATTACTATATCGGATGTTTAGACACTAGCACTCTTTTGCTTCCCATGTTAGTATTGATTTTTCTGATTGCCGTTTGAACCTCTAAAAATCCGGTTAATTTCAAATATGAAGGAAATAAACGTAATCATTTTGACCAACTTTATGAAGTCTGTATATAAGAAAGAAAATATGCCTCCAAAATATGCCTTACAAGATATATTACATTGCATGATAACTGGACCTGTACAATAGGGTTATCTGTGGGTAGAGTGTTAAAACTGCAGGTTAATATTGTATAGTACCCTCATGCCTAAAAAGCTAACTCCTTCTGCATTTTGACACACTTACTATGTTGTTCAATTTCTTGCACGCCCCACCGTCGAGAGGTTGTTGAAGAAGAACACAACTGTTTGGAATGGAGCAGTGATGCAAGTGAAATTTGGTACACTGTTTACCAAAGGTAATTATACGGTGCGAAAGGTAAGGGGCATTGATTACCCGTATTAAGTAAGTTGCATGTTGAGCCCGATTACGTTTATTTCTTCATTTCTTGGTCAACCGTAATCCAAAACGTATAAACAAAGAAATAAAAACAGTGCATGAGGTGCATGTCTTATGAATGGTTAGTAGAAGAGTGCTGTTGTCCACATCAGTTTGAGATGAAAAAGCATGCAAGTCGTGAATACGAAGTTTTTCTTTATCATAAAATGTACATTTGAATATTTGAAATAATTTTTGTTGCCACTGTCAGACAAAGCGCAGTTTAATTTCTGAGAGCCTAGTGTTTTGCAACGGGCGATACGCGCGCTTCGCACGTTAGACCACCAGCAGGATCGAATTAACGAAGCTCAAGAATTGCATGGCAATTCCTGGGACTCAGTTTGGATGAGAGCGGAACTGAAGGGGTGAACTATTATAAATAAAGACTGACTGTCATTTCAGATGATTCCCAAATTCGGATCGCCGGTCAGGTAACCTGAAATTCAGGTCACCTTCGGAGGGTTTTTCTCCGGGCACTCCGGTTTCCCTCCTTTTCGTTTGGCTTTAAAAAACAGTGTCCATGTCAGGGCCAAACCAAAACGTGTTCGTTCATAGTGATAAAAACGCGTGTGTGGCTTCTGGGTTCGATTCCCAGAACACTGTCGTAAAAAGAATTTTTAAAAACATGGTTGTGGAATCATTACGTATTTAGCTACTTTTGTTCGGAAATTTCTGGCAGTGAGATTGATTATAGGCATGTAACTGGGTTTAACCTCGTGGTCCACCTGCAAGAACATTAGTTTACCTAATTATATCTTTTGTTAAGTTTTTTTTTGTCAATGTAAGGGCATTTTTACCTTTTACAGCAGTTCTTCTAAATATGGCATAAAATACTTAAGGGTGCTGTTACACTATGCAATTCTCCTTGCCACTTGCAATGCAATTATAATTTTAACAGATCGTAAGAAATGTTCGTATTCCACTACTTTACATGTCTGCAAGTTGCATATTAACTTGCATATAGTTGCATATAGTTGTAACACTGCCCGCTTTAAAATCGAGTTGCTCTATATCCCTGATGATACCAGATGGTTTTAAAATAAGGTAAGTGGCTTTGTACATTGGGTTAGCTAATATATGCTTGTATTATAAGAGTGAATGTTCTTTTCATTTATTACAGGTACAAAGACTTTGATAAAGACAGTAGTATTAAATTTTAAACTTTTTTAATTTTAATGTACAGTTCGGTGTCTCGGAAAAAAAGATAAATATATCTACAGATAAAATGACATGCTAGAAGATAAAATGATATTCTTTGTTTACTATACGTTTATCTAACTGTATTTTTTATGACTGATAATCAGCGTCATTTTTCACTATTTGTCTTATGAATCAGTTTATAATCTTGGTGAACCGAACTGCAACATTCATCATCTTGGTCTTATATTTGTGTGAGCAGACCATCGCGTGTTCTTCACATTTGACCGATGTTGACTTGTCCTTTTTTGTCACTCACTTCTTTACTAGAACTTTTAATTGCTAACTGAACCATTGCATTGCGCATTTAATTTCGTGTGATTAATTTGAATTTAGTACTGCTTGCTTTATCAATATCAGACAACACTCCTTACCGCCATCATGATGACGTGCTATGACAATTATCTTAATTTCCTCTAAGATACAGACTCAAAAGTTTATCGATTGAAAATTCGGCAGTTACACCCCAAAAGCGTTTGCATTGTGTGGGAACCTTTGTATCTAACTTTATATCACTTTCCAGGTTATAAGCCCATGTTACGGGTCACGGAATATTTATTAGAATCGCGGAAATATATAACACAGTGTTTCCAGTTTTCTGTGTTTCCATGTTTTCATGTTTCTTATTTCTATGGTTCTAGTTTCTACGTTTCCAGGTTTCTACGTTTCTGTGTTTCTATGTTTCTGTGTTTCTGTGTTTCTGTGTTTCTGTGTTTCTGTGTTTCTGTGTTTCTGTGTTTCTGTGTTTCTGTGTTTCTGTGTTTCTGTGTTTCTGTGTTTCTGTGTTTCTGTGTTTCTGTGTTTCTGTGTTTCTGTGTTTCTGTGTTTCTCTGTTTCTATGTTTCTGTGTTTCTACATTTCTACGTTTCTGTGTTTCTACATTTCTATGTTTCTACGTTTCTGTGTTTCTACGTTTCTACGTTTCTGTGTTTCTGTGTTTCTACGTTTCTACGTTTCTGTGTTTCTGTGTTTCTGTGTTTCCATGTTTCTGTGTTTCTGTGTTTCTGTGTTTCTGTGTTTCTACATTTCTACGTTTCTGTGTTTCTATGTTTCTATGTTTCTATGTTTCTATGTTTCTATGTTTCTATGTTTCTATGTTTCTATGTTTCTGTGTTTCTGTGTTTCTACATTTCTATGTTTCTACGTTTCTGTGTTTCTGTGTTTCTGTGTTTCTACGTTTCTACGTTTCTACGTTTCTGTGTTTCTATGTTTCTATGTTTCTATGTTTCTATGTTTCTATGTTTCTATGTTTCTATGTTTCTGTGTTTCTACATTTCTATGTTTCTACGTTTCTGTGTTTCTGTGTTTCTGTGTTTCTACATTTCTACGTTTCTGTGTTTCTATGTTTCTATGTTTCTATGTTTCTATGTTTCTGTGTTTCTACATTTCTATGTTTCTATGTTTCTGTGTTTCTGTGTTTCCGTGTTTCCGTGTTTCCGTGTTTCCGTGTTTCCGTGTTTCCGTGTTTCTACGTTTCTACGTTTCTGTGTTTCTGTGTTTCCATGTTTCTGTGTTTCTACATTTCTACGTTTCTACGTTTCTGTGTTTCTACGTTTCTGTGTTTCTGTGTTTCTATGTTTCTCTGTTTCTATGTTTCTATGTTTCTATGTTTCTGTGTTTCTACATTTCTACGTTTCTGTGTTTCTACATTTCTATGTTTCTACGTTTCTGTGTTTCTATGTTTCTGTGTTTCTGTGTTTCTATGTTTCTCTGTTTCTACGTTTCTGTGTTTCTATGTTTCCATGTTTCTATGTTTCTATGTTTCTATGTTTCTGTGTTTCTACATTTCTACGTTTCTACGTTTCTGTGTTTCTGTGTTTCTACATTTCTATGTTTCTATGTTTCTGTGTTTCTGTGTTTCTATGTTTCTATGTTTCTATATTTCTGTGTTTCTGTGTTTCTGTGTTTCTGTGTTTCTGTGTTTCTGTGTTTCTGTGTTTCTGTGTTTCTGTGTTTCTGTGTTTCTGTGTTTCTGTGTTTCTGTGTTTCTGTGTTTCTGTGTTTCTGTGTTTCTGTGTTTCTGTGTTTCTGTGTTTCTGTGTTTCTGTGTTTCTGTGTTTCTGTGTTTCTGTGTTTCTGTGTTTCTGTGTTTCTGTGTTTCTGTGTTTCTGTGTTTCTGTGTTTCTGTGTTTCTGTGTTTCTGTGTTTCTGTGTTTCTGTGTTTCTGTGTTTCTGTGTTTCTGTGTTTCTGTGTTTCTGTGTTTCTACGTTTCTACGTTTCTGTGTTTCTGTGTTTCTACATTTCTACGTTTCTGTGTTTCTATGTTTCTATGTTTCTATGTTTCTATGTTTCTATGTTTCTATGTTTCTATGTTTCTATGTTTCTGTGTTTCTACATTTCTATGTTTCTATGTTTCTGTGTTTCCGTGTTTCCGTGTTTCCGTGTTTCCGTGTTTCCGTGTTTCCGTGTTTCTACGTTTCTACGTTTCTACGTTTCTGTGTTTCTGTGTTTCCATGTTTCTGTGTTTCTACATTTCTACGTTTCTGTGTTTCTATGTTTCTATGTTTCTATGTTTCTATGTTTCTATGTTTCTATGTTTCTATGTTTCTATGTTTCTATGTTTCTATGTTTCTATGTTTCTATGTTTCTATGTTTCTATGTTTCTATGTTTCTATGTTTCTATGTTTCTATGTTTCTATGTTTCTATGTTTCTATGTTTCTATGTTTCTATGTTTCTATGTTTCTATGTTTCTATGTTTCTATGTTTCTATGTTTCTATGTTTCTATGTTTCTATGTTTCTATGTTTCTATGTTTCTATGTTTCTATGTTTCTATGTTTCTATGTTTCTATGTTTCTGTTTCTATGTTTCTATGTTTCTATGTTTCTATGTTTCTATGTTTCTATGTTTCTATTTTCTATGTTTCTATGTTTCTATGTTTCTATGTTTCTATGTTTCTATGTTTCTATGTTTCTTTTCTATGTTTCTATGTTTCTATGTTTCTATTTGTTTCTATTTCTATGTTTCTATGTTTCTATGTTTCTATGTTTCTATGTTTCTATGTTTCTATGTTTCTATGTTTCTATGTTTCTATGTTTCTATGTTTCTATGTTTCTGTGTTTCTACATTTCTATGTTTCTACGTTTCTGTGTTTCTGTGTTTCTGTGTTTCTACGTTTCTACGTTTCTGTGTTTCTGTGTTTCCATGTTTTTGTGTTTCTACATTTCTACGTTTCTACGTTTCTGTGTTTCTACGTTTCTGTGTTTCTGTGTTTCTATGTTTCTCTGTTTCTATGTTTCTATGTTTCTATGTTTCTGTGTTTCTACATTTCTACGTTTCTGTGTTTCTACATTTCTATGTTTCTACGTTTCTGTGTTTCTATGTTTCTGTGTTTCTATGTTTCTATGTTTCTACGTTTCTGTGTTTCTACATTTCTATGTTTCTATGTTTCTGTGTTTCTATGTTTCTGTGTTTCTACATTTCTACGTTTCTACGTTTCTGTGTTTCTGTGTTTCTATATTTCTATGTTTCTATGTTTCTATGTTTCTGTGTTTCTGTGTTTCTATGTTTCTATGTTTCTATGTTTCTATATTTCTGTGTTTCTGTGTTTCTGTATTTCTGTGTTTTTGTGTTTCTGTGTTTCTGTGTTTCTGTGTTTCTGTGTTTCTGTGTTTCTACATTTCTATGTTTCTAGGTTTCTGTGTTTCCATGTTTCTGTGTTTCTGTGTTTCTGTGTTTCTGTGTTTCTGTGTTTCTGTGTTTCTGTGTTTCTGTGTTTCTACGTTTCTGTGTTTCTGTGTTTCTATGTTTCTCTGTTTCTATGTTTCTACGTTTCTGTGTTTCTACATTTCTATGTTTCTGTGTTTCTATGTTTCTGTGTTTCTATGTTTCTATGTTTCTGTGTTTCTGTGTTTCTGTGTTTCTGTGCTTCTGTGTTTCTGTGTTTCTGTGTTTCTGTGTTTCTGTGTTTCTGTGTTTCTGTGTTTCTGTGTTTCTGTGTTTCTGTGTTTCTGTGTTTCTGTGTTTCTGTGTTTCTGTGTTTCTGTGTTTCTGTGTTTCTGTGTTTCTATGTTTCTCTGTTTCTATGTTTCTACGTTTCTGTGTTTCTACATTTCTATGTTTCTGTGTTTCTATGTTTCTGTGTTTCTATGTTTCTATGTTTCTGTGTTTCTACATTTCTACGTTTCTACGTTTCTGTGTTTCTACATTTCTATGTTTCTATGTTTCTGTGTTTCTGTGTTTCTATGTTTGTATGTTTCTATGTTTCTATGTTTCTATGTTTCTGTGTTTCTACATTTCTATGTTTCTACGTTTCTGTGTTTCCATGTTTCTATGTTTCTGTGTTTCTGTGTTTCTATGTTTCTATGTTTCCATGTTTCTATGTTTCTGTGTTTCTGTGTTTCTATGTTTCTAGAACTGATTACTCTGCAACTACCATTTTCCCCACAATGACCTTTGCATTTACACTTGTGCCAGCAACTCCCATAACGTGGTATGCACTTGCATCGGCTCTTATAGGCGCATTTTTTCCCAGGTCCATTCATCTTTGACCTGCCGGCGTTTATTCCACACCGACACGCTCCCCTATTTGAATTATCTGTCTTTTGTTTGTTTAATAAAACGCGGCCATTATCGTGGATTTCATTATTGTTCTCCTCAGCGTGTTGGTTTTTATGAACTAAGGCATCATAATGACCTGGTCCACCATGGTTAAATGTTAACAATATTGCTTCTCCATTCCCAATAGACGAACGAGGGTATATTTCATAAAATGGAACAAGATTTTGCGTTGATAGCACTAGTATCGGTATCTGCAAGACGTTGGACAAACCAAGTGGCATCAGGTCCCCGATAGTGGAAGCGAATACACCCGAATTTAAAAAAGCATGTGCTTGTTGCTGAAAGTCGACGTCCTCACCCACAAATTGCTGGTATTCTTCAGTGAAAGGTCCTGTCCACTCTGCGACAAGATGGCTTCGCAAAATATCACTTATTGCGGGAACAGAGACTGCTGATGAGATCCCCAAAGTATACAAATGCTCTCTAACATGCGTCTGCAAATCACATCTACTCAATAACTGCGAAACTTGAAATGCGACTGAATTAAAAAAGCAGTTCCCATCTCCTGACGACTTCTAGACCCCACTGGCTTGCGATGGAGTTAATTTCTTGCTCGATGGTTTCCACAGAGCTGTCTTGTTGTACTTGTTTCGTGGTGAGAAGATGACGTGGCACCTCTGTTGGCAAGGTACGTGCATAGATATTTTTTCGCTTTCCAACTATCTCCCTGATAGATTCGGATGATCTCCAAAGTGATAGCCCTTGCTTTAAGTACTCCAATGTGTCGTACTCTTCCTTCTCAGATCTTTCCGAGTAGTCATGTTCGGCCACAATCCATTTACATTTGATATTCCTTTGCAAAATGGAAATGCCATCCAAAATTTCTTCTACTTCCTTACGCGAATAATTTTCAAGTCCCTTAACCTTGCGTGCTGGTCGTTGATTGTTTTCGGATCTCTCTATCTCTTCCAGACACCTTTCTACTCCAAAATATTCTAATTTTTGTCCATATTCAGTTATCAGAATGTGTTCATTCTTTTGAGTTTTTGTCACTTGGATAGATGACATTTCTTTCTCGTTTTCTTGGGCCAACCTGTACAACATTCTAAACATTTTCGTATATAACAATGGAAGCCCTATGCGGTTGGTTGCAACAATTTTCTTTAAATCCCTATGAAGCCTTTCATTTTTGTTTGTTCCACACCCAACAGGTATGTCCGACAAACAACCCTTATTTATGTGAACCTGAATGTTTTTTATTTCCTTCAACATTTCTTTAGTAAGAACACTCAATCCAGCTGCATTTTTTACAGATTCCCATTTATTGCTAAATTTTTCTAAGTTTTTCGAAATAACGTCAGGCGAAGGCGAAGGCCTAGACCTTTTTTTCCCGATGTCTCCTGGTTGACGGAAAACTAAGCCATATTCTTTAGCCATGCCAGACGAGTATTTCGAACACTTTGGTATTTTACGCACTAATCTTTGCACTGCGTGGAATATGTCTAGCTTAATGGGTACACCGGGAAAATGCTTGCTTAAAAATGATGTCCATTTGCAACAGTTATCGAGGAATATTCCTTCTAAAATGTTATTTTGTGTCAGAAATCTTTTCGAAAGTTGTTGAAACAAATTTTCAAGCTCAGCTGTTCCTTCCGTTTTAGTAAATTTCCACTGGATAACTGTGCCTTTTTCATTTAATACGCAAAATAGGCTTTGAAATAATTTTACCCACTTATTATCACTTTCGCGTAAATATCCGATATTCGAAGTTGCTTTAAATGTGTGATCGCAACTAATCCATCTTGCAGGAATTGTTGAAAAAAAATGCCGATAAAATACTTCTTCTGACTTAAATCTGGAAATGATTGCACCCCCAACTAGCGTATGTCCTACGCATGGTAGGTCCATTTGTTCGAACGTTGGGAAATTTTGACTTACTTCTTTTGTTAGGCCAATGTTTATAGCAATGTTATGATCACGGTAATAAAGTTGCGCTCGTTCATAAAATGCTTTTTTGTAACATCGCTGTATAATTTCGCAGATCTGATTAGAGCTAAGACCTGCATCAAGTAGCTCTTCCAGATAATCGACAAGTCGATTTGTGAAACCTGACTTATGACTTAAAGTGAATGGTACATTATAGTTATTCACTTGTTTTACGACGTCCACATCTATGCTATTTATTTCAGTATGGCCTAGATCACATGAGTACTGCTTGTATACCAGTAATACGGGAGAGGTAAGGCCAAATATGATACGCGGATTTAGTCTTTGCAGTCGCCCATTTTTCCAAACTCCTGTGTTAACTAGGTGACCCTTTCGATTATTTTCACACATTTTATCGTCTGTTTCACACTTAGGACAAAGTATTGTATTTCCTTCAAGTAAGGCATTAAATTGGCACAGAGGGTCAAAAAGAATGTACGGAAGGACACAATACGACTTTGGATCATTTACCCACGTTTCATCCAAACTTGGAAATATATCGTACCTGATATCAGGGGGTTCTCGATGCATTTTTTGACATATTCATTGATATCGTACCCCACAGTTAACGTAGGCTACGCTATTGACAATAGAACGATAATAAGTGAACAAAAATAGAACGCTTTCATCCTGATCGTTGTGTTTTCATTATACATGAATAACCATTTTTATCGTTTTTATATCATTTATTTATGCTGCATATACGGAAATGGGAATAATCTGGTTAAATTAAAGATTCCATCGGCGTCGACACACAAATTGCTGCTGGCCATTGACCACCTTTTTTTATATTGCATTCGCTCCATTACCTGTCGGTCTTTTAGATAGGGCACCAAGTTCTCATATCAGAGTTGTAATTATCGTCGGCAAGGCGTGTCTCCTTGGGGGTACACTTTGCCATAACTGAGTCTATTTATAAAATCACATTATATAAATTTCGTATTTTCTTCGTAAATATTTTGTATTAGTTAATGTGATTTATTTACGTATAGATAAATACTGGATTTTGCATAGCCCTCACCGCAGCTCAGTTTTCTGAGCATCAATACTGACACATTAAATCTCACACAATTTTAGGATAATTTTGGCTGGAAGTAATGGTTTCCCAGCCGGTTTATTTCCGTCAAACAAGATGATATTTATATGAATACATTCCAACAAAATTCCAAATATCCATGCTCAGAAAAGGGTGGAGGTGAATTACCGCCAGCACCTGTACAAGTACGCCTGAAGTAAAATAGTTAATTGAGATATTCTATAATTGTCAATTGAGGTCCTCTATGTATCAGCTATTGCAAATCATGCAATTTGCATAATTGCTAGTGGAGGAGGTGGGAACTTTAACGAGCTCTATTTTCTGCGATGTCACGCTTACACTGACCGATTGTGTTTTGGGTATTCGGTCTTGTTAGTTTTCAAATTGCTGCTGGCCATTAACCACCTTTTTTATATTGCATTCGCTCCATTACCTGTCGGTCTTTTAGATAGGCACCAAGTTCTCATACCAGAGTTGTAATTATCGTCGGCAAGGCGTGTCTCCTTGGGGGTACACCTTGCCATAACTGAGTCTATTTATAAAATCACATTATATAAATTTCGTATTTTCTTCGTAAATATTTTGTTTTATATCATAGTAAGCGCACACGTATTTCGTGGTTTTAATGCAAGTGCACAATTAAGTACAAACGGTGCGATGGAGTTTGACAAATGAAGGTTTTCGAAAGAAACACAGCATTGCAAGTTATTAGATTCGATAAAATATACTAATCATAATAAATATGTAGTAATCGTTATATCATTATGTAGGAGAACGGTGATCAGGAAAATTTCCACAGACGATATTCGAATGCAACTAGACTAAATTTGCATGATGCGCGCATTCAAGCTCCCCAGAAATATAACACGATTTTTGAATTGGCGTTCATGATTTTACAAAATTAATCCGCCATAATCTAAAAGATCTATAAGAGGATTAGTCGAGGACGTGCGAACACACACCTTTTAATAATTGCTAATTGAATAATACAGTTTCGAAATAATGCAGACAAAATTTGACAGCTCTCACTGTTATAAAACCCGCGCCATTTGCAGTATCCTTCAATTGTACACTTCGAAAGGTAAGGATATGTCAGGCAACTTTTCTACATTAATGTCCAGTAAAATGTGTAGTTTTCGCAGCTTCTAAACCTTATTCAACATTCTTCTGTTTTATAGATTGGTTGACTTGTATGTTTGTAAAAGCTACGCTCCTTTTCTAATCGCTTGTAAGAGGTAAGGTTCTAAAGTTAGTACCTATAAATAGCAGCTCGAACAACATAAATTTTAGGCTAGCTATATAATGTATATGCACCATTTTAAATTTGCGGTCGGGCCCTAAAAAAAAATTCCGGACATACAATAAATTTGGAAAAGAGACTTTGTTATATGTTATTGTAGTTTCCGCACCATTAAAAGACTGAACATCGGCGAGAATTATGACCGAGCTTTTAGAATAGTGATTAAAAGTTTAACTCCGTATAACCAAAGGACACAAAATTGTTGTAAAACGTTCGTCAACTACTAGATTTGACTTCTGGGAGTCGGTCACTGTGATTACTATATAATAGCGAATATTTTTATTGTAGATTTTTATGATGTCTTCGAGAAGAACGATATTTCCAATTACCACGCCCGCTGTGAATGAATGCCAGCTCGCGAACGCCATCAAGATGGCTCGGGCGATTAAATTCCCACTGGAAGTTTTCCCGGAGCCAATAACTGAATGGCTGATGGCATTGGCATTTTCCGTGAACACACGGCCAGAATTCATATTGATTGCGGCTATTTCGGTTGTGTCCACTTTGATGGGTCCGAAAACTAAATTAAAGATTCGGAACCGTTATCGGGAGCCGTGCAATCTGTTTACCGTGTGTTTGAGTGAACCTGGGGCCGGAAAATCGCAAGCGTTTGAGATTGCTGTGGAGAGTCCAATCCGCGCGTTGAAGGAGCCAGCTCATTCGATGGTCACCCATGACTTCACGCGGAAAGGACTCTTCCAGCACCTCGTCTCTCACGATGGTAGAGCTCTATTGGCTCATTCTGAAATGAGTTCGTTTTACGAATTCATTTTGAAGAAGCAACAAGAGGGCTCAGGTGAGAGACAGTTATTTTGCAGGCTTTACGATGGCATTGCTGAATGGGCACTAACAAGTGCGTGCACGAATAACAGCAGTTCCGCTGGTAAAGTCGAGAAACGGGAGCGGCGTGAGGTCCTTCTAGAAAGCACTTTGGCCCTTGGTGGGTTCACTCAGCCCGAACCATTTCTGCAGCTGTTTAAACCCCTAGCCAAAACCAAGGATGGGTTTCTTGATAGAATTTTGATATGTTCAATAAAACCTCGCTTGTTACTCGAAGAAGAAGTGGAACAATGGTGTAAAAAACTGGAAGAATACACTACACAAGAGTTCTCCGGTGAGTCGCCTATGTATATATGCATTTATACCGTGTGTATGTATGTTTTTATGCATATAGGTATGTTGTATGTATGTAAACTTTACTCGAAATAACCAACAATTTTTTTTTTCAGGCGTATATAAGACAATATTCGACAAGCATGAGAACGGTGTCGAGTATTGTTACTCACCTGAGGCAAAAGAGAAGTATACTGAGTACGCCAATAATCTCTCCAAGAATATGAATGCCCAGTGGGATGAAGAAAGCATTTGTACGGAGAACTTTTCCAAGGACAAAAAAAATTTTATAAGGTATAATAACTATTATGCAGGCAATGCGGTATATTGAACACTCGAATACGATATTTAAAATACCATTCTATTACCGGAACACCTTAAAATTGCGGAACCAATTTAGATGAAACAGCGCTCGTGGGACATCTTCAGTTGATGAAATAAAGCTAAAAGCATCATTATTATTAGAAAAAAGCCAATCAGGGCGTAACCTGTATGGATATATTAATTTCAAGCCTCATCATTATTAACATTAACCATCCAATTTAAGCCCAATTTTGAAACGTATATTTTCTAGGATATCATGCGTTCTCCACGTCCTCTTGTCTGTCCTCAGTCATTTTATTGACAATGAGAAAGACGGCGAAGAATGTGATATTGAAAAGGAGATTCCGCGAAACATATTAAGTATTGCAGAGGCAGTCATGGAATATTTTGGAGATCAGCGAAAGGCCTTTATGACGGTATGTATATATATATATATATATATATATATATATATATATATATATATATATATATATATATATATATATATATATATATAAAACAAGTAAAAGACACGGTTTTCTGTGGTTTATAGCATACAGTTCTGTTTCGTACAGGACTAGCCTGCACTCCTCAGTGCTATACCAGAGTTATTAACGAAGAATATTTACAACATCAGAATCCTAATACTATATCTTATTTACATAAAAATTTACTAAAACCGATTAAAAATCTAAAAGTTTCATTGTTCTTAAATTTAAAAGTTTCATTGTTCTATCTAACACTTTTCAAAAGAAATTTATTCTCGTGTCTACATTTGCTAATTAATTCGTTCCGCTTGTTGAGGGTCGCTAATCGCCGTTTACATAAAATAAAGAATTTTTCTGTGATGCATAGGTTACACCTCTTTGTTGTATTGGAATAGTGGGGGGCGCGGCTCAAAATTTTCCACTTGATTGCATAATTCAGGTTATTGTCCTTCAAATGCCAAATATATTTGCTTAATTCGGTCGAATTTCTTTTCTTTTCCGCCTTAAATGATGCTTTATGGTTTGCAAGCCTTGATTTAAAAGTTGTAGCTGTTACGCCGACGTACGTTTGCTCTTTTTCTTGGCAGAACTGTATGCTATAAACCACAGAAAACCGTGTCTTTTACTTGTTTTATTTCGCTCTACTTAACGGTATTGAGCACTCTGGATACGCTAATAGAACTCTTCTATTTATATTTATATATATATATATATATATATATATATTTTTTATTTATTTTTTTTTTTTTTCTATCTTCTAGTTGATAAAACCTGTTTCCAAGGAAAACTCCCGTTCATCATCAACAATTCCGGATGATACAGGATCATCGTCTTCCAGCGAAATCATAAATGCATTCGGGCAGTGGTTTGTGGGCAGGTGTAAAGACTATTCCGAAGAATGTGTAAGTATCCGTTCGATGCATGTTTCTGATACATGAATTTTCGAAGAATGAACTTAGATTGTGATCCGGTATCTGCCCAATAGTCGGTTACATGTGACTATAGGAAAAATAAAACTCTTTTATGATAAATTGATAATTTCATGCAGTCATTTTCAAAACAGTACTTCATTTAAACATCAATAGTTCAAAATTGCACGAATTAATACAAATATTTCAGTAATGAAAATTAACTTTTGTTAAAAAATGTTAACCTTCAGTAAATTCAGCAAAAGATTGATGAGCTTCTTTCTTATCTTTAGATCAGTAAATTTGCCAGAGAAAAGAAAAAGGTGGGTGATAAGGAGCCTAGCAGTATCGCTATACGGATAGAAAGCATTCCGGACGATGGTGGTCAGCCAATCATAGTAGACAAAAGCGAACTAAAAAAAGCAGTCGTGAAAGAAGGAGGGCAGGATCGAGACACATCTTATTTCTTAAATCAGGACGGAAAAAAACAAAAGGCTGGTTGTTTGTCAATTCCATTGGCATCGTTCACAGTACCCCTGAAGCACCAGGTGTTACAAGGTTGGTTTACGACGGAGTTGTATAAGTTAAAAAAAATATATAACACATATATTATATGTTCAAATTGATTTCTAATTCAAGTTGGTATTTTAAAGTACGTTTAAAAACACAAGAAACTCAGTGTTTCATGCACTCAAGATATCCCAATATCTATTGTTTTCACAATGTATTCGCATGCTCGTTGCCATTCGTGTGGAAACAAACAAATTAGAACATTCTAAATGATTTGTTACAGTTCTCAAAGGTCTGAAGCTTGACACATTGCCACAAGAAATTGGTTCCGGTGACAAGAAAGCGGAGGAATGTAAGCAACATAAATCCCATACTGCAATTATTCCCTGTACAAAATCTATTTTGACAAAAATTTTTAAATTGCTGCAAAATATGAATAGGAACAATGACCTTAAATCGTTGTCATGTATAATTTATTAAAGGTTTGTCTGATGAAGATGAAAATGAAGGAACTGCAACTGACATGAGTGAGCATGACACAGGTAACCGATCAAAAATCTAGTATTTGTATCCTAAAACCGTATAATAAAACATAGTTCTATATATACTAAATGCATGAATGTTTTCACGCTTTGTTGAGTGCCATTTTCTGACGTGTGTGTTGGGGGTGTATTTCATTTTGAAAGAGATATTTTTGGTATTTTATTTAAAAGTTTTCCTGCTTCGATTATTTACTGTAGTGGGCAGACAAACTCAAATGTCTATTGGATCCATTGAAGACGAAAATAAAGAAACAGAAACGACGATAGATATGAGTGAGCATGACACAGGTAACCGATCAAAAATCTAGTATTTGTATCATAAAACTGTATAATAAAACAATAGTTCTATATATACTAAATGCATGAATGTTTTCACGCTTTGTTGAGTGCCATTTCCTGACGTGTGTGTTGGGGGTGTATTTCATTTTGATAATACGTGTCTGTCGTGTCATCAATGCAATGTCGGATGCTTCAAGAGATATATTCGTATTTTATTTTAAAGTTTTCCTGCTTCGATTATTTACTGTAGTGGGCAGACAAACTCAAATGTCAATTGGATCCATTGAAGACGAAAATAAAGAAACAAAAACGACGATAGATATGAGTGAGCATGACACAAGTAACCGATTGGAAATCTAGTATTTGTATCATAAAACCGTATAATAAAACTATAGTTCTATATATACTAAATGCATGAATGTTTTCACGCTTTGTTGAGTGCCATTTTCTGACGTGTGTGTTGGGGATGTATTTCATTTTGAAAATACGTGTCTGTCGTGTCATCAATGCAATGTCGGATGCTTCAAAAGATATTATTCGTATTTTATTTAAAAGTTTTCCTGCTTCGATTATTTACTGTAGTGTGCAGACAAACACAAATGTCAACTGGATCCAATGAAGACGAAAATGAAGAAACAGAAACGACGATAGATATGAGTGAAAATGACAGGGGTAACCGATCGGAAATCTAATATTTATACCAATCGTTATAAATCTTCTTTTTCTAAACTAAAAATATCATATATTTTAGGTAAATCGGACCGATCAAAACGAGAGATGAAAAAATTAACAGACGCCTTGTCGAAGAATGACAGGCCAAGCAAACGCAAAAGACGAAAAAATGCCAAATGACATTTTACTTTTTTTATTATAACTCATTGTTAAGATTGTTAATTAATTGTTACGGCTGTATTATTAGACAATTACCTATAATGGGCAGAGTGTTTATGTAATTATGCCTTTATCAGGGAAAAATCAAATGTAAAAAACATTTATTAAATATAAACTTATCTGGCAGATCGATGATCATCTAAATCAGACTAAAGTAGCCGTAACGGTTTTGAAGAATAAAATGTTTCAAGAAAAGAATAAGTGAAAACGAACACAGAAACACTGAAACACAGAAACATAGAAACATAGAAACACAGAAACATGCATGGAATCATGGAAACACAGAAACATAGAAACACAGAAACATAGAAACATAGAAACACAGAAACACAGAAACATAGAAACATAGAAACATAGAAACGCAGAAACACAGAAACATGCAGAAACATAGAAATGTAGAAACACAGAAACGTAGAAACGTAGAAACACAGAAACATAGAAACATAGAAACATAGAAACATAGAACATAGAAACACAGAAACACAGAAACATAGAAATGTAGAAACACAGAAACACAGAAACACAGAAACACAGAAACACAGAAACACAGAAACACAGAAACACAGAAACACAGAAACACAGAAACACAGAAACACAGAAACACAGAAACATAGAAACACAGAAACGTAGAAACCTGGAAACATAGAAACTAGAACCATAGAAGTAAGAAACATAGAAACATGGAAACACAGAAACACAGAAACATAGAAACACAGAAACATAGAAACATAGAAATGTAGAAACACAGAAACGTAGAAATGTAGAAACACAGAAACATAGAAACATAGAAACACAGAAACATAGAAACACAGAAACACAGAAACGTAGAAACATAGAAACATAGAAACATAGAAACATAGAAACATAGAAACATAGAAACATAGAAACATAGAAACATAGAAACATAGAAACATAGAAACATAGAAACATAGAAACATAGAAACATAGAAACATAGAAACATAGAAACATAGAAACATAGAAACATAGAAACATAGAAACACAGAAACGTAGAAACGTAGAAATGTAGAAACACAGAAACATGGAAACACAGAAACACAGAAACGTAGAAACATAGAAACACAGAAACACAGAAACACAGAAACACAGAAACACAGAAACACAGAAACACAGAAACACAGAAACACAGAAACACAGAAACACAGAAATATAGAAACATAGAAACATAGAAACACAGAAACACAGAAACATAGAAACATAGAAATGTAGAAACACAGAAACACAGAAACGTAGAAACACAGAAACGTAGAAACATAGAAATGTAGAAACACAGAAACGTAGAAATGTAGAAACATAGAAACATAGAAACACAGAAACACAGAAACACAGAAACATAGAAACATAGAAATGTAGAAACACAGAAACACAGAAACACAGAAACGTAGAAACGTAGAAATGTAGAAACACAGAAACATAGAAACATAGAAACATGGAAACATAGAAACACAGAAACGTAGAAACAGAGAAACATAGAAACACAGAAACACAGAAACACAGAAACATAGAAACACAGAAACGTAGAAACATAGAAATGTAGAAACACAGAAACGTAGAAATGTAGAAACACAGAAACATAGAAACATAGAAACACAGAAACACAGAAACATAGAAACACAGAAACACAGAAACGTAGAAACATAGAAATGTAGAAACACAGAAACATAGAAACATAGAAACATAGAAACATAGAAACATAGAAACATAGAAACATAGAAACATAGAAACATAGAAACATAGAAACATAGAAACATAGAAACACAGAAACGTAGAAATGTAGAAACACAGAAACACAGAAACATGGAAACACAGAAACACAGAAACGTAGAAACATAGAAACACAGAAACACAGAAACACAGAAACACAGAAACACAGAAACACAGAAACACAGAAACACAGAAACATAGAAACATAGAAACATAGAAACACAGAAACACAGAAACACAGAAACACAGAAACACAGAAACACAGAAACATAGAAATGTAGAAACACAGAAACACAGAAACGTAGAAATGTAGAAACAGAAACACAGAAACACAGAAACACAGAAACACAGAAACACAGAAATATAGAAACATAGAAACATAGAAACACAGAAACACAGAAACACAGAAACACAGAAACACAGAAACATAGAAATGTAGAAACACAGAAACACAGAAACGTAGAAATGTAGAAACACAGAAACAAAGAAACACAGAAACATAGAAACATGGAAACATAGAAACATAGAAACACAGAAACGTAGAAACACAGAAACACAGAAACACAGAAACACAGAAACATGGAAACACAGAAACATAGAAACACAGAAACATAGAAACGTAGAAACACAGAAACACAGAAACACAGAAACACAGAAACATGGAAACACAGAAACCTAGAAACATAGAAATGTAGAAACACAGAAACACAGAAACACAGAAACACAGAAACACAGAAACACAGAAACACAGAAACACAGAAACACAGAAACACAGAAACACAGAAACACAGAAACACAGAAACACAGAAATATAGAAACATAGAAACATAGAAACATAGAAACACAGAAACATAGAAACATAGAAATGTAGAAACACAGAAACACAGAAACGTAGAAACGTAGAAATGTAGAAACACAGAAACATAGAAACACAGAAACACAGAAACATGGAAACACAGAAACATAGAAACACAGAAACATAGAAACGTAGAAACACAGAAACACAGAAACACAGAAACATGGAAACACAGAAACCTAGAAACATAGAAATGCAGAAACACAGAAACACAGAAACACAGAAACACAGAAACACAGAAACACAGAAACACAGAAACACAGAAACACAGAAACACAGAAACACAGAAACACAGAAACACAGAAACACAGAAATATAGAAACATAGAAACATAGAAACATAGAAACACAGAAACATAGAAACATAGAAATGTAGAAACACAGAAACACAGAAACGTAGAAACGTAGAAATGTAGAAACACAGAAACATAGAAACACAGAAACATGAGAAACATAGAAATGTAGAAACACAGAAACGTAGAAACATAGAAACATAGAAACACAGAAACACAGAAACGTAGAAACATAGAAATGTAGAAACACAGAAACGTGGAAATGTAGAAACACAGAAACATAGAAACAGAGAAACATAGAAACACAGAAACACAGAAACGTAGAAACACAGAAACGTAGAAACGTAGAAACGTAGAAATGTAGAAACACAGAAACATGGAAACATGGAAACACAGAAACACAGAAACGTAGAAACGTAGAAACACAGAAACACAGAAACACAGAAACACAGAAACACAGAAACGTAGAAACATAGAAATGTAGAAACATAGAAACACAGAAACATAGAAACACAGAAACGTAGAAACATAGAAACATAGAAACATAGAAACATAGAAACATAGAAACATAGAAACATAGAAACATAGAAACATAGAAACATAGAAACATAGAAACATAGAAACATAGAAACATAGAAACATAGAAACATAGAAACATAGAAACATAGAAACATAGAAACATAGAAACATAGAAACATAGAAACATAGAAACATAGAAACATAGAAACATAGAAACATAGAAACATAGAAACATAGAAACATAGAAACATAGAAACATAGAAACATAGAAACATAGAAACATAGAAACATAGAAACATAGAAACATAGAAACATAGAAATAGAAACATAGAAACATAGAAACATAGAAACATAGAAACATAGAAACATAGAAACATAGAAACATAGAAACATAGAAACATAGAAACATAGAAACATAGAAACATAGAAACATAGAAACATAGAAACATAGAAACATAGAAACATAGAAACATAGAAACATCATGGCCAGAAATTGCGGACATGGAATATGCAGATTGCCGTAGCAAATTTGCATATCTGTTCAAATATTATTCGTTTGCAGAACTAAAAATTATATTGCGCATTCTTAAATTTCGCAAAATTAAGGAAAACCATTGCATCTTTGCAATTTGCCCTGGTTGTTTCTTGTAATTCGTGTCATATTAAAGATCCTGAGGTAATATTTTGCTGGTAAAGGTTTATGTCGGCTCTGCATTTTTATTTTATTTGTACGCTATTACGGTTTTCGTTTTATATGGTATTCAACGTGATAAATGACCAAAACTTTGTTTTGAAAATGCAGGACGAATACTGATAAAACATTTTGAAATACTGTCTCAAAATATTAAGATTAACTTTCTCTGCAACGAGCAATTAAGGCAAATTATAATCGACCACCTAAAGCTGTATTTATAGCGTTTAGTACTGTGCACATTACAGTTTACTATAAACTCGCGAAGCTTTATTTTGACACCATATGCAAATTTAGGCGGAAGTAGAATGTTAATTATGTCCGAATTTTCTGGCCATGAGAAACATAGAAACATAGAAACATAGAAACACAGAAACGTAGAAATGTAGAAACACAGAAACACAGAAACACAGAAACATGGAAACACAGAAACACAGAAACGTAGAAACGTAGAAACGTAGAAACGTAGAAACACAGAAACGTAGAAACCTGGAAACATAGAAACTAGAACCATAGAAATAAGAAACATAGAAACATGGAAACACAGAAAACTGGAAACACTGTGTTATATATTTCCGCGATTCTAATTATATATTCCGTGACCCGTAACATGGGCTTATAACCACTTTCCAGGCCTTTTTGTGTACCTGCACAGCCCCAATATTGTGCGGGTGGATTTTAAGGAGCACAATAACTAAACTGGCACCAGTCGTTCACTTCGACACCACCATAGTCCATAGATTCCAAGCGTAGAGTTATGTAAGAAATCAGCTGCTGTAAAATGAATGGTTTAATAGAGTCTCCTCTTTTTAAAATGTTTGCAACAACAAACAGTCTTTTTCTTGGCGTTGGAGCTTTGTATTTAGTTAGTTTTGGTCGTGAATCAGTTAGAAAAATGACAGACAATAACAAGGTTTCAATCAGGAAACAAATATGGTTAGATGAAAGAGTAAAATATACAGAAAGCGAAGGTAATAATCGTCGAAATGTTTTTGATTTTAGGGAAATTTTCATTTTGCATCCTTGCTAGTACTAGAGTGGTCACTTTAATGGTGCAGCCCTCTACTAGTACCAATTGATGGGTTGATTTTTAATTAACAAGGCTTTTAATACTTTATGTAAATAATGGGATTTAGGTCTTGAGGAATTTGCCCAACACTTGGAAGAGTGGAATAGAAGCCTTGCAGAATTAGAAAATCTATTGGCAAACAACATCCAACAGAGCAGGGGACAAGATGATGTTGTTGAAGACCGAGATGAGGTTGATGCTATGGATATTGCTGGTTTTCATAATGCTGACTTGATTTATGAAAAAGTAGATACAACATTAAATAATGTTGTCAGCAAATAGGTAAATTAAGGTAAATAAGATATTCGATCACTTGTCCGCCTGTAAAAGAGGCTTGTCTTTTCCAATGTTTGGGATCTGAAACTTTTTTACTCAGCAATAAACAATGCTTATACTTTTAGCTATTATGAGGAATCTATTTCAAAATCGGAGTGCTGCCTATTACATATACCAGGCAGTATGTCAAACCATTGAATTTTATTTTCACATGCAGATATATGTTAAAAAGCAAACAACATGACAGTAATTTCAATCCTGGTAAATCCATAACAAGGGACGATGATTCGGACACAGACTCATTTCTTTCTGCAGAAGGTGATGAGGTAAAGGGCACAGATATACACTATTCAGAATGATGATATAATAGACAGTTTATGATGGTAGTTTGTTGTCATTTTTTATTGCTACCTTTACTATCTAAAAAAAACCAACCTTTTCCAGCAGACAGTTTTGCGAAATATAGAGAAAACATACTCCGAAAATAAACATCTTGTAAACCAAGATATGAGTTGTTAAAAACAAGACACAATATTCAAGGTGATATTTCGACTCTATTTTGATTCTATTTCAGGTTGACAATGACTTTGAAATAGAGTCGAAATATCACCTTGAATATTGCATCTTGTTTTAACAACTCATATCTTGGGTTTACAAGATGTTTATTTTCGGAGTATGTTTTCTCTTTATTATCTAATACCTGCTATATTTACCCTTAATGGTTGACCAATGAAAAGTGCGTAACCGCAGGCAAAGGTTGATAAAAATTGCCTTTAATTGATATATGAAATCTTACAAGTAATGTGAAAAATGTCAATATATAATTTTTTCTATCAGGATGATTTTAATCAAGAGATCTCCAACACAGATCACACACAAGAGAAAGCTCTACAAGCAGCTGGTATTCACAGGTAACCCACAAAGTAGCTTGCAAATTTGTCTTCTTTTCATGTAAAAAAGAATTATGTTTTTTGTCAACCATTTATTCATTTTAGGGATAAACCATTCTATCTGAATGCCTTAGAGCAATATTTCAAACATGGAATAAAATGCTGCAAGAAAACTAGGTACTAATTAAATATTTATTTTTATCATTATTATTAAAGACTGGTTAATAATAGTAAAAATATATGCTGATTTTAACCAGTTGCAATAAGGCCAAAAGATTTTGAGAGAACAAAAAATTTTTAGGGCAAAATGGTTGGATGCCTGAGTGATGTAGAATTTCTTGCAAAGGTCTACTGCATTAGAGAAGCATCCAAGGTAAAATCTTTGAGCTAATGTAGAACCTTGAAAAAGTCTGTTTATCTACTAGTATAGTTTTTGTTTATATATTTTAACCTATCAAGCTATACTGTACCCCAAATTCAAGGTAATTCAAGTTAACAAAAATATTCACTGATAGATTCACCATTTTTTTGTAAAAATCACTGCCCATTGGCACTGGCGATTGGGATAGCAGCCCCTCTTATAATTTCTCAATTAGATTTTATATTTTTCAAATCTAATTAGAAGGGGAAAGTTAGAAATTTCAAAGTTTTGTCAAAATTAGACTGTGTCAAAATTAGAGAGAATCAATTTCTTCTGAACATTCCTTGGCATTTGCCTTCTCAAAAAATATTCCTGTCCACACCACTGTCACTGGTTTTCCAGACAACAGGTTAATTATCTGTTACATCTAATTGTAGATGGCTTTTGCCAAGAAAGATGTCCAACTTAAATTTGAACAAAATGGTACAGAATTGCTTCGGTTTTTAATTACAACTGCAGGAAAGGTACATATCAATGAAACTGAAAAACGTGATGAAACTTGATAGGAAAATGAATTGACATGCTGTTTTCACGTGATTTCAGGATCATAACGAATGCGAAAAAAGATGGAAAGCTTTGCTTGGTTTTTGTAAGAAACCAGAAAACTTCAAAATCTTTGAAAGAGAATTAAGTAAAAGAGGAGTATGTGGTCTTTGCTCAATTATTTTAATTACCTTGCTCATATTGCGCCTACCTGGTCCTTTATTAATTCTAATTAATCCGGTTTGCTTATGGGAGTTGTTAAAAATTCAGAAGACAGCTGCCAAATGTCCACGCGACTTGCAGCTCAACTTGGGTGGCTGAAGCATGCTTCTCTTTGCGAGGATTTATTCCACATATACTTTTTAGTTTTCTTTTTAAACAACATTTCATTTTATCAAAACGTATTTTTAATATCAAAATTTTGATTACATTTTTGCTCGTATTTGCAATCCTAGTGTTTTAGGTGCCCCTACTCGTTGTACTCATATCCCTAGTGATACGGGTACAGGGGCACACAAAACACGGGATACTTGTAACACTGTGACCCCGGATTAATTACGTCTTGATTTTTGATTGAAAGATTTCTAGCATTTAACGTGGTCGTCGAAGTGGGGTAGCTTCTTTTTATTTTGTCTGCACAAAACAAACTTAACACACGACATCCGAGACAATAACGAATGTCTGAGGTTTCAACTTTTACTCTCCACCTAGCCTGCGAGGCAGGCTTGAGGGGGGAGTTAAGGGGTTAAGAGCGGGCGGCGGAGGGAGGAAGAGCCTGCAGTAAAATCAAGGTTTTTCATATACGCCCACTTAATTAACATGATAATATATTATCTTCCTTCCTCCCCTCCGTCGCCCGCCCTTGACCCTAACCCCACCCGCCCTTGACCCTAACCCCGCCCGCCCTTGACCCTAACCCGCCCCCCACTCGAGCCTGCTACTCGTAGGCTACTCTCCTCCATGATATATGCATTATCTGTGTGAAAATTAACGCCTTTTTAGGTACCTTTCATCACATTCTATGATCTAGTTCTGGATTTCGTGGTAATGGACGCATTTGTTGATCTTGAAAATCCGCCTTACTCCATTAAGGCTGCAGTTCAAAACTCGTGGCTACCTACTTATATTCAACAAACGGTGAGACATTGTGTCAATAAACGGTGAGACACCCTCGAATATAATCCTCTGACCCAGCTACTAATCTTACTCAACTATTAATCTTACCCAACTACTAATCTTATCCAACTACTAATCTTATCCAACTACTAACTCTAAAGGATTATAATAGATTATTTTCGTGGATTCTCGACATGAATTATTACCTCGATAAGGCTACAATTCTCAAGTGCCGTACACAGGCCTCTAATTCTCACATACTTTCAGTAACAATTTGATTGTGCTCCACTTGTAGGGTTTAGAAACAGCAGTTTGGGGAGTATTGAAAGCAAAAATGCAGATGTTAGACGAACCAGCAGGATTTTTGATGCATTTTTCATCTTTCTGAAATCCTCACTCCAGTGCTAGCCTGGGGATTTTTGGGATCAGACAAAGCGTTAAAAAACGCTTGTTCTATTTTCAAGGTAAGAATAAAAACCGATGTAAAAGAAGCTTAATGCTATCAAGAATATATCCGCTGAAGCGTGTTTCACTGGGACACTGTCGTGCAGCTAATGGCAACTACGAGTTTTTAATGCTGAAGGCCGTGTTACACCGTGCAATTTTCTTGCGACTTGCAATGTACTTGCAATTCTACTTTTGAGAGATGTAAATTTGGCAACTACGAAACTTTTACGTTTATCACACTCCATGTACGTTTCTTACACTTAAAGTTTTGAGCACTCTGTACTAATTTACATCTCTTGAACGTAGGATTGCATTGCAAGTTGCAAGAAAAATTGCACCGTGTAACATGGCCTTAAGATGCAAAGATAAATATTTTCAATATAGAGCAAGCATAAATGTGCCACATTTGAATTACCAGTGCATGTAAACCCATTGTGTAAACCTTTGTGCTGACGTATCCCATACGATAGTTTTAAAATCATATAAATGGCTTGATTGAACGGAGGAATACTTATTGGGAACTACTTAAGGGAAACATTTCATTCAACATTTTCTTTGTATAGATTGAGTTAATGGGGTTTATTAAAGATTTATTCAGTTTCGAAAGGGCTGACTATAGTTCTTTGGAAAGTTTGTCGACAGATATCTCCAGACTTGCTGAGGAAAGGTACAAACATTTAGAGCCTTTGTTAAAACGCTCAAATACTAATAGCACTTAAGCTGTGACGTAGCTTCAAAAGATCACACATTTCTGCGTAAATGTTTCGAAACGAAATATCCTTACAAAGCCCTCGCAATATGACGTATCACTATCACCATAGACAATCCAGAAGACATGTCTTCTGGATTGTCTATGGTATCACTGAAGCAGGCAGCCATCTTGGGTAGCAATAGTAAACGGCTGATTGCTGCAAAACAAAACCTGGCAACTTGACTCTTCTATTAATTGGACTTTTCTAACATCGCGAACAATATTTTATTTGTACATGCAATCATAGTTTCGATCCGAATATTTTTTCTTTTAGGACTGTTTTGTAATTATTTGTCAGCCGAAATAGCGGTTGCTGCGTTTGTATTGAATGTTTGTATCCCAACATAATGGACGACTTGCGCTTTAGACTAATTTCTTACTTCGGCGATAAAAAGGATATTTTCTGAAAGAGCTTACTAAAATTAGTAAAACTATCACTTTTGGCTGCGAATTGTTGTAAAGTACGGAAAATATAGCCATCAGCGAAGTTTTCGAATTTTGTGTTGTATCACAGCCGGAAGTTTGTAACTAAATTAGTTACACATTTCTGCACGTAATACAAAAGTATACAAAATTTGCCAACTTCGCATGGCTATATTTTCCGTATTTTCTAAAATTTCGCAGGCAAACTTTGCATATGCACTATTTTAAGTAAGATCTTTCTAGCTGTGATGATTTATTTCCTTCTAATTACTTCGATCAGGAATTAGTTTTTAGCGCAGGTCGTCCATTAAAAAACGCACTTCCTTGTGTCTACTACCGGTCTTTATGTCTATGATGTTTATAAAAAAGAAGTTAAAGAACCCTCGACCATAAAATTGACATATTCTTGTTGAAGCGCAATATTTCATGCTTTTGATAATTAAAATTTGCAGATTAATTCCACTGTGTTTGTGTATCTATGAGTGGGCAGTGAGTGTAGTGACAGCAACGAGATATTAAGATTATTCATTTTTTACAACCTGTCAAATGTTAGAACGCCAGAAAATGGCGCCGTTCCTTGATCGATGCCAACTGACCGGCGCCAAAAGTTATGGGTTAGGGTAAAACGCGGATACGGACGGACGGACAGATAGCGACGGACGGACGGATAACTTACTTTTCAATAAAACAAATTTTAAACGTCATATTCGCGTTTTACCCAATCGGGTAAAACGCGGATATAGTTTGAAATATGATTTTCGGGCGTTTAAAAGGCATATCCGCGTTTTACCCAATTGGGTAATGGTATAAAATTAACTAGGGTTTTACCGTAGGGTTTTACCCTAACTCCAAAAGTTACAGTCGTGCAAACCAGAAACTTCATAACTGCTTATCAAATATAAGGGCCTTAATATTCATGTTATCCAGTGTTTTTCAATACAAAAGACAAGGCTGACAAACCATTGTAACCCCGGTCCCAGAGACCTAAAATCTATTGTGCTTAAGAGCAATATGAATTTTAGAACAATATAAGTATTGCGTTATTGAGTCCACGCCAAGTTGGGATTATTGTCGCTGATAATTGCTTCACTGAAGGCTGTTTTCCACTCACGTGTTTTTGATACGTGTACGGAAAATTTTAAATGCTTTTAAATTTTTATTATTTAACATCTAGGCCAACTAATGCATACTAAAATATGCAGAAAACTAAGTTCCTTCGATTTATTCACTTAGTTTTTTCAAAGGTAACATATATAAGAATTTAGACTTTTACGTCCGTATACGTGCGTATGAAAAACGCGTAAGTGGAAATCCACCCTAAGGCTGTTTTCTACTCACGCGTTTTTCATAGGCACGTACACGCACGTAAAAGTCTAAAATCCTTGTACCAACCTCATACCCAGGGTCTTCTGTGTTCGCGCCCCGTTAACACAGAAGACCCTGGGTACGAGGTTGTCCCACTGAGCTATATTTGTCCTGTACATGTTACCTTTGAAAAAACTCAGTGAATAAATCGAAGGAACTTCGTTTTCTGCATATTTTAGTATGCATTAGTTGACCTTGATGTTGAATAATAAAAATTTTAAAGCATTTAAAGTTTTTCGTGACAAAGTATCTCACAGGAAAACTATGCCAGGATGTTGTTGATAGCGTAAATGCAGACAAGATGGGATATATCAATGAGATTCACCAACCTAATTTGGAACGGCAATCTCAATAATCCCGAGAGCAAAGACTTTATGGAACAAGCCCGTCAGATTGAGAGTGCAGTACGTGGAGTTCTAAAGAGTGATGCAACGTTTCGTACAGTCAAAGTGGAAAAATTTTCTCGATGAAGTGTTGTTAGTAATCTAAAAATAAATTATGTGGCTGGCACAGTCTTCACTACCCCGATAGACACCCTGACGAAGGCTGCAGCTGATGGTGAAATTGGTAACCTTACAGTAGACAACTCATCATTAGACATTGTTAATTATACATGTGACACACCTCTTGGGATGGAAAACCATCGCATTCCTGACAGCGCCCTTAGTTCAGCAAACCAGATAATTATCATCCATTTACAAATGCTCGTTTAAACCATAATGGACCTGGTTGGACTCCGCGAGTTAATCGTATTGAAGATGCATATCTACAGGTTGATTTCGGGGAAGTTGTTCAGCTAACAGGCATTGCCACGCAAGGGTCTTCATATGGTGGAGAAAGCTGGCTACAATCCTATCTGTTTGACTATAGCGTTGACAGCAGGATATGGGTAGAATATAAAGAAGATATACAGATAATTATGCTATGGTGAGACTCTAATACTTAAACCCTATAATAATTTTTGCTACGTTTGTGGCGTATAGAAATGTTGTTTAGATGCTAAAATACATCGTATACAGAAATTCGGGATTTGTTTTGTTAAACGTGTGAAAGTCAAGATAATGTCTGCGCATGTGCAAATAAGCAAGTATTTAGCAAACTCGTGTACACATGCGAGCCTATTTTTAACTTTAGCTGAATATTTTTAGACATTTTTAGCAAACTCTGATGTGAATACGGCTGTGCGAAATGACCTAAAGAATCCAGTGAGAACAAGATATTTGAGAGTTAAAAAAGAACACGAATGTCGTTATTAGAGTTTTCGTTGTGAGTTTTATGGTTGCCCTATACCAAATGTTGGAATGTTACCAACGTTTGTGCCTTTTAACCCAACCCAGAATAAAGGTAAAAGGCCCTGGAAACGAAGTTGTTCTCGCCCTACAAATCAACTCAACTCAACAGGTACGAAGAAGCATAAAACTGACGAAAAATCCCCGAAAAATATTTATTATTATCATTAGAATTTCTTTAACAACGGTAGCTCTTCAGTCTAGGCTGATTTTCAACAGGCCGTTGGTATTTAAGCTATGTACAAATAATTGATTACAAATGACTTAAAACTAAACACTCTATTAAAACTATTACACAATTTAGGGGGAAAAAAGAAAGAAAGTGAAAAAATGGAATAAAATATCTCACAAACCCCATGCTTCAAGATAATGTACTTATATTATATTTACGTCAATGTTCTAAATTAGTTGTTTAATTTAGTTTTAAACCCAGTGATAGAAAGGCTATTGCAAGTATTAGCAATTTCGTCCATCCCTCGATGTCAATTTTAACCTTATAATTATGTAATTATTTCAAAGGTACATCTAGTCATGATGTTGGTGATGGTGATCAGAAGGATAGTAAAACTGATTTGATTGTTGGTCTTGTTCTTGGTATCTCAGCCGTGTTTATACTCGCCATTGTTAGTTTGGCAAATTAAAAGACGTAAGATAACTCGATCGTTTGGTGCCGAAGAGTCTATAGTGATGAAACAAACAGTGAATCCTGATATCACTGATCTAATATAGTAAATACATTATAAGTTCTTGTAATTCCTTACATCACGCAGTTAATTCATTCGTTGATTATTTAAAGTACTTGCTCGGTAATGAAACAGAAAAGATCGCTTTGATGTTAAATAGACTTGATTATCAATACTTATCAGATGTATCAGTGTTGAAGTTTTAAAGAGAGTGTGTATAATAATATATCTGATGTTTAATGTATAGTGTTTATGTACTGTTATAGGGAATTTAAGGTGGGATTTCTCAGTCCTTGACTCAGTTTTTCAAACGTTTCGTTTTACTGTTTCAACTTGATAATAAAAATATTTACTTTATTCTTTAGTATCTCGTCTCTCATCCCTGTTTTTTCTCATTTCTTTCATTCATTTCAGAGATCACATCAAAAAAGGCATCAAGATATATGCAAGTGTCAATGCTGTGATGAACTGTAGTACTGTACGTTCGCCATACTCGTTGACATTTAACTCATCTCGGAACATACTCATGCAAATTTCAACTTTTACTGCATGAAAAGGCACACTCTTTTCAACCATGTGGGACACATTTGCTCACATCTACAGGGTGTCCCAAAAAAAACGAAAAATATTGAAATCACCCATAACAATGCCATTGTTAGAGTTTGAATGCCTAAGCACTCTGTTGGGCCCACAAGTGTATAAATCAGGGTTGCCATAAGCATTTTTATGCATGCATTATGATGCAGTCAAATTTGCTTGTTCGCAAAAATGATATTTATTAACAATATTTACAATTTACAAATATGGATAATATTATTAAATGTGCATCTCAAGGACCATGTCCTTTGACATGTCCCCTTTCTCTAGCAGCAAAAAGCATTTAGCATTTTATTAGCTGCATTAAATCCCCACGGGCTGAAATTCGTGAACACGGCATTCAAATTTTAACAATGAGTGATTTCAATAGTTTTCGTTTTTTTTGGGACACCCTGTATATATCACCGAAAATATAATAATTGCCTTCTCTTTTCCACTAGTATTTCTGAGTCCTCTGACGATCTAACTTCTTTTGTGAATCCTCTTTATATCTAAGCGCGCTATTTTCTGCGAGATCGCTAATAGCTAACCATTACGTAAATATTTGGGCACTAATTGGGCACTCGTTCATTTATTTTTGTTAGCATTGTCGGGTTGTTGGGAATGATTTTGTTTCAACACGCGCTTATTGTGTTTTGATATGACGCTTTTAATGTTGTTCATACAGCTATATAGCTAACTTTGACGGTGTTTCTGTTTAAGATCTTATGGAGGGGTGACGATTTGGGAAATGTTTGTCAATCAACTTCAAGAACTCCCGAGCGACATTGGTTTGTACGGTCTTACTATACGGCGGGTTGAACCAAATGACTTTTCTGCCTTTCGGTTGAAGGTTTGCTTTCTTGGGTTGAAAAATGTAGTTTGGAGGTGTAATTACTTTGCTTCAGGGAATCGTTGTTAAAGGGTGCAACAGAATCAAAGACTTGTTTGTCAGATGATAGTGATGCGATTCTGCGGTTGATGGCCGCTGGAAGTTGTTTCATGATTGATGGTGGATGGTTTGATTCTTTATGGATGTAGAGTGGATCGTTATTTGGTTTTCGGGTTTTGGTTTTAGTGAGGTTGAGTGTAACATCAAGGAAATTAACACTTTCTGGTTTACTTCGGCTGTGATCTTTAGCCCGAATTCTTGAAATGCAGAACACAAATCTTTTCTTGCTTTATCTGCTAGTCGTAGACTCCCTAGAACCTTTTATCAGAGCCAGACCGTCATCTCTATACAAACCGATGTTATTGCTTCCGAATCTTTCGCTAAGATTGTTTAGTGCGTATAGACCAACAAGTTCACAAATTTCTGCACCATCAAAGCTTCCCATGGTCACATCGAATGTTGAGTGACTGTTTCGTTTTATCCATGGTTTTGAGGAATTGAATAAAACAGATTTAATAAAAAATTGTAATGAAAAGATTAAATTAAATGCTCTACAAAATTGTTGAAATAAATTATTATAATAAATTAAAATAAATATTATTTAAAATCTTAAACTGATTACAATGATTGCTCGCTACTCAGAGTTTCACGATCTTTAATGATCGATCATTAGGCGATTATGTATATATATATAGATATATTTCTTCATACTATGTCAACGACCGTCAGTCACGTATGAGAACCATGCTTAACGAAACTGCCTTGTAAATTTTTAGAAAGGGTTACGAATATGTAAAAAACAAGGTACACTGAACCGTACAAAAATATCAAAAACCGATTTAGAGAGAACATCCTGTTGCTTGTTTCTTTTTGTCGTGTTTAATACTCATGTTCCGGTTCCGTCATGCGGACTCCGCAGTCCGCGACTACGGGTAAGAGTTTTTTTTCCAATTTTGAAGTACTTAAGTACTTCCGTGTATTGTTTAAGTCTCTTCGGAATGTTTCAAAGACATCTTTGATTACTTTGCATTTTAATTTTAATTTCCAAATTTTTATTACCATTAGCGCATTAGGTCAGGTTTTTGTTAATGCGCTAAATGTGATAAAAACTTGGAAATTAAATTTAACGTGATAACGTATCCGTGGGTGGAAACATAGACATTCTTTCCTGGAATCCCTTCGATTGTGTATGATCATATGATGTCAAGTGTCAACATCACGACTCACGTTCAAGCATGCATAATCTTAATATAACAATGCTTTTTTACATTCTGATGTTCATAAGAACGTTCAAAAAACTGAAAAAAGCCTCTTTCTTGATTGAGAAGGAAATACTTCCGCTCTCGAGCTCAAAAAGGTCAAGAACAAGGGCCATTTTCGGCCCATTACACAATAAACGTAGATTTTTATCTGTATTCGATTATCCTGAATATACAAGTTGGATGTCAAAATTTTAGTGACAGGCAAACAATATACGGATGTACAGCCGCGTATTAGGTAACACCTCAATCAATTTTAAGGCTTTTTCAGTTTTCCTGTGCTATTCTTTTTGAATTCAAAAAAACCTGACGCAGGAATTAAGTTAAATTCTAAAACATGGTACTCTTGATAGCTAGAATTGTAACATTTTAGTAACGATTTACCTCATTTGGGATTCCGGTTACGCGCATGACGACACATCAAGCATTGAATGCAGTTGCACAGCTCACAGCTGCGAGCGACTCATTGTCATAAAGTCAATAACGCTTTCAGTTTCAGCGAGCATAAAGATAAGATTAAAATAGCTTATTCAGTTCTGGAGTATAAAGATTAATGCCACTTTTAATATCACTACTTGTTAGTGTGAAATTTCGAGTGTATTAGCTGAAGAGGGAACCTTGATATCTTGCTGAATCTTGAAGTTAAAGATATTTTATTTACATTCGTTGGCATTAATAATATCGTTGTTTGTATAAATTCGCCATGGACGCGTTTAAATCAAGTTTTTTTGCGGGTGCTATTTTTCTCTGTTGCTGTGGAGTATTTCAGAATGGTCTAGCATATGGTCCTATTTTTGGGCTCTGCGATGTAGGTGATGTGATAACGGCGAGAAATGGTTCTCTGGTTCTCAGCCAAGGTACCGACTGTACAAGGATTATTCTGGCTCCACTCGGTTGGCGAGTCAGGTTTACAATTCATGAAATAGCACTTCACGATGCTGAAACACGCATACATGACGGTGGCACGAGGGTTGGAACTCTTGCAAATAATATTGGTATAGGATCGTCTTTTAGTATTGCTTTGGTATTTTACACCTCAAGCAATGCATTACTGGTACACACTGGTAGAATCTCCAGTTCCGTGCGCAACAAATTTAATGCCACGTTTAAAATGTACCCTCATCCCAAGGAAAAATGCACTTGTCCGCCAACAGTTAATACACAGCAAACAGTTTGCTCATTTCCATTTCCCGATAATTCTGGCAAGTTCTACTCCAATGCAGATGACTTGC